>NW_026611672.1:0-300000 GCF_023638135.1 Falco biarmicus | reverse complement strand
TCCCAGCCCAGCACGGACCACCACGGCCCATCTCAGCCCACCACAGCCTGTCCAAGCCCAGCACAGCCCTCCACAACCCTCCACAGCCCGTCCCAACCCTCCACAGCTCATCCCAGCCTACCACAGCCCGTCGCAGCCCAACACAGCTTATCCCAGCCCACCGAAACCCGTCCCAGCCCACCACAGCCCACCACAGGTCACCACAGCCCACCACCGGTCACCACTGCCCATCACAGGTCACCACAGCCTGTTTCAGCCCACCACGGTAAACCACGGCCCGTCCCAGCCCACCACGGCCCGCCATGGCCCACCACAGCTCGTCCCAGATAAACACGGCGCACCACAGCCCACCACGGCCCGTCCCGGCCCACCACAGCCCGTCCCAGCACACCACAGCCCACCACAGGTCACCACAGCCCACCACCGGTCACCACAGCCCAACACAGGTCACCACAGCCTGTTTCAGCCCACCACGGCAAACCACGGCCCGTCCCAGCCCACCACAGCCCGCCATGGCCCACCACAGCTCGTCCCAGATAAACAAGGCGCACCACAGCCCACCACGGCCCGGCCCGGCCCACCACAGCCCGTCCCAGCACACCACAGCCCACCACAGCCCATCACAGCCCACCACAGCCCGTCCCAGCCCACGACAGCCCGTCCCAGCCCACCGCAGCCCGCGACGGCCAGTCCCAGCCCACCACAGCCCATCCCAGCCCATTACAGCCTGTCCCAGACCACCACATCCCATCTCAGCCCACCACAGCCCGTCCCAGCCCACCACAGCCCGTCCCAGCCCACCGCAGCCCGCGACGGCCAGTCCCAGCCCACCACAGCCCATTCCAGACCACCAGAGCCCTTCCCAGTTCACCACAGCCCGTCCAATTTCACCACAGCCCGTCTCAGCTCACCACAACCCACCACAGCCCGTCCCAGCCCACCGCAGCCTATCCCAACCCGTCCCAGCCCACCACGGCCCGTCCCAGCCCACCACGGCCCGTCCCAGCCCGTCCCAGCCCACGACAGCTCGTCCCAGCCCACGACAGTCCGTCCCAGCCCACCAGAGCCCACCAGAGCCCACCACAGCTCGTCCCAGCCCACCACAGCCCACAAGAGCTTGTCACAGACCACCACAGCCCGTCCCAGCCCACCACAGCCCACTACGGCCCACCACAGCCCGTCCCAGCCCACCACAGCCCGTCCCAGCCCACCACAGCCCGTCCCAGACCACCACAGCCTCTCACAGCACACCACAGCCCGTAACAGCCCACCACAGCAAGTACCAGCCCGTCCCAGCCCACCACGGCCCGTCTCAGCCCACCACGGCCCGTCTCAGCTCACCACAACCCGTCCCAGACGACCACAGCCCGTCCCAGCCCACCACAGCCCACCACGGCCCGTCTCAGCCCACCATGGCCCGTTCCAGCCCACCACATCCCGTCCCAGCCCACCAGAGCCTGTCCCAGCCTGTTTCAGCCCAGCACGGCTAACCACGGCCTGTGCCGGCCCACCACGGCCAACCACGGTCCACCATGGCCCACCAGAGCACACCACGGCCCACCACGGCCCTTCCCAGTCCACCACAGCCCACCACAGCCTGTCCCAGCCCACCACGGCCCGTCCCAGCCCACCACGGCCCGTCCCAGCCCACCACGGCCCGTCTCAGCCTACCACGGCCCGTCTCAGCCCACCACGGCCCGTCTCAGCTCACCACAACCCGTCCCAGACGACCACAGCCCGTCCCAGCCCACCACAGCCCGTCTCAGCCCACCACGGCCCGTCCCAGCCCACCACATCCCGTCCCAGCCCACCAGATCCCACCAGAGCCCACCACAGCCCGTCCCAACCCACCACAGCCCGTCCCAGCCCGTCGCAGCCCACCACAGCTCGTCCCAGCCCACCACAGCTTATCCCAGCCCGTCCCAGCCCACCACAGCCCGACTCAAGCTCACCAGAACCCACCACGCCCCACCACAGCCCAACACGGCCCGTCCCAGCCCACCAGTGCCCACCACAGTTCACCACGGCCCAGCCCAGCCCACCACGGCCCGTCTCAGCCCACCACAGTCCGTCACAGCCCACCACAGCCCGTCCCAGACCACCACAGCCCGTCACAGCCCACCACAGGCAACCACAGCCCGTCCCAGCCCACCAGAGCCCGTCACAGCCCGTCCCAGCCCACCATATAAAGTACAAGCACATACAAGCCCACCACAGCCCGTCCCAGCCCACCACGGCCCGTCCCAGACCACCACAGCCCATTACAGCCGGTTACAGCTTATCACAGCCCATCCCAGCCCACCACAACCCGTCCCAGCCCACCACAGCACGTCCCAACCCACCACAACCCGTCTCAGCCCACCACAACCCGTCCCAGACCACCACAACCCACCACAGCCCGTCCCAGCCCACCACAACCCGTCCCAGCCCACCACAGCCCCTCCCAGCCCACTGCAGCCAGTCACAGCTTGTCCCAGCCCACCACAGCCCACCACAGCCTGTCCCAGCCCATCCCAGCCCACGACAGCCCGTCACAGCCCGTCACAGCCAACCACAGCCAGTCCCAGCTTGTCCCAGACCACCACAGCCCGTACCAGCCCACCACAGCCCGTCACAGCCCACCACATCAAGTACCAGTCCGTCCCAGCACACCACGGCCCGTCCCAGACCACCACGGCCCGTCCCAGCGCACCACGGCCTGTCTCCACTCACCACAGCACGTACCAGCCTGTCTCAGCCTACCACAGCCCGTCCCCGCCCACCGCAGCCCGTCCCAGCCCACCGCAGCCCGTCCCAGCCCACTACAGCCCGTCCCAGCCCAGCGCAGCCCGTCCCAGCCCACCACAGCCCACCACAGCCCGTCCCAGCCCGTCTCCGCCCACCACAACCTGTCCTCGCCCACCAATGCCTGTCCCCGCCCAGCAAAATCTCTCCCCGCCCACCACAGCCCATCCCAGCCCACCACAGCTCACCACAAACCACCACAGCCCACCACAGCCTGTCCCAGACCATCCCAGCCCGTCCCAGCCCACGACAGCCCGTCACAGCCCGTCCCAGCCCACCACAGCCCGTCCCAGCCCACAACAGCCAGTCCCAGCTCGTCCCAGATCACCACAGCCCGTACCAGCCCACCACATCAAGTACCAGTCCGTCCTAGCCCACCACGGCCCGTTCCAGCCCACCACGGCCCGTCTCTACTCACCACAGCACGTACCAGCCTGTCTCAGCCTACCACAGCCCATCCCAGCATGTCCCAGCCCACCGCAGCCCGTCCCAGCCCACCGCAGCCCGTCCCAGCCCACCACAGCCCGTCCCAGCCCAGCGCAACCCGTCCCAGCCCGTCCCAGCCCACCACAGCACGTCCCGGCTCACCACAGCTCGTCCCGGCCCAACACGGCCGACCACAGCCCACTACGGCCCACCACAGCCTGTCCCAGCCCACCACGGCCCGTCCCAGCCCACCACGGCCCGTCCCAGCCCACCACGGCCCGTCCCAGCCCACCACGGCCCGTCCCAGCCCACCGCAGCCCACCACAGCCCATCCCAGCTTACCACAGCCCACCACAGACCGTCCCAGCCCACCACAGACCGTCCCAGCCCACCACAGCCCGTCCCAGCCAACCACTGCCCGTCCCAGCCCACCACAGCCCGTCCCAGCCTGTCCCAGCCCGTCCCAACCCACCAAAGCCCATCCCAGCACACCACAGCCCACCACAGCCCATCACAGCCCACCACAGCCTTTCCCAGCCCACCACAGCTCGTGCCTGTCCATCCCAGCCCACCACAGCCTACCACAACCCGTCCCAGCCAACCAGAAGCAGTCCCAGCCCACCACAACCCGTCCAAGCCCACCACAGGTCGTACCTATCCATCCCAGCCCACCACAGCCCACCACAGCCCGTCCCAGCCAACCAGAGCCAGTCCCAGCCCACCATAACCCGTCCAAGCCCACCACAGGTCATACCTGTCCATCCCAGCCCACCACAGCCCGTGTCAGCCCGTCCCAGACCGTCCCAGCTCACCACAACCCACCACAGCCCGTCCCCGCCCAGCAGAGCCCGTCCCCGCCCAGCAGAGCCCGTCCCCGCCCAGCACAGCTCGTCCCAGCCTGTCCCAGGCCTTCCCAGCCCACCACAGCCTGTCCCGGCCCACCACAGCCCGGTCCGGCCCACCACAGCCCGGTCCGGCCCAACACGGCGCACCACAACCAACCACAACTTGTCCCAGCACACCACAGCCCGTCCTAGCCCACCACAGCCCGTCCCAGCCCACCACAGCCCGTCCCAGCCCGTGCCAACCCGTCCCAGCCCGTCCCAGCCCACCACAGCCCGTGCCTACCCACCACAGCCCGTCCTAGCCCACCACAGCCCGTCCCAGCCCACCACAGCCCACCACAGCCCGTCCCAGCCCACCACAGCCCACCACAGCCCACCACAGCCCGTCTCCGCCCACCACAGCCTGTCCCCGCCCAGCAAAATCTCTCCCCGCCCACCAAAGCCAATCCCAGCCCACCACAGCTCACCACAAACCACCATAGCCCACTACAGCCCGTCCCAGCCCATCCCAGCCCACGACAGCCCGTCACAGCCCGTCCCAGCACACCACAGACCGTCCCAGACCGTCCACGCCCATCACAGCCCGTCCCAGCCCGTCCCAGCCCACCACAGCCCGTCCCAGCCCACCACAGCCCATCCCATTCCGCCACGGCCCGTCCCAGCCCGCCACGGCCCGTCCCAGCCCACCACGGCCCGTCCCAGCCCACCGTGGCTCGTCCCAGCCCACCGCGGCCCGTCCCAGCCCACCACAGCCCACCACTGCCCACCACAGCCTGTCCCAGCCCACCACAGCCCGTCCCTACTCACCGCAGCCCACCACAGCCCGTCCCAGCCCACCACGGCCCGTCCCAGCCCACCACGGCCCGTCCCAGCTCACCACGGCCCGTCCCAGCCCATCCCAGCCCACCGCAGCCCGTCCCAGCCCACAGCAGCCCGTCCCAGCCTTCCCAGCAAATCCCAGTCCACAATAGCCCGTCTCAGCCCACCACAGCGCATCCCAGTCCACCACACCCACCACAGCCCGTCCCAGCCCATTCCAGCCCACCACAGCCAGTCCCCGCCCACCACAGCCCACCGCAGAAGGTCCCAGCCCACCACACCCCACCACAGCCCGTCCCAGCCCACCACAGCCCGTCCCACCACACCAGAGTCCGTCCCAGCCCACCAAGGCCCGTCACAGCTTACCACGGCCCACCAGGGCTTGCCACGGCCCATCCCAGCCCACCACAGCCCTTCCCAGCCAACCACGGCCCGTGCCAGCCCACCACAGTCTGTCCCAGCCGGCCACGGCCCGTCCCAGCCCGCCACGGCCCGTCCCAGCCCGCCACGGCCCGTCCCAGCTCGTCCCAGCCCACCACAGCCCGTCCCAACCCACCACAGCCCGTCCCAACCCACCACAGCCCGTCCCAGCCCGTCGCAGCCCACCACAGCCCGTCCCAGCCCACCACGGCCCGTCCCAGCCCGTCCCAGCCCACCACAGCCCGTCCCAGCCAACCACAGCCCGTCCCAGCCCGTCTCAGCTCACCACAGCCCATCCCACCCCACCACAGCCCACCAGAGCCCGTCCCAGCCCACCACAGCCCGTCCCAGCCCACCACAGCCCGTCCCAGCACACCACAGCCCACCACAGCCCGTCTCAGCTTCACCACAACCCACCACAGCACACCACAGCCCACCACAGTGCACCAGAGCCCGGCGCGGCCCACCAGAGCCCGTCCCAGCCTACCACAGCCCGTCCCGGCCCACCAGATCCCGTCCCAGCCTGTCCCAGCTCACCACAACCCACCACAGCCCGTCCCAGCCCACCATAGCCCGTCTCAGCCCACCACAACCCGTCCTAGCCCACCACAGCCTGTCCCAGCTTACCAAAGTTCACCACAGCCCGTTGCAGCCCACCACAACCCGTCGCAGCCCACCACAGCCCGTCCCCGCCCACCACAGCCCGTCCAAGGCCATCCCAGCCCACCACAGCCCGTCCCAGCACGTCCCAGCTCATCCCAAACCACCACAGCCCGTCCTAGCCTGTACCCGCCCACCACAGCCCGTCCCCGCCCTCCACACCCCGTCCCCACCCACCACATCCCGTCCCCGCCCACCACAGCCCACTACAGATCGTCCCAGCACGTCCCAGCCCACCACAACCTGTCCCCGCCCACCACAACCCGTCCCAGCCCACCACAGCCCGTCCCAGCCCACCACAGCCCGTCCCAGCCACCACAGCTCGCCCCAGCCCACCGCAGCCCGTCCCAGCCCACCGCAGCCCGTCCCAGCCCTCCACAGCCCACCACAGCCCGTCCCAGCCCGCCCCAGCTCGTCCCAGACCACCAGAGCCCGTCGCAGCCCACCACAGGCCGTCACAGCCCATCCCAGCTCTCCACAACCCACCACAGCTCGTCCCAGCACACCACAGACCGTCCCAGACCGTCCGCGCCCATCACAGCCCGTCCCAGACCGTCCCAGCCCACCACAGCCCGTCCCAGCCCACCACAGCCCGTCCCAGCCAACCACAGCCCGTCCCAGCCAACCACAGCCCGTCCCAGCCCGTCTCAGCTCACCACAGCCCATCCCACCCCACCACAGCCCACCAGAGCCCGTCCCAGCCCACCACAGCCCGTCCCATCCCACCACAGCCCGTCCCAGCACACCACAGCCCACCACAGCCCGTCTCAGCTTCACCACAACCCACCACAGCACACCACAGCCCACCACAGTGCACCAGAGCCCGGCGCGGCCCACCAGAGCCCGTCCCAGCCTACCACAGCCCGTCCCGGCCCACCAGATCCCGTCCCAGCCTGTCCCAGCTCACCACAACCCACCACAGCCCGTCCCAGCCCACCATAGCCCGTCTCAGCCCACCACAACCCGTCCTAGCCCACCACAGCCTGTCCCAGCTTACCAAAGTTCACCACAGCCCGTTGCAGCCCACCACAACCCGTCGCAGCCCACCACAGCCCGTCCCCGCCCACCACAGCCCGTCCAAGGCCATCCCAGCCCACCACAGCCCGTCCCAGCACGTCCCAGCTCATCCCAAACCACCACAGCCCGTCCTAGCCTGTACCCGCCCACCACAGCCCGTCCCCGCCCTCCACACCCCGTCCCCACCCACCACATCCCGTCCCCGCCCACCACAGCCCACTACAGATCGTCCCAGCACGTCCCAGCCCACCACAACCTGTCCCCGCCCACCACAACCCGTCCCAGCCCACCACAGCCCGTCCCAGCCCTCCACAGCCCACCACAGCCCGTCCCAGCCCGCCCCAGCTCGTCCCAGACCACCAGAGCCCGTCGCAGCCCACCACAGGCCGTCACAGCCCATCCCAGCTCTCCACAACCCACCACAGCTCGTCCCAGCACACCACAGACCGTCCCAGACCGTCCGCGCCCATCACAGCCCGTCCCAGACCGTCCCAGCCCACCACAGCCCGTCCCAGCCCACCACAGCCCATCCCATTCCGCCACGGCCCGTCCCAGCCCACCACGGCCCGTCCCAGCCCACCGCGGCTCGTCCCAGCCCACCGCGGCCCGTCCCAGCCCACCACAGCCCACCACAGCCTGTCCCAGCCCACCACAGCCCGTCCCTACTCACCGCAGCCCACCACAGCCCGTCCCAGCCCACCACGGCCCGTCCCAGCGCACCACGGCCCGTCCCAGCACACCACAGCCCGTCCCAGCCCACCACGGCCCGTCCCAGCACACCACAGACCGTCCCAGCCCACCACAGCCCACCAAAGCCCGTCTAAGCTCAGCAGAACCAACCACAGCCCACCACGGCCGGTCACAGCCCACCACGACCTTTCGCAGCCCACCACGGCCCGTCCCAGCCCACCACAGACCGTCCCAGCCCACCACAGCCCACCAAAGCCCGTCTAAGCTCACCAGAACCCACCACAGCCCACCACAGTCCGTCCCGGCCCACTACAACTCGTCCCAGCCCACCACAGCCCACCACAGCCTGTCCCGGCCCACCACAGCCCGTCCCTGAAGCACCACAGCCCGTGCCAGCCCACCACAGCCCGTCCCAGCCCACCACAGCCCGTCCCAGCCCACCACAGACCACCAAAGACCGTCCCAGCCCACCACGGCCCACCACAGCCCACCCCTTTCCATCCCGGCCCAAAACGGCCCGTCCCAGCCCACCACGGTTCACCACGGCCCGTCCCCGCCCACCACGGCCCACCACAACTCGTCCCAGCCCACCACAGCCCATCCCAGCCTGTTCCATCCAGTCCCAGCTCGTCCCAGCCCGTCCCAGCCCACCACAGCCCGTCCCAGCCCACCACTGCCCGTCCCAGCCCACCACAGCCCGTCCCAGCACACCACAGCCCGTCCAAGCCCACCACAGCCCGTCCCAGCACATCACAGTCCGTTCCAGCCCACCACAGCGCATCCCAGCACACCACAGCCCGTCCCAGCCCGTCCCAGCCCACCACAGCCCGTCCCAGCGTGTCCCAGCCCACCACAGCTCGTCTCAAGCTCACCAGAACCCACCACAGCCCTCCACAGCCTGTCCCAGCCCACCACAGCCCACCACGGCCCACCACAGCTCACCACGGGCCGTCTCAGCCCACCATGACCTGTTCCAGCCCACCATGACCCACCACAGCCCACCCCTTCCCATCCCGGCCCAAAACGGCCCACCACGGCCCATCCCAGCCCACCACGGCCCATCCCAGCCCACAACAGCCCATCCCAGCCCACCACAGCCCGTCCTAGCTCGTTCCAGACCACCAGAACTCGTCTCAGCCCGTCCCAGCCCACCACAGCCCGTCTCTAGCTCAGCAGAACCCACCACAGCCCACCACAGCCCGTCCCAGCCCGTCCCAGACCACCACAGCCCACCACAGCCCGTCCCAGCACACCACAGCCCGTCACAGCCTGTCCCAGCACACCACGGCCCATCCCGGCCCACCACAGCCCGTCCCAGCCCACCACAGCCCGTCCCCGCCCACCGCAGCCCGTCCCCGCTCACCGCAGCCCGTCCCCGCCCACCGCAGCCCGTCCCAGCCCACCGCAGCCCGTCCCAGCCCACCGCAGAACGTCCCAGCCCGTCCCAGCCCGTCCCAGCCCACCGCAGCCCGTCCCAGCCCACCGCAGCCCGTCCCAGTCCACCGCAGCCTGTCCCAGCCGTCCCAGCAAATCCCAGCCCACCGCAGCCCGTCTCAACTCACCACAGCGCATCCCAGTCCACCACACCCACCACAGCCGATCCCAGCCTGTTCCAGCCCACCACAGCCCGTCGCAGCTCACCACAACCCACCACAGCCCACCACAACCCACCGCAGCTGGTCCCAGCCCACCACAGCCCACCGCAGCCCGTCCCAGCCCACCACAGCCCGTCCCACCACACCAGAGTCCGTCCCAGCCCACCAAAACCCGTCACAGATTACCACGGCCCACCACGGCCCGTCCCGGCCCACCACGGCCCGTCCCAGCCCACCACAGTCCACCACAGCGAACCACAGCCCACCAAAGCTCACCACAGTCCGTCCCAGCACACCACAGCCCGTCCCAGCCCACCACAGCTTGTCCCCGCCCGTCCCTGTCGACCACAGCCTGTCCCAGTCCACCACAGCCCGTCCCAGATTGCCACAGCCCGTTCCAGCCCGCCACAGCCCACCACAGCCCGTCCCTGCCCACCACAGCCCGTCCCCGCCCGTCCCCATCGACCACAGCCCGTCCCAGCCCACCACGGCCCGTCCCAGCCCACCACGGCCCGTCCCAGCCCACCACGGCCCGTCCCAGTCCACCACGGCCCGTCCCAGCCCACCACGGCCCGTCCCAGCCCACCAGGACCCGTCCCAGCCCACCACGGCACACCATAGCCCACCACGGCCCGTCCCCGCCCACCACAGCCCGTCCCAGCACACCACAGCCCGTCCCAGCCCAGCACAGCCCATCACAGCACACTACAACTCGTCCCAGCCCGTCCCAGCCCGTCCCAGCACACGACAGCTCGTCCCAGCACACCACAGCCCGTCCCAGCCCACCACAGCCCACCAGAGCCCGTCCCAGCCCGTCCCAGCCCACCACAGCCCATTGCAGCACATCACAGCTCGTTCCAGACCACCAGAGCCCGTCCCAGCCCACCACAGCCCATCTCAAGCTCACAAGAACCCACCAAAGCCCACCACAGCCTGTCCCAGACCACCACAACCCACCACAGCCCACCACGGCCTGTCCCAGCCCACCACGGCCCACCACAGCCCACCACAGTTCACCACGGGCCGTCTCAGCCCACCATGACCTGTCCCAGCCCACCACGGCCCAACATAGACCATCCCTTCCCATACCGGCCCAAAACGGCCCACCATGGCCCACCACAGCCCACCACGGCTCACCATGGCCCGTCCCAGCCCACCACGCCCCACCACAGCCCGTCCCAGCCCACCACAGCCCGTCCCAGCCAATCCCAGCTCATCCCAGCCCGTCCCAGATAACCACAGCCAGTCCCAGCCCACCACAGCCCATTACAGCTTACCACAGCCCGTCCCAGATCACCACAGCCCGTTCCAGCCCACCACAGCCCACCACAGCCCGTCCCCGCCCACCACAGCCCGTCCCCGCCCATCCCCGTCGACCACAGCCCGTCGCAGTCCACCACAGCCAGTCTCCGCCCACCACAGCTCGTCCCAGCCCGTCCCAGCACACCACAGCCCGTCCCAGCCCACCACAGCCCACCAGAGCCCGTCCCAGCCCGTCCCAGCCCACCACAGCCCATTGCAGCACATCACAGCTCGTTCCAGACCACCAGAGCCCGTCCCAGCCCACCACAGCCCATCTCAAGCTCACAAGAACCCACCAAAGTGCACCACAGCCCGTCCCAGCACACCACGGCCCGTCCCAGCCCACCACGGCCCGTCCCAGTCCACCACAGCCCGTCCCAGCTCACCACAGCCCGTCCCAGCTCACCACAGCCCGTCCCAGCTCACCACAGCCCGTCCCAGCCTACCACTGACCACCACAGTTCGTCCCAGCCCGCCACGGCCCGTCCCGGCCCACCACGGCCCATCCCAGCCCACCACGGCCCATCCCAGCCCGTCCCAGCCCACGAAAGCCTGTCCCAGCCCACGAAAGCCCGTCCCAGCCCACGAAAGCCCGTCCCAGCTTACCACAGCCCGTCCCCGCCCACCACAGCCCACCACAGCCCACCACGGTCCACCACAGCCCACCACAGCCTGTCCCAGCCTACCATGGCCCATAACAACCCACCACGGCCCGTCCCAGCCCACCACGGCCCGTCCCGGCCCACCACAGCCTACCCCAGCCCACCAGAGCCCGTCCCAGCCCACCACCGCCCGTCCCAGCTCACCACGGCCCGTCCCAGCACGTCCCAGCCCACCACAGCCCGTCCCAGCCCACCACAGCCTGTCCCAGCCCACCACAGCCCGTCCCAGCCCACCACAGCCCGTCCCAGCCCACCACAGACCGTCGCAGCTCACCACAGACCGTCGCAGCTTGTCACAGAACACCACAACCCGTCACCGCCCACCACAGCCCTTCCAAGGCGTCCCAGCCCATCCCAGCCCGTCCTAGCCCACCACAGCCCGTCCCAGCTTAACCCCAGCCAACCAAAGCTTGCTCCAGCCCGCCACAGCCCGTACCAGCCCACCACAGCCCGTCCCCGCCCACCACAACCCATCCCCGCCCACCACAGCCCGTCCCAGCCCACCACAGCCCGTCCCAGCCCACCACAGCCCGTCCCAGCTAGTCCCAGACCGTCCCAGAACTTCCCAGCCCACCACAGCCCGTCCTGGACCACGACAGCCCGTCCCGGACCTACCAGAACCCGTCCCTGACCACCACAGCATTTCCAAGCCCACCACAGCCTGTCCCAACCCACCACAGCCCGTCTCAACCCACCACAGCCCATTCCAGCCCTTCCCAGCCCACCACAGCCCGTTCCAGACCACCAGAGCCCACCACAGCCTACCACAGCCCGTCCCAGCCCGTCACAGCCCACCACAGCTCGTCCCTACTCACCGCAGCCCACCACAGCCCGTCCCAGCCCACCACGGCCCATCCCAGCCCACCACGGCCCGTCCCAGCTCACCACGGCCCGTCCCAGGCCGTCCCAGTCCACAACAGCCCGTCCCAGCCCACGAAAGCCCGTCCCAACTTACCACATCCCGTCCCAGCTTACTACAGCCCATCACAGCCTACCACGGTCCACCACAGCCCACCACAGCCCGTCCCAGCCCACCACGGCCCATAACAACCCACCACGGCCCGTCCCGGCCCACCACGGCCCGTCCCGGCCTACTACGGCACGTCCCAGCCCACCACAGCCCGTCCCAGCCCACCACAGCCCGTCCCAGCCCACCACGGCATGTCCCAGCCCACCACGGCCCGTCCCAGCCCGTCCCAGCCCACCGCAGCCCGTCCTAGCCCTCCGCAGCCCGTCCCAGCCCACCGCAGCCTGTCCCAGCCCGTCCCAGCCCACCAAAGCATGTCCCAGGCCACCACAGCCCACCATAGCCCGTCCCAGTCTGTCCCAGCTCGTCCCAGCCCACCGCAGCTTGTCCAGGCCGTTCCAGCAAATCCGAGCCCACCGCAGCCCGTCTCAACTCACCACAGCGCATCCCAGTCCACCACACCCACCACAGCTGATCCCAGCCCGTTCCAGCCCACCACAGCCCGTCGCAGCTCACCACAACCCACCACAGCCCACCACAACCCACCTCAGCCGGTCCCAGCCCACCACAGCCCACCGCAGCCCGTCCCAGCCCACCACAGCCCGTCCCACCACACCAGAGTCCGTCCCAGCCCACCAAAACCCGTCACAGATTACCACGGCCCACCACGGCCCGTCCCGGCCCACCACGGCCCACCACAGCGAACCACAGCCCACCAAAGCTCACCACAGTCCGTCCCAGCACACCACAGCCCGTCCCAGCCCACCACAGCTTGTCCCCGCCCGTCCCTGTCGACCACAGCCTGTCCCAGTCCACCACAGCCCGTCCCAGATTGCCACAGCCCGTTCCAGCCCGCCACAGCTCACCACAGCCCGTCCCCGCCCACCACAGCCCGTCCCCGTCGACCACGGCCCGTCCCAGCCCACCACGGCCCGTCCCAGCCCACCACGGCCCGTCCCAGCCCGTCCCCGCTCGTCCCAGCCCACCACAGCCCACCACAGCTGGTCACAGCCCGTCCCAGCCCACCGCAGCCCGTCCCAGCCCAATGCATCCCGTCCCAGCCCGTGCCAGCCAATACGAGCCCACCGCAACCCACCGCAGCCCGTCCCAGCCCATCCCAGCCCGTCCCAGCCCATCCCAGCCCGTCCCAGCCCACCACAGCCCACCACCGCTGACCGCGGCCCCGTCCCAGCCCACCACGGCCCACCACAGACCGTCCCAGCCAAACATAGTCCATCCCAGCCCGTCCCAGCCCACCAGAACTCGTCCCAGCCCGTCCCGGCCCACCACAGCCCAGCCCAGCCTGTCCCGGCCTGTCGCAGCCCCTCCCAGCCCACCGCGGCCCGTCCCAGCCCACCGCGGCCCGTCCCGGCCCACCGCGGCCCGTCCCGGCCCACCGCAGTCCGTCTCGGCCCACCGCAGTCCGTCTCGGCCCACCGCAGTCCGTCTCGGCCCGTCGCGGCCCACCACGGCCCACCACGGCCCGTCGCGGCCCACCACGGCCCGGCCCGGCCCACCACGGCCCGGCCCGGCCCACCACAGCCCGGCCCGGCCCGCCACGGCCCGGCCCGGCCCACCTGTGTTAGGAACAGTATCTCACCTTCTTGATTTCGGCACCTCCTTTCGCTATGATGTTCTTGTGGACTGTTTGCAGATGGGGACAGAAATAGAAAAGCTGTTTTCAACCTAAGGGAGAAAGGAAGGGAGAACTGAAGATTACACTGTCGTGGCAAGGGAGGCCCGACTTCAGGAGCTCTGATAAACGAGCTTCTGAAAACAGGCTTAGACCCAAGGAAGTTCTCTATACGAGGGACTTTTGTAAGACTAAGCAAAGGCAAGGACGTTCCCCTATAGCCTTCCCATAACAGGTACTATCCCCTGCCTCCATTCAGCCAAAACAGCGCCGACAGCTCCCTCCTCTTGAGGTGTTTTAGCTCTACCCAAGCCCGTAGAGCTCTTCTTTGCCCCAGGGTTATCCAGGCACGTAGGAGGGAAGTGCAGGCAGAAGACCTCCTTACCAGGTCTGCCACCATCTTTTGCATGTACTCGGTGCACTTCTCCACCTCGTTTTTGGGACCTCGGAGTTGGACGATGTCACTCTTGTGTGCAGGGTCTGGGAAGCCGATGATAACCTGCAGGAGCGGTCATTTCTAGTTAGCTCAAGCAAAAGCAAGAACCCTTGTGTCAGACACATGCAAAGGTTGGGGGGATCCTACTCATGCCCTTTTCCCATTCAGAAACGGGGAACCGTGTTAGCGGCCTCTGGCTAAAAGAACTATCTTCTCAGACACTTGCGCTACAGAGCCACTAAAGTTACGACTTCTGTGATGACAGGCCTACTACCCATGTAGGAAATATCCCCTCTGGATTCCTCCTCTCCTACAAAGCCTTACCTCTGGGAATTGCTCCCGGATTTCCCAGACCCGCTCAGCCTTCTGCCCAATGATGGTCCGGTGGAATTTCTGCTCAACGATTAGGTCCGCAGCGTGTTCATTTTCCTGATGGGAACAGAGGGCACACTGAGTGTTCAGCCGGAGAGCCATCTACTTTGACTTAGCGGTTTGCTGCCCGACGGTTTACTTGCCAGCACTGTCCCTCTTTTCTCCAGACCAAATTCACTCTGCGTTGACAGAGAAGGGCTGCCCGAGGGAACAGGGGAAGACATTTGTGAAGAGGAACTTGCACTTGTCATGAGATCCAAGTGCTCCGTGGGCAAGGGGCACACACTCGCACCAGAAGGTTACAAGGGAACACGAGAGCCCAAACCCTGCAGTCTCCCAAACATCACGTCCTACCCACTCACCATACGGGAAGCGAGTTCCAGCAGCTCTTTCTTGGCCTGTGGGACCCCCTGTGGGTCTCCTTCAATTCTGATCGGGTTGCTCTTCTCGTTGTCCAGGGGAATGCGCACAGACACCTTGTACAGATCCTTCATCCTGTTCACTTCGAGGCAAGGACTGCGGTGACGCCGTCTGCTAGGCAAAGACCTGGAAGCAAGGCACCTTGATTATCACTGCTCAGAGGCTGTTGAAGAAGTAAAGCCGCCTCTGGGAAGGGCTCAGCGGGGTAGGGTTGAGACAGGGGAAATTGCCTCTTCCCCCTGGAGTTCACTGAGAGCAGACCTGTGCCACACGAGAGCCTGTCCAAGTAAATACCGTGGCATCTACAGAGCCCATTGTTCCCTTGTCAGAGCGAGGCGTGTTTCTTCCCCAAACAGTATCACATTTAGAGCAGAGGATAATCGTTCCTTTCTACCCCAAACTCTTGGCTGGGGACACGTTGCAGTGCTATCAAACTAGCAGACCGCAACAAGGCTTTACCGTTGGCCATATTCTACTGCCGGTGCTGTAGCACCTTCCTCCAGAGGCCAGACCACACTGCTCCTCCTCCAGCTGACACCCTCTCCCACAAGCCACAGGGCTATTTAACCCCTTAGCGGGAACCAGCTACACCTGCACATCGTCCATGTCAATCAACCCACTGCCTCTGAGGCAAGGCCACAGCTCCGTGTTATCAATGCTAATCAACCCACCGCCTTCATTCCTCTACAGGGACAAGCTCACCAAGCACATTTCCACCACCCACAACTGGCTGCTAAAATGTCATTCGCACAGAGCAACGTGTGGAAAAAAAAAAATAAAAATTCCTCCAGGACACATCAAAGTAATTCCACTACTGTTCAGGCTCCCAAGGTACTTTCACCCGTTAAAGCCATCGCAAGGCCTGACGGCCCATTTCTCTCCTTGTACCACCACCACTCCAGGAAAGCAGAGGAAATGTGGTGGAGACAGCACACTGGGTGAGCTACAGAGCCCCTGATACCATCTACTAAACACGAAGAGTGTGAGCATGGGAAGGACTAGAAAGGCACTCCACTTACCGTTTAGCTGCTTTCTTGCCAATGAGGTGTCGGTGGAATTGGTGGTCAGCCTTGATTATTGTGTAATCCGTCCCGTGGATCTAAAAAGAATTATATTTTTTATATATATCTATATATGTATGTATGTACCTTATTATATATTATAATATATAGGGCCAGGTAGGACAGGCCACCGCTTCTGTCTCGTGCCCTAAGTAACTGCCTACTGCCAGTATTGGCACTGACTCACCAGCGGTCAGCTACAAGCACTTCTGCTCTTAAGCAGAGCACAAGCATTCCTCTGCTTTGAGAAGAGAGCATTGTGCTCATGAAACATTGAAAAGACTCACTTCTATGCCTCTCCAGCTATAACAAAGAGAATCCTTCCTTCTCCGCACCAAAAAAATTAATGCTGACTTTTCAAGGATGCTATGGATGAGTTTCATAACCAAGGGGCGTCATCCACCTGGCCACAAATTTGTCTCCTGCAAGGTCGATTAAGCATGCCAAGACATCCTATGGATGTGACAAACACCTCATCACCTCTGCTCTGTTGCCCCTTCTTCCCCCAGTTTCTTACTGGAACTAGTAACTGCAGCTCACCAGTTCCTTGAGCATGGCTTCAATCTGTTCCTGAGCCACATGCACATCTTCTGTAGGTCCTTCCAAAGTGATGTTATCCTCTCCTCCAGTGAATTTGATGTGAACCTTGAGGTGAAGGACAATGAATCTCTTCAGAATTTGCCAAGATCCAAGCCAGGCCAATGCTTTTGGTCAGGCCTACACCATCGATCCCTGCCACTGAGAGATGTGCTCCTTCCCAAAAAGCCCAGACCAAATCCCCACAATTTTACAAGTCAGAAACTTAACAATTTCGGCCATATGGCAGTGCCTAGAGCCCAAGGCTCTGGTGCCGTCCCGGTTTCTGCAAGGGCTTTGGAGAAGTTTACTCATCTAGCCTTTATCTAGATACCGTCTAACTCCCCAGGGAGAAGCCTTGCTGCACTCGCCATTTCCAGGTATCCTACTACATCAGTTCTCAAAACAGCACCACATAAAGCTTCCTTGGAAGGGCTCAACCCATGACAATAACATAGGAGGAGCAGTGTTTGCAGCAGTAAAAGAGAGGGTTCCCTTGAACGGCAAAGATCTGTGTCATTTCCCCCCTGGTTTTACCCACGCTAGAATACACCTCTCTCTTTCGTGACGAGTGATCTGGACTAAACCTTTTTTCTACGCCGGGGGTGCTAAGCTAACCAGCTCACCCATACCTTTGGCATCTGCTGAGTTATTTTGGCCAGGTTCTGTCCTTTCTTTCCAATAATGAAACGATGAAGCCAAGAGGGGGCAGAGACCGAGGAGACGGTAAAACTGTTGGCCTGAGAGACAGAAAAACAGAGAAGCTGTTTGATGGACAAACCACAGCCCACCACAGCCCGTCCCAGCCCGTCTCAGCTCACCACAACTCGCCACAGCGCACCACGGCCCGTCCCACCCCACCACAGCCCACCAGAGCCCGTCCCGGACTACCACAGCCCACCACAGCCCACCACAGCCCGTCCTCGCCCAACACAGCCCGTCCCAGACCACCACAGCCCGTCCCAGCCCCTCCCAGACCGTCTCAGCCCGTCTCAGCTCACCACAACCCACCACAGCCCACCACAGCCCGTCCCAGACCACCACAGCCCGTCCCAGCCCACCACAGCTTGTCCCAGCTTACCACAGCCCAGCAGAGCCCATCCCAGCCCACCACAGCCCGTCTCAGCCCACCACAGCCCATCCCGGCACACCACAACTCGTCCCAGCCCACCACAGGTCGTCACAGCCCACCAGAGCCCGTCCTAGCCTGCCACAGACCGTCCCAGCCCGCCACAGCTAGTCCCAGCCCACCACAGCCCGTCCCAGCCCACCACAGCCCACCACAGCCCGTCCCAGCCACCACAGCCCACCACAGCCCGTTCCAGCCTGTCCCAGCCCGTCTCAGAAAACCACAGTACACCACAGCCCGTCCCAGCCCACCAAAGCCCGTCCCAGCCCACCACAGCCTACCACAGCTTGTCCCAGCCCACCACAATCCACCCCAGCCCGTCCCAGCCCTTCCCAGCCTGTCCCATCCAACCTTCAGCCTGTCCCAGCCCACCACAGCCCGTCCCAGAACACCACAGCCCGTCCCCGCCCACCACAGCTTTTCCCAGCCCGTCCCAGCCCACCACAGCCAACCACGGCCCGCCACGGCCCACCACAGCCCATCACTGCCCGTCCTGGCCTGCCACGGCCCACCAAGGCCCGCCACGGCCCACCACGGCCTACCACGCCCCGCCAGAGCCCACCACGGCCCGCCACAGCCCGTCCCAGCCCGCCACAGCCCACCACTGCCCGTCCCAGCCCACCACAGCCCGTACCAGCCAACCACTGCCCACCACAGCCCACCACAGCCCTCCACAGCATGTCCCAGCCTACCATGGCCCATCACAGCCTGCCACGGCCCACCACACCCCGCCACGGCCCACCGCGGCCCACCACAGCCCACCACAGCCCAACATAGCCCGTCCCGGCCCACCACAGCCTGTCCCTGGCCACGACAGCCCGTTCCAGCCTACCACAACCCGTCCCAGCTGACCACAGCCCGTTCCAGCCCACCACAGCCCGTCCAAGACCACCACAGCCCGTCCCAGCCCACCACAGCCCGTCCCAGCCCAGCACGGCCCACCACAGCACGTCCCGTCCCACCACAGCCCGTCTCAGGCCACCGCAGCCCGTCCCAGCCCGTCCCAGCCCACCAGAACCCGCCTGAACCCAAAACAGCTCTTCCCAGGCCACCACAGCCCGTCCCAGCCCACCACGGCCCGTCCCAGCCCACCACGGCCCGCCAAAGACTGTCCCAGCCTACGAAAGCCCACCACAGCCCACCATAGCCCAGCACAGCGCGTCCCAGCCCACCACAGCCCGTCCTAGCCTGTCCCAGGCCACCACAGCCAGTCCCAGCCCACCATAGCCAACCAAAGCCTGTCCCAGCCCATCCCAAACCACAACAGGCCTTCCCAGCCCAACACAGCCCACCACAGCCCGTCCCAGAATACCACAGCCCGTCCCAGCCCACCATAGCTTGTCCCAGCCCGTCTCAGACCATCCCAGCCCGTCCCAGACCACCACAGGCCTTCCCAGCCCACCATAGCCAACCACAGCCTGTCCCAGCCCACCACAGCCCGTCCCAGCGCACCACAACCCACCACAGGCCCGTCCCAGCCTACCACGACCCGTCCCGGCCTACCACGGCCCGGCCCGGCCCACCACGGCCCGTCCCGGCCCACCACAGCCCACCATAGCCTGTCCAAGCCAACCACAGCCAGTCCCAGCCCGTCCCAGCCATTCCCAGCCCACCACAGCCCGTCCCAGACCACCACAGCCCATCACAGCAAGTCCCAGTTCATGGCAACCCGTCCCAGCCCAACACAGCCCGTCCCGACGCACCACAGCCCATCCCAGCTAACCACAGCCCGCCACAGCCCACCACGGCTCGTCCCAGCCCACCACGGCCCACCACAGCACACCACGGCCCACCACAGCCCATCCCAGCCCCTCGCAACCCGACCCAGCCCACCACGGCCCGTCCCAGCCCACCACGGCCCGTCCCAGCCCACCACGGCCCACCACGGCTCACCAGAGCCCACCACGGCTCACCACGGCCCGCCAAAGACTGTCACAGCCTACCAAAGCACACGACAACCCGTCCCCGCGCACCAGAGCCCGTGCCAGCAAGTCCCCGCCCGTCCCAGCCCACCACAGCCCGTCCCATCCCACCACAGCCCGTCACAGCCCACCACAGCCCGTACCAGCCAACCACTGCCCACCACAGCCCACCACAGCCCTCCACAGCATGTCCCAGCCTACCATGGCCCATCACAGCCTGCCACGGCCCACCACACCCCGCCACGGCCCACCGCGGCCCACCACAGCCCACCACAGCCCAACATAGCCCGTCCCGGCCCACCACCCGCCTGTCCCTGGCCACGACAGCCCGTTCCAGCCTACCACAACCCGTCCCAGCTGACCACAGCCCGTTCCAGCCCACCACAGCCCGTCCAAGACCACCACAGCCCGTCCCAGCCCACCACAGCCCGTCCCAGCCCAGCACGGCCCACCACAGCACGTCCCGTCCCACCACAGCCCGTCTCAGGCCACCGCAGCCCGTCCCAGCCCGTCCCAGCCCACCAGAACCCGCCTGAACCCAAAACAGCTCTTCCCAGGCCACCACAGCCCGTCCCAGCCCACCACGGCCCGTCCCAGCCCACCACGGCCCGCCAAAGACTGTCCCAGCCTACGAAAGCCCACCACAGCCCACCATAGCCCAGCACAGCGCGTCCCAGCCCACCACAGCCCGTCCTAGCCTGTCCCAGGCCACCACAGCCAGTCCCAGCCCACCATAGCCAACCAAAGCCTGTCCCAGCCCATCCCAAACCACAACAGGCCTTCCCAGCCCAACACAGCCCACCACAGCCCGTCCCAGAATACCACAGCCCGTCCCAGCCCACCATAGCTTGTCCCAGCCCGTCCCAGCCCATCCCAGCCCGTCCCAGACCACCACAGGCCTTCCCAGCCCACCATAGCCAACCACAGCCCGTCCCAGCCCACCACAACCCACCACAGCCCGTCCCAGCCTACCACGACCCGTCCCGGGCCTACCACGGCCCGGCCCGGCCCACCACGGCCCGTCCCGGCCCACCACAGCCCACCCATAGCCTGTCCAAGCCAACCACAGCCCGTCCCAGCCCGTCCCAGCCATTCCCAGCCCACCACAGCCCGTCCCAGACCACCACAGCCCATCACAGCAAGTCCCAGTTCATGGCAACCCGTCCCAGCCCAACACAGCCCGTCCCGACGCACCACAGCCCATCCCAGCTAACCACAGCCCGCCACAGCCCACCACGGCTCGTCCCAGCCCACCACGGCCCACCACAGCACACCACGGCCCACCACAGCCCATCCCAGCCCCTCGCAACCCGACCCAGCCCACCACGGCCCGTCCCAGCCCACCACGGCCCGTCCCAGCCCACCACGGCCCACCACGGCTCACCAGAGCCCACCACGGCTCACCACGGCCCGCCAAAGACTGTCACAGCCTACCAAAGCACACGACAACCCGTCCCCGCGCACCAGAGCCCGTGCCAGCAAGTCCCCGCCCGTCCCAGCCCACCACAGCCCGTCCCATCCCACCACAGCCCGTCACAGCCCACCACAGCCCGTCCCAGCCCTTCCCAGACCACCACAGCCCGTCCCAGCCCACCACAGCCTGTTCCCGCCCACCACAGCCCGTCCCCGCCCGTCCCAGCACACCACATCCCGTCCCATCCCACCTCCGCCCATCCCAGCCCACCACAGCCCGTCCCAGCCCACCACAGCCCGTTCCAGCCCACCAGAGCTTGTCCAGCCCACCACAGCCCGCCACGGCCCGTCCCAGCCCACCACAGCCCGTCCCAGCTTACCACAGCCCGTCCTAGCCCCACCACAGCCTGTCCCAGACCACCACAGCCCGTCCCAGCCCAACACAGCCCACCACAGTCCACCACAGCCCGTCCCAGCCCATCCCAGCCCAAAACAGCCAGTCACAGGCCATCCCAGCCACCACAGCACTTTCCAGACCACCACAGCCCGTCCCAACCACCACAGCCCGTCCCAGCCCACCACAGCCCATCACAGCCCACCACAGCCCTTCCCAGCCCACCACATCCTGTCACAGCCCACCACACGCCCACCAGAGCCCGTGCCAGCCCACCACAGCCCGTCCCATCACACCACAGTCCGTCCCAGCCCACCACAGCCCGTCCCAGCCCACCACAACCCGTCCCAGCCCACCAAAGCCCTTCCAGCACACCACAGCCATCCAGCACACCACAGCTTGTCCCAGCCCGTCCCGGGCCACCACAGCTTGTCCCAGCCCACCACAGCCCGTCCCAGCCCACCACAGCTCGACCCTGCCCACCATAGCCCACCACAGCCTGTCCCCGCTCACCACAGCCTGTCCCCCGCCTACCACAGCCCCGTCCACGCCCACCACAACTTGTCCCCGCCCACTACAGCCCTTCCCGGCCCACCAAGACCGGTCCCGGCCCACCACGGCCCGTCCCAACCCACCACGGCCCATCCCAGCCCACCACAGCACGTCCAAGCCCGTGCCAGCCAACCACAACCCGTCACCATCCACCACAACCCATCACCGCCCACCACAGCCTGTCCAAGGCGTCCCAGCCCGTCCCAGCCCATCTGAGCCTGTCCCAGCCCACCACAACTTGTCCCAGCCCACCACAGCCAACCACAGCCCGTCCCAGGCCACCACAGCCCGTCCCAGCCCGTGCCAGCCAATACCAGCCCACCACAGCCCGTGCCTGCCTGTCCCAGCCCACCACAGCCAGTCCCAGCCCACCACAGCCCAGCACAGCCTACCAGGGCCCACCTCAGCCCACCACAGCCCGTCCCAGCACGTCCCAGCCTGTCCCAGCACGTCCCAGCCCGTCCCAGCCCACCACAGCCCGTTCCAGACTACCAGAGCCCGTCCCAGCCCACCACAGCCCACCACAGCCCGTCCCAGCCCACCACAGCCTGTCCCAGCCTGTCCCAGCCCGTCCCAGCCTGTCCCAGCCCACCACAGCCCTCCCAGCCCACCACAGCCCACCCCAGCCCGTGCCAGCCAATACCAGCCTACCACAGCCCGTGCCTGCCTCTCCCAGCCCACCACAGCCCGTCCCAACCCTCCACAGCCCGTCCCAGCCCACCACAGCCCGTCCCAGCCCACCACAACCCTTCCCATCCCACCAGAGCCCACCACAGCTTGTCCCAGCCCACCACGGATCACCACAGCTCACCACAGCTCAACACAGACCGTCCCAGCCCACCACAGTCCGTCCCAGCTTACCACAGCCCACCACAGCCAACCACGGCCTGTCCCAGCCCTCCAAAGCTCACCACGGCCCGTCCCAGCCCACCACAGTACGTCTCAGCCCACCACAGCACGTCCCAGCCTGTCCCAGCCCGTTCCAGACGACCACAGCCCACCACAGCCCATCCCAGCCCACCACAGCCTGTCCAAGCCCACCACAGCAAACCACAGCCAGTCCCAGCCCACCACAGCTTGTCCCAGCCCACCACGGCCCGTCCCAGCCCACCACGGCCCGTCCCAGCCCACCACGGCCCGTCCCAGCTCACCAGGGCCCGTCCCAGCCCACCACGGCCCGTCCCAGCCCAATACGGCCTGTCCCAGCCCACCAGGGCCCGTCCCAGCCCAATACGGCCCGTCCCAGCCCACCAGGGCCCGTACCAGCCCACAACGGCCCGTCCCAGCCCACCACAGGCCCGTCCCAGCCCACCACAGCCCACCACAGCCTGTCTCAGCCCGTCCCAGCACAGAACAGCCCGTCCCAGCACACCACAGCCCGTCCCAGCCTGTCCCGGGCCACCACAGCTTGTCCCAGCCAACCACAGCCCGTCCCAGCCCACCACAGCCCGTCCCAGCCCACCACAGCCCGTCCCAGCCCACCACAGCCCACCACAGCCCGTCCCAGCCACCACAGCCCACCACAGCCCGTTCCAGCCTGTCCCAGCCCGTCTCAGAAAACCACAGTACACCACAGCCCGTCCCAGCCCACCAAAGCCCGTCCCAGCCCACCACAGCCTACCACAGCTTGTCCCAGCCCACCACAATCCACCCCAGCCCGTCCCAGCCCTTCCCAGCCTGTCCCATCCAACCTTCAGCCTGTCCCAGCCCACCACAGCCCGTCCCAGAACACCACAGCCCGTCCCCGCCCACCACAGCTTTTCCCAGCCCGTCCCAGCCCACCACAGCCAACCACGGCCCGCCACGGCCCACCACAGCCCATCACTGCCCGTCCTGGCCTGCCACGGCCCACCAAGGCCCGCCACGGCCCACCACGGCCTACCACGCCCCGCCAGAGCCCACCACGGCCCGCCACAGCCCGTCCCAGCCCGCCACAGCCCACCACTGCCCGTCCCAGCCCACCACAGCCCGTACCAGCCAACCACTGCCCACCACAGCCCACCACAGCCCTCCACAGCATGTCCCAGCCTACCATGGCCCATCACAGCCTGCCACGGCCCACCACACCCCGCCACGGCCCACCGCGGCCCACCACAGCCCACCACAGCCCAACATAGCCCGTCCCGGCCCACCACCGCCTGTCCCTGGCCACGACAGCCCGTTCCAGCCTACCACAAACCCGTCCCAGCTGACCACAGCCCGTTCCAGCCCACCACAGCCCGTCCAAGACCACCACAGCCCGTCCCAGCCCACCACAGCCCGTCCCAGCCCAGCACGGCCCACCACAGCACGTCCCGTCCCACCACAGCCCGTCTCAGGCCACCGCAGCCCGTCCCAGCCCGTCCCAGCCCACCAGAACCCGCCTGAACCCAAAACAGCTCTTCCCAGGCCACCACAGCCCGTCCCAGCCCACCACGGCCCGTCCCAGCCCACCACGGCCCGCCAAAGACTGTCCCAGCCTACGAAAGCCCACCACAGCCCACCATAGCCCAGCACAGCGCGTCCCAGCCCACCACAGCCCGTCCTAGCCTGTCCCAGGCCACCACAGCCAGTCCCAGCCCACCATAGCCAACCAAAGCCTGTCCCAGCCCATCCCAAACCACAACAGGCCTTCCCAGCCCAACACAGCCCACCACAGCCCGTCCCAGAATACCACAGCCCGTCCCAGCCCACCATAGCTTGTCCCAGCCCGTCCCAGCCCATCCCAGCCCGTCCCAGACCACCACAGGCCTTCCCAGCCCACCATAGCCAACCACAGCCCGTCCCAGCCCACCACAACCCACCACAGCCCGTCCCAGCCTACCACGACCCGTCCCGGCCTACCACGGCCCGGCCCGGCCCACCACGGCCCGTCCCGGCCCACCACAGCCCACCATAGCCTGTCCAAGCCAACCACAGCCCGTCCCAGCCCGTCCCAGCCATTCCCAGCCCACCACAGCCCGTCCCAGACCACCACAGCCCATCACAGCAAGTCCCAGTTCATGGCAACCCGTCCCAGCCCAACACAGCCCGTCCCGACGCACCACAGCCCATCCCAGCTAACCACAGCCCGCCACAGCCCACCACGGCTCGTCCCAGCCCACCACGGCCCACCACAGCACACCACGGCCCACCACAGCCCATCCCAGCCCCTCGCAACCCGACCCAGCCCACCACGGCCCGTCCCAGCCCACCACGGGCCCGTCCCAGCCCACCACGGCCCACCACGGCTCACCAGAGCCCACCACGGCTCACCACGGCCCGCCAAAGACTGTCACAGCCTACCAAAGCACACGACAACCCGTCCCCCGCGCACCAGAGCCCGTGCCAGCAAGTCCCCGCCCGTCCCAGCCCACCACAGCCCCGTCCCCATCCCACCACAGCCCGTCACAGCCCACCACAGCCCGTCCCAGCCCTTCCAGACCACCACAGCCCGTCCCAGCCCACCACAGCCTGTTCCCGCCCACCACAGCCCGTCCCCGCCCGTCCCAGCACACCACATCCCGTCCCATCCCACCCTCCGCCCATCCCAGCCCACCCACAGCCCGTCCCAGCCCACCACAGCCCGTTCCAGCCCACCAGAGCTTGTCCCAGCCCACCACAGCCCGCCACGGCCCCGTCCCAGCCCACACCACAGCCCCGTCCCAGCTTACCACAGCCCGTCCTAGCCCACCACAGCCTGTCCCAGACCACCACAGCCCGTCCCAGCCCAACACAGCCCACCACAGGTCCACCACAGCCCGTCCCAGCCCATCCCAGCCCAAAACAGCCAGTCACAGGCCATCCCAGCCCACCACAGCACTTTCCAGACCACCACAGCCCGTCCCAACCCACCACAGCCCGTCCCAGCCCACCACAGCCCATCACAGCCCACCACAGCCCTTCCCAGCCCACCACATCCTGTCACAGCCCACCACAGCCCACCAGAGCCCGTGCCAGCCCACCACAGCCCGTCCCATCACACCACAGTCCGTCCCAGCCCACCACAGCCCGTCCCAGCCCACCACAACCCGTCCCAGCCCACCAAAGCCCTTCCCAGCACACCACAGCCCATCCCAGCACACCACAGCTTGTCCCAGCCCGTCCCGGGCCACCACAGCTTGTCCCAGCCCACCACAGCCCGTCCCAGCCCACCACAGCTCGACCCTGCCCACCATAGCCCACCACAGCCTGTCCCCGCTCACCACAGCCTGTCCCCGCCTACCACAGCCCGTCCACGCCCACCACAACTTGTCCCCGCCCACTACAGCCCTTCCCGGCCCACCAAGACCGGTCCCGGCCCACCACGGCCCGTCCCAACCCACCACGGCCCATCCCAGCCCACCACAGCACGTCCAAGCCCGTGCCAGCCAACCACAACCCGTCACCATCCACCACAACCCATCACCGCCCACCACAGCCTGTCCAAGGCGTCCCAGCCCGTCCCAGCCCATCTGAGCCTGTCCCAGCCCACCACAACTTGTCCCAGCCCACCACAGCCAACCACAGCCCGTCCCAGGCCACCACAGCCCGTCCCAGCCCGTGCCAGCCAATACCAGCCCACCACAGCCCGTGCCTGCCTGTCCCAGCCCACCACAGCCAGTCCCAGCCCACCACAGCCCAGCACAGCCTACCAGGGCCCACCTCAGCCCACCACAGCCCGTCCCAGCACGTCCCAGCCTGTCCCAGCACGTCCCAGCCCGTCCCAGCCCACCACAGCCCGTTCCAGACTACCAGAGCCCGTCCCAGCCCACCACAGCCCACCACAGCCCGTCCCAGCCCACCACAGCCTGTCCCAGCCTGTCCCAGCCCGTCCCAGCCTGTCCCAGCCCACCACAGCCCTCCCAGCCCACCACAGCCCACCCCAGCCCGTGCCAGCCAATACCAGCCTACCACAGCCCGTGCCTGCCTCTCCCAGCCCACCACAGCCCGTCCCAGCCCACCACAGCCCGTCCCAGCCCACCACAGCCCACCACAACCCTTCCCATCCCACCAGAGCCCACCACAGCTTGTCCCAGCCCACCACGGATCACCACAGCTCACCACAGCTCAACACAGACCGTCCCAGCCCACCACAGTCCGTCCCAGCTTACCAGAGCCCACCACAACCAACCACGGCCTGTCCCAGCCCTCCAAAGCTCACCACGGCCCGTCCCAGCCCACCACAGTACGTCTCAGCCCACCACAGCACGTCCCAGCCTGTCCCAGCCCGTTCCAGACGACCACAGCCCACCACAGCCCATCCCAGCCCACCACAGCCTGTCCAAGCCCACCACAGCAAACCACAGCCAGTCCCAGCCCACCACAGCTTGTCCCAGCCCACCACGGCCCGTCCCAGCCCACCACGGCCCGTCCCAGCCCACCACGGCCCCGTCCCAGCTCACCAGGGCCCGTCCCAGCCCACCACGGCCCGTCCCAGCCCAATACGGCCCGTCCCAGCCCACCAGGGCCCGTACCAGCCCACAACGGCCCGTCCCAGCCCACCACAGCCCGTCCCAGCCCACCACAGCCCACCACAGCCTGTCTCAGCCCGTCCCAGCACAGAACAGCCCGTCCCAGCACACCACAGCCCGTCCCAGCCTGTCCCGGGCCACCACAGCTTGTCCCAGCCAACCACAGCCCGTCCCTGCTCACCACAGCCCGTCCCCGCCCACCACAGCCCGTCCCAGCCCGTCGCAGCCCACCACAGCTCAACAGAGACCGTCCCAGCCCACCAGAGCCCATCCCAGCTTACCACAGCCCACCACAGCCCTCCACGGCCTGTCCCAGCCCTCCACAGCCCACCACAGCCCGTCCCAGCCCACCACAGCACACCACAGCCCAACACAATACGTCTCAGCCCACCACAGCCCACCACGGCCCACCACGGCCCGTCCCAGCCCACCACAGCCCAGCACAGCCCAGCACAGCCTACCAGGGCCCACCTCAGCCCACCACAGCCCGTCCCAGCACATCCCAGCTTGTCCCAGCACGTCCCAGCCCGTCCCAGCCCACCACAGCCCGTTCCAGACTACCAGAGCCCGTCCCAGCTTACCAGAGCTCGTCCTCACCCACCACAGCCCGTCCCCAACTAACAAAACCCCTCCCCGCCCACCACATCCCGTCCCAGCCCACCACAGCCCGTCCAAGCCCGTCCCAGCCCACCACGGCCCGTCCCAGCCCACCACAGGCCACTACAGCACACCACAGCCTACCGCAGACCACCAAAGCCCGTCACAGCTCGTCCCAGCCCATCACAGCCCCTCATAGCCCGTCCCAGCCCACCACAGCCAGTCCCAGTCCACCACAGCTCGTCCCAGCCCGTCCCAGACCACCAGAGCCCAGCACAGCCCGTCCCAGCCCACCACAACCCACCACAGACCGTCCCAGCCCACCACAGCTTATTGCAGCCTACCACAGCCCGTCACAGCCCGTCCCCGCCCACCACAGCCCGTCCCAGCCCACCACAGCCCGTCCCAGCCAACAAGAGACCATTCCAGACCAGCAGAGCCTGTCCCCGCCCACCAGAGCCTGTCCCCGCCCACCACAGCCCTTTCCGGCCCACCACAGCCCGTCCCCGCCCACCACGGCCCGTCCCAGCCCACCACGGCTCACCACAGCCCACCACGGCCCGTCCCGGACTACCACGGCCCGTCCCGGACTACCACGGCCCGTCCCGGACTACCACGGCCCGTGTCAGCCCGTCACAGCCCACCACAGCCCGTCCCAGCCCACCACAGCCCGTCCCAGCTCACCACATCCCGTCCCAGCCCGTGCCAGCCCACCACAGCCCACCACAGCCCATTCCAGACCACCAGAGCCCTTCCCCGCCCACCACAGCTCGCCCCAGCCCACCACAGCCCGTCCCGGCCAACCATAGCCCGGCCCGGCCCACCACAGCCCGCCCCGGCCCACCACAGCCCGCCCCAGCCCACCACAGCCCGTCCCAGCCCACCACAGCCCGTCCCAGCCCACCACAACCCGTCCCAGCCCACCACAGCTTGTTCCAGCCCACTAAGTCCCACCACAGCCCACCACGGCTTACCACGGCACACCACAGTTCACCACGGCCCACCACGGCATGTCCCAGCCCACCACAGCCCGTCTCAGCCCACCACAGCCTGTCCCAGCCCACCACGGCGCACCGCAGCCCGTCCCAGCCCACCACGGCCCGTCCCAGCCCACCACGGCCCGTCTCAGCCCACCACGGCCCGTCCCAGATTACCACGGCCCGTCCTGGCCCACCACTGCCCGGCACGGCCCAGCATGGCCCGGCCCGGCCCAGCACGGCCCGTCCCGGCCCACCACGGCCCACCACAGCCCGTCCCAGCCCACCACAGCCCGTCCCAGCCCACCACAGCCCGTCACCGCCCACCACAACCCGTCACCGCCCACCACAGCCCGTCCAAGGCGTCCCAGCCCACCACAGCCCATCTCAGCCCGTCCCAGCCCACCAGAACTCGTCCCAGCCCACCACAGCTCGTCCCAGCCCACCACAGCTCTCCACAGCCCGTCCCAACCCACCACAGACTGTCTCAGCTCACCACAACCCACCACAGCGCACCAGAGCCCGTCCCATCCCACCACATCCTGTCCCAGCCCACCACAGCCCGTCTCAAGTCACCACTGCCTGTGCCAGCCCACCACAACCCACCACAGCCAAACACGGCCCACCACAGCCCCTCCCAGCCCACCACAGCCCCTCCCAGCCCACCACAGGCCACTACAGCCCATCCCAGCACACCACAGCCTACCACAGCACGTCCCGGCCCACCAGAGCCAGTCCCAGCCCACCACAGCCCGTCCCAGCCCTCCACAGCCCGTTTCAGCCCACCACAGCCCTCCACAGCTTGTCCCAGCCCACCAGAGCCCGTCCCAGCCCACCACAGCCCGTCTCAGCCTACCACAGCCCACCACAGCTTGTCCCAGCCCACCACAGTCCGTCCCAGCCCACCACAGCCTGTCCCAGCCCACCACAGCTCGTCCCAGCCCACCACAGCCCACCAAAGCCCGTCCCCGCTCACCACACCCCGTCCCCGCCCACCACAGCCCGTCCAAGCCCGTCCCAGCCCGTCCCAGCCCACCACAGCCCGTCCCTGCCCACCACAGCCCGTCTCCGCCCACCACAGCCCGTCCCAGCCCGTCCCAGCACACCACAGCCCGTCCCAGCACACTACAGCCCGTCCCAGCACACTACAGCCTATCCAAGCACACCACAGCTCATCCCAGCCCGTCCCAGCCCGTCCCAGCCCACCACAGCCCGTCCCAACCCACAACAGCCCGTCCCAGCCCACCACAGCCCGTCCCGGCCCACCACAGCCCGTCCCGGCCCACCACAGCCCGTCCCGGCCCACCACAGCCCGTCCCGGCCCACCACAGCCCGTCCCATCCCACCACAGCCCGTCCCAGCACACTACAGCCCGTCCCAGCACACTACAGCCCGTCCCAGCCCACCACAGCCCGTCCCAGCCCGTCCCAGCCCACCACAGCCCGTCTCAAGCTCACCAGAACCCACCACAGCCCACCACAGCCTGTCCCAGACCACCACGGCCCACCACAGCCCACCACGGCCCAGCCCAGCCCACCACGGCCCACCACATCCCACCACAGTTCACCACGGGCCATCTCAGACCACCATGACCTGTCCCAGCCCACCACGGCCCACCACAGCCCATCCCTTCCCATACCGGCTCAAAACGGCCCACCACAGCCCACCACGGCCCATACCAGCCCACCACGGCCCACCACAGCCCACCACAGTTCACCACGGGCCATCTCAGACCACCATGACCTGTCCCAGCCCACCACGGCCCACCACAGCCCATCCCTTCCCATACCGGCTCAAAACGGCCCACCACGGCCCACCACAGCCCACCACGGTTCACCACGGCCCGTCCCAGCCCACCACGCCCCACCACAGACCATCCCAGTCCACCACACACCGTCCCAGCATGTCCGAGCCTGTCCCAACCCACCACAGCCTGTTCCAGACCACCACAGCCCGTCCCAGCCCACCACAGCCCGTCCCAGCACACCACAGCCCGTCCCTAGCCCACCACAGCCCATCCCAGCCCACCACAGCCCGTCCCCGCCCGTCCCAGCCCACCACAGACCAGGATAGACCGTCCCAGCCCGTCCCAGCCCGTCGCAGCCTGCCGCAGCCCGTCCCAGCCCACCACAGCCCGTCCCAGCCCACCACAGCCCGTCCCCTCCCACCATAGCCCGTGCCAGCAAACCACAGCCCGTGCCAGCCCACCACAGCCCGTCCCAGCCCATCACAGTCCGTCCCAGCCCACCACAGCCCGTCCCAGCTCGTTCCAGACCACCAGAACTCGTCTCAGCCCACCACAGCCCACCACAGCCCGTCTCAAGCTCAGCAGAACCCACCACAGACCGTCCCAGCCCGTCCCAGCCCACCACAGCCCACCACAGCCCGTCCCAGCCCACCACAGCCCGTCCCAGCCCACCACAGCCCGTCCCAGCCCACCACAGCCCGTCCCAGCCCACCACAGCTCGTCCCAGCCCACCACAGCCCGTCCCAGCCCACCACAGCCCGTCCCAGCACACCACAGCCCGTTCCAGTCCGCCACAGCCCGTCCCAGCCCACCACAGCCTGTCCCCACCCACCACAGCCGGTCCCAGCACACCACAGCCCGTCCCAGACCATCCCAGCCCCACCACAGCCCGTCCCAGCCCGTCCCAGCCTCTTCCAGACCACCAGAGCCCGTCCCAGCCCGTCCCAGCCCACCACAGCCCGTCTCAAGCTCACCAGAACCCACCACAGCCCACCACAGCCTGTCCCAGACCACCACGGGCCACCACAGCCCACCATGGCCCGTCCCAGCCCACCACGGCCCACCACAGCAAACCACGGCCCAGCAAAGCTCACCACAGCCCGTCCCAGCACACCACTGCCCGTCCCAGCCCACCACTGCCCGTCCCGGCCCACCACAGCCCGTCCCGGCGGGTCCCGGCACACCACGGCCCACCACGGCCCGTCCCGGCACACCACGGCCCATCCCAGCCCACCACGGCCCGACCGAGCCCACCACAGCCCGACCGAGCCCACCACAGCCCGTCCCAGCTCACCACAGCCCGTCCCAGTCCACCACAGCCCACCACAGCCCGTCCCAGCCCACCATAGCCCACCACAGCCCGTCCCGGCGCACCAGAACCTGTCCAGGCTTACCACAGCGCGTCCCGGCCCAGCACGGCCCGGCCCGGCCCACCACGGCCCGTCCCGGCCCACCACGGCAGATCTCAACCCACCACAGCCTGTCCAAGCCCACCAAAGCCCTCCACAGCTCTCCACAGCCTGTCCCAACCCCCCACAGCCTGTCTCAGCTCACCACAACCCACCACAGCGCACCAGAGCCCGTCCCAGCCCACCACAGCCCGTCCCAGCCCACCACAGCCCGTCCCAGCTCACCACAGCCCACCAGAGCCCGTCTCAGCTCACCACAGCCTGTCCCAGCCCACCACAACCCACCACGGCCTGTCCCGGCACTCTACGGCCCATCCCAGCCCACCACAGCCCGTCCCGGCCCACCACAGCCCGTCCCGGCCCACCACAGCCCGTCCCAGCACACCACAGCCCGTCCCAGCCCACCACAGCCCGTCCCAGCCCACCACAGCCCGTCCCAGCCTAACACAGCCCACCAGAGCCCGTCTCAGCTCACCACAGCCTGTCCCAGCCCACCACAACCCACCACAGCCAAACATGGCCCACCACAGTCCGTCCCAGCCCACCACAGCCCGTCCCAGCCCACCACAGCCCACCACAGCCCGTCCCAGCCCGTCCCAACCCACCACAGCCCGTCCCAGCACACCACAGCCCATCCCAGCCCGTCCCAGCCCATCCCAGCCCGTCCCAGCCAACCACAGGCCGTCCCCGCCCGTCCCAGCCCACCACAGACCAGCACAGCCCGTCCCAGCACACCACAGCCCGTCCCAGCCCGTCGCAGCCTTCCGCAGCCCGTCCCAGCCCACCGCAGACCGTCCCAGCCCACCACAGACCGTTCCATACCACCACAGCCCGTCCCAGCCCACCACAGCCCGTCCCAGCCCACCACAGCCCGTCCCAGCCCACCACAGCCCGTCCCAGCTCGTTCCAGCCCACCACAGCCCGCCTCAAGCTCAGCAGAAACCACCACATCCCGTCCCCGCCCACCACGGCCCATCCCAGCCCACCACAGCCCACTACAGCCCGTCCCAGCACACCACAGCCCGTCCCAGCACACCACAGCCCGTCCCAGCATGTCCCAGCCCGTCCGCGCCCATCACAGCCCGTTCCAGATTAACACAAACCGTTCCAGCCCACCACAGCCCACCACAGCCCTTCCCAGCCTGTCCCAGCTCACTACAGACCGTCACCGCACACCACAGCCCTTCCCAGCCCACCACAGCCCACCACAGCCCGTCACCGCCAGCCACAGCCCGTCCCTGCACAACACAGCCCGTCCCAGCCCACCACAGCCCATCCCAGCCCACCACAGCCCGTCCCAGCCCACCACAGAATGTCACAGCCCGCCCCGGCCCACCACAGCCCGTCCCGGCGCACCACAGCCAGTCACAGAATGTCCCAGCCCACCACAGAATGTCCCAGCCCACCACAGCCCGTCCCAGCCCACCACAGACCGTCACAGCCCACCACAACCCGTCTCCGCCCACCACAGCCCATCCCCGCCCACCACAGTTCATCCCCGCCCACCACAGCCCGTCCCGGCCCACCACAGCCCGTCCCCGCCCACCACAGCCCGTTCCAGCCCACCACAGAATGTCCCAGCCCACCACAGAATGTCTCAGCCTATCCCAGCCTGTCCCAGCCCACCACAGCCCGTCCCAGCCCACCACAGCCCGTCCCAGCCCACCACAGCCCACCACAGCCCGTCCCAGCCCGTCCCAGCACACCACAGCACGTCCCAGCCCGTCCCAGCACACCACAGCCCGTCACAGCCCACCACAGCCTGTCCTAGCACACCACAGACCGTCCCAGCCCACCACAGCCCACCACAGCCCGTCCCAGCCCACCACAGCCCGTCGCAGCCCATCCCAGCCCATCCCAGCACACCACAGACCGTCCCAGTCCACCACAGACCGTCCCAGCATGTCCCAGCCCATCCCAGCCCATCCCAGCCCGTTCCAGACCACCACAGCCCGTTCCAGCCCACCACAGCCACCGCAGCCCTTCCCAGCCTGTCGCAGCTCACCACAGACCGTCACCGCCCACCACAGCCCGTCACCGCCCACCACACCCCGTCCCTGCTCCTCCCAGCCCGTCCCAGCCCACCACAGAATGTCCCAGCCCACCACAGACCGTCCCAGGCCGTCTCCGCCCACCACAGCCCGACCCCCGCAAACCACAGCTTGTCCCAGCCCGTCCCAGCCCGTCCCAGCCCAACCACAGCTCGTTCCAGACCACCAGAGCCCACCACAGACCACCACAGCCTATCTCAGCCCGTCCCAGCCTGTCCCAGCCCATCCCAGCCCACCACAGCCCGTCCCAGCCAACGACAGCCCGTCCCAGCCCACCACAGACTGTCCCAGCCGACCACAGACCGGCCCACCACAGCCCGTCCCAGCCCACCACAGACTGTCCCAGCCCACCACAGACCGTAACAGCCTGTCCCAGCCCACCACAGACCGTCCCAGGCCACCACAGCCCGTCCCAGCCCACCAGAGCCTGCCACATCCCAGCCCACCACAACCCGTCCCGTCCCACCACAGCCCGTCCCGTCCCAGCCCACCACAACCCGTCCCAGCCCGCTCCAGACCGTCCCAGCCCGCTCCAGACCGTCCCAGCCCACCACAGCCCGTCCCGTCCCACCACAGCCCGTCCCGTCCCAGCCCACCACAACCCGTCCCGTCCCTTCCCAGCACAGCCCGTCCCAGCCTGTCCCGTCCCGTCCCAGACCGTCCCGTCCCAGCCCACCACAGCCCGTCCCAGCCCACCACGGCCCATCCCAACCCTCCACAGCCCGTCCCAGCACACCACAGCCCGCCTCAACCCGCCCCAGCCCACCAATATTCACCACAGCCCGTCCCAGCCCACCACAGCCCGTCCCAGCCTGTCCCCGCCCACCACAGCCCGTCCCCGCCCACCTGTGTTAGCAACAATATCTCACCTTCTTCATGTTGGCACCTCCTTTCCCTACGATGTTCTTGTGGAACTGTTTGCAGATGGGGACAGAAATAGAAAAGCTGTTTTCAACCTAAGGGAGAAAGGAAGGGAGACCTGAAGATTACACTGTCGTGGCAAGGGAGGCCCGACTTCAGGAGCTCTGATAAATGAGCTTTTGAAAAGAGGCTTAGACCCAAGGAAGTTCTCTATACGAGGGACTTGTAAGACTAAACAAAGGCAAGGACGTTCCCCTATAGCCTTCCCATAACAGGTACTACCCCCTGCCTCCATTCAGCCAAAACAGCGCCGACAGCTCCCTCCTCTTGAGGTGTTTTAGCTCTACCCAAGCCAGTAGAGCTCTACTTTGCCCCAGGGTTATCCAGGCACGTAGGAGGGAAGAGCAGGCAGACCTCCTTACCAGGTCTGCCACCATCTTTTCCATCGCAGCCCACCACCGCCCGTCTCAGCTCACCACAGCCCTTCCCAGCCCACCACACCCACCACAGCCCTTCCCAGCCTGTTCCAGCCCACCACAGCCCGTCCCACCCCACCACGGCCCATCCCAGCCCCCCACGGCCTGGCCCGGCCCGTCCCGGCCCACCACGGCCCGTCCCGGCCCACCACAGCTCACCACGGGCCATCTCAGACCACCATGACCTGTCCCAGCCCACCACGGCCCACCACAGACCATCCCTTCCCATACCGGCCCAAAACGGCCCACGACGGCCCACCACAGCCCACCAAGGCCCATCACAGTTCACCACGGGTCGTCCCAGCCCACCACGGCCCACCACAGCCCATCCCCGCCCACCACAGCCCGTCCCAGCCCGTCACAGCTCGTCCCAGCCCACCACAGCCCGTCCCAGCCCACCACAGCCCGTCCCAGGCCACCACAGCCCGTCCCAGCCCACCACAGCCCGTCCCAGCCCACCACAGCCCGTCCCAGCCCACCACGGCCCACCACAGCCCGTCCCAGCCCACCACAGCCCGTCTCAAGCTCACCAGAACCTACCACAACCCACCACATCCTGTCCCCGCCCACCACGGCCCGTCCCAGCCCACCACGGCCCGTCCCAGACCACCACAGCCCGTCCCAGCACACCAGAGCCCGTCCCCGCCCACCAGAGCCCGTCCCCGCCCACCACAGCTAGTCCCAGCCCGTCCCAGATCGTTCCAGACCACCAGAACTCGTCTCAGCCCATCCCAGCCCACCAGAGCCCGTCTCAAGCTCACCAGAACCCACCACAGCCCGTCCCAGACCACCACGGCCCACCACAGCCTACCATGGCCCGTCCCAGCCCACCACGGCCCGTCTCAAGCTCACCAGAACCCACCACAGCCCGTCCCAGCCCGTCCCAGCCAACCACAGCCCGTCCCAGCCCACCACGGCCCACCACAGTTAACCACGGCCCGTCCCAGTCCACCACGACCCGTCCCAGCCCACCACGGCCCACCACAGCCCACCCCTTCCCATCCCGGCCCAAAACGACCCACTAAGATCCACCACAGCTCACCACGGCCCACCACAGCTCACCACAGCCCACTACAGCCTATCCCACCCCGTGCCAGCCCGTCACAGGCTGTCCCAGCTTACCACGGCCTGTCCCAGCCCACCACGGCCCGTCCCAGCCCACCACGACCAGTCCCAGCCCACCACGGCCCACCACGGCCCACCGCGGCCCACCACGGCCCACCATGGCCCGTCCCAGCCCGCCACAGCCCGTCCCAGCCCGTCCCAGCCCGTCCCAGCCCGTCCCAGCCCGTCCCAGCCCGTCCCAGCCCACCACAGCCCGTCCCAGCCCACCACAGCCCGTCCCAGCCCACCACAGCCCATTACAGCTTACCACAGCCCGTCCCAGCCCACCACAGCTCATCCCAGCCCGTCCCAACCCACCACAGCCCGTCCCAGCCCACCACAGCCCGTCCCAGCCCACCACAGCCCACCACAGCCCGTCCCAGCCTGTCCCGGCCAGTCCCAGCCTGTCCTTGCCCACCACAGCCCGTCCCGGCCCACCACAGCCCGTCCCGGCCCACCACAGCCCGTTCGAAGCCCACCACAGCCCATTCGAAGCTGTCCCAGCCCACCACGGCCCGCCACAGCCCACCACGGCCCATCCCAGCCCACCACGGCCCGTCCCAGCCCACCACGGCCCGTCCCAGCCCACCACAGCCCGTCCCAGCCCACCACAGCCCACCAGTGCCTGTCCCGGCCCAACACGGCCCACCACAGCCCGTCTCAGTTCATCACAGTCCGTCCCAGCCCACCACGGCCTGTCCCAGCCCACCACAGCACACCCAGCCCACCGCAGCCCGTCCCAGCCCGTGCCAGCCAATACGAGCCCACCAGAGCCCGCCACGGCCCGGCCCGGCCCGCCACGGCCCGTCCCGGCCCACCTGTGTTAGGAACAGTATCTCACCTTCTTGATTTCGGCACCTCCTTTCGCTATGATGTTCTTGTGGAACTGTTTGCAGATGGGGACAGAAATAGAAAAGCTGTTTTCAACCTAAGGGAGAAAGGAAGGGAGAACTGAAGTTTACACTGTCGTGGCAAGGGAGGCCCGACTTCAGGAGCTCTGATAAACGAGCTTCTGAGAACAGGCTTAGACCCAAGGAAGTTCTCTATACGAGGGACTTTTGTAAGACTAAACAAAGGCAAGGACGTTCCCCTATAGCCTTCCCATAACAGGTACTATCCCCCTGCCTCCATTCAGCCAAAACAGCGCCGACAGCTCCCTCCTCTTGAGGTGTTTTAGCTCTACCCAAGCCAGTAGAGCTCTGCTTTGCCCCAGGGTTATCCAGGCACGTAGGAGGGAAGAGCAGGCAGAAGACCTCCTTACCAGGTCTGCCACCATCTTTTGCATGTACTCGGTGCACTTCTCCACCTCGTTTTTGGGACCTCGGAGTTGGACGATGTCACTCTTGTGTGCAGGGTCTGGGAAGCTGATGATAACCTGCAGGAGCGGTCATTTCTAGTTAGCTCAAGCAAAAGCAAGAACCCTTGTGTCAGACACATGCAAAGGTTGGGGGGATCCTACTCATGCCCTTTTCCCATTCAGAAACGGGGAACCGTGTTAGCGGCCTCTGGCTAAAAGAACTATCTTCTCAGACACTTGCGCTACAGAGCCACTAAAGTTACGACTTCTGTGACGACAGGCCTACTACCCATGTAGGAAAGAACCCCTCTGGATTCCTCCTCTCCTACAAAGCCTTACCTCTGGGAATTGCTCCCGGATTTCCCAGACCCACTCAGCCTTCTGCCCAATGATGGTCCGGTGGAATTTCTGCTCAACGATTAGGTCCGCAGCGTGTTCATTTTCCTGACGGGAACAGAAGGCACACTGAGTGTTCAGCCGGAGAGCCATCTACTTTGACTTAGCGGTTTGCTGCCCGACGGTTTACTTGCCAGCACTGTCCCTCTTTTCTCCAGACCAAATTCACTCTGCGTTGACAGAGAAGGGCTGCCCGAGGGAACAGGGGAAGACATTTGTGAAGAGGAACTTGCACTTGTCATGAGATCCAAGTGCTCCGTGGGCAAGGGGCACACACTCGCACCAGAAGGTTACAAGGGAACACGAGAGCGCAAACCCTGCAGTCTCCCAAACATCACGTCCTACCCACTCACCATACGGGAAGCGAGTTCCAGCAGCTCTTTCTTGGCCTGTGGGACCCCCTGTGGGTCTCCTTCCATTCTGATCGGGTTGCTCTTCTCGTTGTCCGGGGGAATGCGCACAGACACCTTGTACAGATCCTTCATCCTGTTAACTTCGAGGCAAGGACTGCGGTGACGCCGTCTGCTAGGCAAAGACCTGGAAGCAAGGCACCTTGATTATCACTGCTCAGAGGCTGTTGAAGAAGTAAAGCCGCCTCTGGGAAGGGCTCAGCGGGGTAGGGTTGAGACAGGGGAAATTGCCTCTTCACCCTGGAGTTCACTGAGAGCAGACCTGTGCCACACGAGAGCCTGTCCAAGTAAATACCGTGGCATCTACAGAGCCCATTGTTCCCTTGTCAGAGCGAGGCGTGTTTCTTCCCCAAACAGTATCACATTTAGAGCAGAGGATAATCGTTCCTTTCTACCCCAAACTCTTGGCTGGGGACACGTTGCAGTGCTATCAAACTAGCAGACCGCAACAAGGCTTTACCGTTGGCCATATTCTACTGCCGGTGCTGTAGCGCCTTCCTCCAGAGGCCAGACCACACTGCTCCTCCTCCAGCTGACACCCTCTCCCACAAGCCACAGGGCTATTTAACCCCTTAGCGGGAACCAGCTACACCTGCACGTCGTCCATGTCAATCAACCCACTGCCTCTGAGGCAAGGCCACAGCTGCGTGTTATCAATGCTAATCAACCCACCGCCTTCATTCCTCTACAGGGAGAATCTCACCAAGCACATTTCCACCACCCACAACTGGCTGCTAAAATGTCATTCGCACAGAGAAGTAATTCCACTACTGTTCAGGCTCCCAAGGTACTTTCACCCGTTAAAGCCATCGCAAGGCCTCACGGCCCATTTCTCTCCTTGTACCACCACCACTCCAGGAAAGCAGAGGAAACGTGATGGAGACAGCACACTGGGTGAGCTACAGAGCCCCTGATACCATCTACTAAACACGAAGAGTGTGAGCATGGGAAGGACTAGAAAGGCACTCCACTTACCGTTTAGCTGCGTTCTTGCCAATGAGGTGTCGGTGGAATTGGTGGTCAGCCTTGATTATTGCGTAATCCATCCCGTGGATCTAAAAAGAATTATATTTTTATATCTATATCTATATATGTATGTATGTCCAATATTATATATTATATTATATAGGGCCAGGTAGGACAGGCCACCGCTTCTGTCTCGTGCCCTAAGTAACTGCCTCCTGCCAGTATTGGCACTGACTCACCAGCGGTCAGCTACAAGCACTTCTGCTCTTAAGCAGAGCACAAGCATTCCTCTGCTTTGAGAAGAGAGCATTGTGCTCATGAAACATCGAAAAGACTCACTTATATGCCTCTCCAGCTATAACAAAGAGAATCCTTCCTTCTCCGCACCCAAAAAATTAATGCTGACTTTTCAAGGATGCTATGGATGACCAAGGGGTGTCATCCACCTGCCACACAATTTGTCTTCTGCAAGTTCGATTAAGCATGTCAAGACATCCTATGGATGTGACAAACACCTCATCACCTCTGCTCTGTTGCCCCTTCTTCCCCCAGTTTCTTACTGGAACTAGTAACTGCAGCTCACCAGTTCCTTGAGCATGGCTTCAATCTGTTCCTGAGCCACATGCACATCTTCTGTAGGTCCTTCCAAAGTGATGTTATCCTCTCCTCCAGTGAATTTGATGTGAACCTTGAGGTGAAGGACAATGAATCTCTTCAGAATTTGCCAAGATCCAAGCCAGGCCAATGCTTTTGGTCAGGCCTACACCATCGATCCCTGCCACTGAGAGATGTGCTCCTTCCCAAAAAGCCCAGACCAAATCCCCACAATTTTACAAGTCAGAAACTTAACAATTTCGGCCATATGGCAGTGCCTAGAGCCCAAGGCTCTGGTGCCGTCCCGGTTTCTGCAAGGGCTTTGGAGAAGTTTACTCATCTAGCCTTTATCTAGATACCGTCTAACTCCCCAGGGAGAAGCCTTGCTGCACTCGCCATTTCCAGGTATCCTACTACATCAGTTCTCAAAACAGCACCACATAAAGCTTCCTTGGAAGGGCTCAACCCATGACAATAACATAGGAGGAGCAGTGTTTGCAGCAGTAAAAGAGAGGGTTCCCTTGAACGGCAAAGATCTGTGTCATTTCCCCCTGGTTTTACCCACGCTAGAATACACCTCTCTCTTTCGTGACGAGTGATCTGGACTAAACCTTTTTCTACGCCGGGGGTGCTAAGCTAACCAGCTCACCCATACCTTTGGCATCTGCTGAGTTATTTTGGCCAGGTTCTGTCCTTTCTTTCCAATAATGAAACGATGAAGCCAAGAGGGGGCAGAGACCGAGGAGACGGTAAAACTGTTGGCCTGAGAGACAGAAAAACAGAGAAGCTGTTTGATGGACAAACCACAGCACACCACAGCACACCACAGCAAGTCCCAGCCCACCACAGCCCGTCCCAGCCAACCACAGCCCGTCCCAGCCCATCCCAGCACACCACAGCCCGTCCCACCCCACCACAGCCCACCAGAGCCCGTCCCGGACCACCACAGCCCGTTCCAGCCCACCACGGCACATCCTAGCCCACCACAGCCCACTACAGCCCATCCCCGCACACCACAGCTCGTCCCCGCCCACCACAGAATATCCCCGCCCACCACAGCACATCCCCACCCACCAGAGTCCGTCCCAGCCCACCACAGCAATTCCCAGCCCACCACAGCCCACCACAGCCCGTCCCCGCCCACCACAGCCCGTCCCAGCCTGTCCCAGCCAACCACAGCCCGTCCCAGCACACCACAGCCCACCACAGCCCGTCCCAGCCCACCACAGCCCACCTCAGCCCGTCCCCGCCCACCACAGCCCACCACAGCCCACCACAGTCCATCCCAGCCCGTCCCAGCACACCACAGCCCGTCCCAACTCACCACAGCCCGTCCCAGCCCACCACGGCCTGTACCAGGCCACCACAGCACGTCCCAGCCCACCACAGCCCGTCCCAGCCCGTCCCAGCCCACCACAGACAGTCCCAGCCCTCCACAGCCCGTCCCAGCCCACCACAGCCCGTCTCAAGCTCACCAGAACCCACCACAGCCCACCACGGCCCACCACAGCCCACCACAGCCCGTTCCAGCCAACCACAGCCCGTCCCAGCCCACCACGGCACATCCTAGCCCACCACGGCCCGTCCCAGTCACTACAGTCCACCACAGCCCGTCCCAGCCCATCAAAGCCCGTCCCAGCACACCACAGCCCGTCCCCGCCCACCACAGCCCACCACAGCCCGTACCAGGCCACCACAGCCTGTCCCAGATCATCAAAGCCTGTCCCAGCCCATCACAGCTTGTCCCAGCCCACTATAGCCCACCACAGCCCGTCCCAGCCCACCACAGCCTGTCCCAGCCCACCACAGCCTGTTCCAGCCCACCACAGCCTGTCCCAGCCCTCCACAGCACGTCCCAGCCCACCTCGGCCAGCCACGGCCCATCACAGCCCGCCACGGCCCACCAGAGCCCACCACGGCCTGTCACAGGTTGTCCCAGTCTGCCACAGCCGTCTCGGCCCGCCACAGCCCATCCAAGACCTCCACAGCCCGTCCCAGCCCACCGCAGCCCACCACAGCCCACCACAGCCCACCACAGCCCACCACAGCCTGTCCCAGGCCACCACAGCCTGTAACAGCTCACCAAAGCCCGTCCCAGCTCACCACAGCCCGTCCCAGCCCACCACAGCCCGCCACAGCCCGTCCCAACCCACCAAAGCCCGTCCCAGCCCGCCACAGCCGGTCACAGCCCGCCATAGCCCACCACAGCCCGTCCCAGCGCGCCAGAGCCCACCACGTCCCGCCACAGCCTGTCCCAGCCTGCCACAGCGTGTCCCAGCCCGCCACAGACTGTCCCAGCGGGCCAAAGCCCATCCCAGCCTGCCACAGCCCGTGCCAGCCCACCACAGCCCACAAAAGCCTGTCCCAGCCCGCCAAAGCCCGTCACAGCCCACCATAGCCCACCACAGCCGAGCATAGTCCACCACTGCCCACCACAGCCCAGCACAGTCCATCACTACCCGTCCTGTCCCGTCAAGGCCGACCACGGCCCGCCACAACCCACCACGGCCCACCAGAGCCCAGCACGGCCCGTCACAGCCCGTCCCAGACTGCCACAGCCTGTCCCAGCCTGCCACAGCCTGTCCCAGCCCACCATAGCCCGTCCCAACCCACCAAAGCCCGTCCCAGCCCACCACAGCCCATCCCAGCCAACCACAGCCCACCACAGCCCACCACAGGCCACCACTGCCCACCACAGCCGACCACGGCCCGCCACGGCCCTTCACAGCCCACCACAGCCCGCCCAAGCCCACCACAGCCAGTCCCAGCCAACCACAGCCCATCCCAGCCTACCACAGCTTATCCCAGCCAAACACAGCCCACCAAAGCCCGTCTCAGCCTACTACAGCCCACCACAGCCCGTCCCAGCCCATCACAGATGATCCCAGCAAACCACAGCCCGTCCCAGCCCACCGCAGCCCGTCCCAGCCCACCACAGCCCGTGCCAGCCCACCACAGCTTATCCCAGTCCACCACAGCCCGTCCCAGCCTGTCACAGCCAACCACAGCCCGTCCCAGCCCACCACAGCCCGTCCCAGCCAACCACAGCCCGTCCCAGCCAACCACAGCCCGTCCCAGCCAACCACAGCCCGTCCCAGACCACCACAGCCCGAAACATCCCACCACAGCCCACCACAGCCCACCACAGCCCACCACACCTTATTTCAGCCCTCCACAGCCCTCCACAGCCCTCCACAGCCCTCCACAGACCTCCACAGCCCTCCAAAGCTCGTCCCAGCCCACCACAGCCCGTCCCAGCCCACCACAGCCCGTCCCAGCCCACCACAGCCCACCAAAGATTGTCCGGGCTCACCAGAGCTCGTCCCGGCCCACCACAGCCCGTCCACGCCCACCACAACTTGTCCCAGCCCACTACGGCCCTTCCCGGCCAACCAAGACCGGTCCCGCCCCACCACGGCCCGTCCCAACCCACCACGGCCCATCCCAGCCCACCACAACCCACCACAGCCCATTACAGCTTACCACAGCCCGTCCCAACCCACCACAGCCCGTCCCAGCCCACCACAGCACGTCCAAGCCCGTCCCAGCCCACCACAACCCGTCACCGTCCACCACAACCCATCACCGCCCACCACAGCCTGTCCAAGGCGTCCCAGCCCGTCTCAGCCCATCTGAGCCTGTCCCAGCTCTCCACAACTTGTCCCAGGTCACCACAGCTCGTCCCAGCCCACCACAGCCCACCACAGCCCATCCCAGGCCACCACAGCCCGTCCCAGCCCGTGCCAGCCAATACCAGCCCACCACAGCCCGTGCCTGCCTGTCCCAGCCCACCACAGCCCGTCCCAGCCCACCACAGCCCAGCACAGCCTACCAGGGCCCACCTCAGCCCACCACAGCCCGTCCCAGCACGTCCCAGCTTGTCCCAGCACGTCCCAGCCCGTCCCAGCCCACCACATCCCGTTCCAGACTACCAGAGCCCAGCCCAGCCCACCACAGCCCACCACAGCCCGTCCCAGCCCACCACAGCCCGTCCCAGCCCACCACAGCCCGTCCCAGCCCACCACAGCCCGTCCCAGCCCGTCCCAGCCCACCACAGCCCGTCCCAGCCCACCACAGCCCGTCCCCGCCCACCGCAGCCCACCACAGCCCGTGCCAGCCCACCACAGCCCGTCCCAGCCCGTCCCATCCTGCCACAGCACACCACAGGCCGTCCCAGCCCACCACAGCCCGTCCTAGCCCACCACAGCCCGTCCCAGCTCGTCCCAGCCCACCACAGCCCGTTCCAGACCACCAGAGCCCTTCCCAATCCACCACAGCTTACCACAGAATGTCCCAGGCCACCACAGCCCACCACAGCCTGTCTCAGCCCGTCCCAGCCTGTCCCAGCCCGTCCCAGCCCACCACAGTCCGTCCCAGCCCACCACAGCACACCAGAGATCACCGCAGCCTTCCACAGCCCGTCCCAGCATGTCCCAGCCCACCACAGCCCGTCCCAGCCCACCACAGCCCGTGCCAGCCAACCACAGCCCGTCCCAGCCCACCACAGCCCGTCCCTGCCCACCACAGCACATCCCCGCCCACAACAGCAGATCCCCGCCCACCACAGCACATCCTCGCCCACCAGAGTCCGTCCCAGCTTACCACAGCCCACCACAGCCCGTCTCAGATCAGCACAGCCTACCAAAGCCCGTCCCAGCCCACCACAGACCGTCCCAGTCACTACAGTCCACCACAGACCGTCTCAGCCAACCACAGCCCACCACAGCCTGTCCCAGCCCGTCTCAGCCAACCACAGCCTACCACAGCCCGTCCCAGCCCACCACAGCCCGTCCCAGCCCACCACGGCCCGTCTCAGTAACTACAGTCCACCACAGGCCGTCTCAGCCAACCACAGACCACCACAGCCTCTCCCAGCCCGTCTCAGCCAACCACGGCCCGCCACGGCCCACCACGGCCCATTACAGCCCACCACGGCCCGTCCAGGCACGCCACGACCCACCATAGCCCACCAAACCCCGTCCCAGCCCACCACAGACCATCCCAGCCCACCACAGCCCGTCCCAGTACACCACAGCCCGTCCAAGCACACTACAGCCCATCCCCACCCACCACAGCCCACCACAGCCCATCCCAGGCAACGACAGCCCACCACAGCCCGCACCAGGCCACCACAGCCTGTCCCAGCTCATCAAAGCCTGTCCCAGCCCACCACAGCTTGTCCCAGCCCACTACAGCCCACCACAGCCCGTCCCAGCCCACCACAGCCTGTCCCAGCCCACCACAGCCTGTTCCAGCCCACCACAGCCTGTCCCAGCCCTCCACAGCACGTCCCAGCCCACCTCGGCCAGCCACGGCCCATCACAGCCCGCCACGGCCCACCAGAGCCCACCACGGCCCGTCACAGGTTGTCCCAGTCCGCCACAGCCGTCTCGGCCCGCCACAGCCCATCCAAGACCTCCACAGCCCGTCCCAGCCCACCGCAGCCCGTCCCAGCCCACCACAGCCCGCCACAGCCTATCCCAGCCCATCACAGTCCACCACGGCCCACCACAGCCCACTACAGCCTGTCCCAGGCCACCACAGCCTGTAACAGCTCACCAAAGCCCGTCCCAGCCCACCAAACCCCGTCCCAGCCCACCACAGACCATCCCAGCCCACCACAGCCCGTCCCAGTACACCACAGCCCGTCCCAGCCCACCACAGCCCGTCCCAGCCCACCACAGCCCACCACAGCCCACCACAGCCCGTCCCAGCCTGTTTCAGCCCACCACGGCTAACCACGGCCTGTCCCGGCCCACCACGACCAACCACGGTCCACCATGGCCCACCAGAGCACACCACGGCCCACCACGGCCCTTCCCAGTCCACCACAGCCCACCACAGCCTGTCCCAGCCCACCACGGCCCGTCCCAGCCCACCACGGCCCGTCGCAGCCCACCACGGCCCGTCCCAGCCCACCACGGCCCATCACAGCCCACCACAGTTCACCACAGCCCGTCCTAGCCCAGCACGGCCCGTCCCAGCCCACCACGGACCACCACGGCCCATCTCAGCCCACCACAGCCTGTCCAAGCCCAGCACAGCCCTCCACAACCCTCCACAGCCTGTCCCAACCCTCCACAGCTCATCCCAGCCTACCACAGCCCGTCGCAGCCCAACACAGCTTATCCCAGCCCACCGCAGCCCGTCCCAGCCCACCACAGCCCACAAGAGCTTGTCACAGACCACCACAGCCCGTCCCAGCCCACCACAGCCCGTCCCAGCCCACCACAGCCCGTCCCAGCTCGTCCCAGACCACCACAGCCTCTCTCAGCACACCACAGCCCGTAACAGCCCACCACAGCAAGTACCAGCCCGTCTCAGCCCACCACGGCCCGTCTCAGCCCACCACGGCCCGTCTCAGCTCACCAAAACCCGTCCCAGACGACCACAGCCCGTCCCAGCCCACCACAGCCCGTCTCAGCCCACCACAGCCCACCACAGCCCGTCCCAGCCCACCACATCCCGTCCCAGCCCACCAGAGCCCGTCCCAGCCCACCAGAGCCCGTCCCAGCCTGTTTCAGCCCAGCACGGCTAACCACGATCTGTCCCGGCCCACCATGGCCAACCACAGTCCACCATGGCCCACCAGAGCACACCACGGCCCACCACGGCCCTTCCCAGTCCACCACAGCCCACCACAGCCTGTCCCAGCCCACCACGGCCCGTCCCAGCCCACCGCGGCCCACCCCAGCCCACCATGGCCCGTCCCAGCCCACCATGGCCCACGAAAGCCCACCACAGCCCACCACGGCCCACCACAGCCCGTCCCAGCCCACCACAAGCCGTCCTAGCCTACCACAGACCTCCAGAGCCCGTCTCAGCTCAACACAGCCTATCCCAGCCCACCACGGCCCACCGCAGCCTATTCCAACCCGTCCCAGCTCACCACGGCCCGTCCCAGCCCACCACGGCCCGTCCCAGCCCACCACGACCCGTCCCAGCCCACCACGGCTCGTCCCAGCCCACCACGGCCCGTCCCAGCCCACCACGGCCCATCACAGCCCACCACAGTTCACCACAGCCCGTCCTAGCCCAGCACGGCCCGTCCCAGCCCACCACGGACCACCACGGCCCATCTCAGCCCACCACAGCCTGTCCAAGCCCACCACAGCCCTCCACAACCCTCCACAGCACGTCCCAACCCTCCACAGCTCATCCCAGCCTACCACAGCCCGTCGCAGCCCAACACAGCTTATCCCAGCCCACCGCAACCCGTCCCAGCCCACCGCAGCCCGTCCTAGCCCACCGAAACCCGTCCCAGCCCACCGCAACCCGTCCCAGCCCACCACAGCCCACCACAGGTCACCACAGCCCACCACCGGTCACCACAGCCCACCACCGGTCACCACAGCCCACCACAGGTCACCACAGCCTGTTTCAGCCCACCACGGCAAACCACAGCCCGTCCCAGCCCACCACAGCCCGTCCCAGCCCACCACAGCCCGTCCCAGCCAACCACAGCCCACCACAGCCCGTCCCAGCCCACCACAGCCCGTCCCAGCCCACCACAGCCCGTCCCAGCCCACCACAGCCCGTCCCAGCTCGTCCCAGACCACCACAGCCTCTCACAGCACACCACAGCCCGTAACAGCCCACCACAGCAAGTACCAGCCCGTCCCAGCCCACCACGGCCCGTCTCAGCCCACCACGGCCCGTCTCAGCTCACCACAACCCGTCCCAGACGACCACAGCCCGTCCCAGCCCACCACAGCCCATCTCAGCCCACCACAGCCCACCACGGCCCGTCCCAGCCCACCACATCCCGTCCCAGCCCACCAGAGCCCGTCCCAGCCTGTTTCAGCCCAGCACGGCTAACCACAGCCTGTCCCGGCCCACCACGGCCAACCACGGTCCACCATGGCCCACCACAGCACACCACGGCCCTTCCCAGTCCACCACAGCACACCACAGCCGGTCCCAGCCCACCACGGCCCGTCCCAGCCCACCACGGCCCGTCCCAGCCCACCACGGCCCATCACAGCCCACCACAGTTCACCACAGCCCGTCCTAGCCCAGCACGGCCCCTCCCAGCCCACCACAGCCTGTCCAAGCCCAGCACAGCCCTCCACAACCCTCCACAGCCCGTCCCAACCCTCCACAGCTCATCCCAGCCTACCACCGCCCGTCGCAGCCCAACACAGCTTATCCCAGCCCACCGAAACCCGTCCTAGCCCACCACAGCCCACCACAGGTCACCACAGCCCACCACCGGTCACCACTGCCCAACACAGGTCACCACAGCCTGTTTCAGCCCACCACGGCAAACCACGGCCCGTCCCAGCCCACCACGGCCCGCCATGGCCCACCACAGCTCGTCCCAGATAAACACGGCGCACCACAGCCCACCACGGCCCGTCCCGGCCCACCACAGCCCGTCCCAGCTACCACAGCCCACTACAGCCCATCACAGCCCACCACAGCCCGTCCCAGCTTACCACAGCCCACCACAGACCGTCCCAGCCCACCACAGACCGTCCCAGCCCCTCCCAGCCCATCTCAGCCCACCACAGCCTGTCCCAGCCCACCACAGCCCGTCCCAGCCCACCACAGCCCGTCCCAGCCCACCACGGCCCACGAAAGCCCACCACAGCCCACCACAGCCCGTCCCAGCCCACCACAAGCCGTCCTAGCCCACCACAGACCTCCAGAGCCCGTCTCAGCTCACCACAGCCTATCCCAGCCCACCACGGCCCACCACAGCACACCACGGCCCACCGCAGCCTATCCCAACCCGTCCCAGCCCACCACGGCCCGTCCCAGCCCACCACGGCCCGTCCCAGCCCACCACGGCCCACGACAGCCCGTCCCAGCCCACCACAGCCCACTACGGCCCACCACAGCCCGTCCCAGCCCACCACAGCCCGTCCCAGCCCACCACAGCCCACCACAGCCCACCACAGCCCGTCCCAGCTCGTCCCAGACCACCACAGCCTCTCACAGCACACCACAGCCCGTAACAGCCCACCACAGCAAGTACCAGCCCGTCCCAGCCCACCACGGCCCGTCTCAGCCCACCACGGCCCGTCTCAGCCCACCACGGCCCGTCTCAGCTCACCACAACCCGTCCCAGACGACCATAGCCCGTCCCAGCCCACCACAGCCCACCACAGCCCGTCCCAGCCCACCACAGCCCGTCCCAGCCCACCACAGCCCGTCCCAGCCTGTTTCAGCCCAGCACGGCTAACCACGGCCTGTCCCGGCCCACCACGGCCAACCACGGTCCACCATGGCCCACCAGAGCACACCACGGCCCACCACGGCCCTTCCCAGTCCACCACAGCCCACCACAGCCTGTCCCAGCCCACCACGGCCCGTGCCAGCCCACCACGGCCCACCCCAGCCCGTCACAGCCCACCGCAACCCGTCCCAGCCCACCACAGCCCACCACAGGTCACCACAGCCCACCACAGGTCACCACAGCCCACCACAGGTCACCACAGCCTGTTTCAGCCCACCACGGCAAACCACGGCCCGTCCCAGCCCACCACGGCCCGCCATGGCCCACCACAGCTCGTCCCAGATAAACAAGGCGCACCACAGCCCACCACGGCCCGTCCCGGCCCACCACAGCCCGTCCCAGCACACCACAGCCCACCACAGCCCATCACAGCCCACCACAGCCCGTCCCAGCTTACCCCAGCCCACCACAGACCGTCCCAGCCCACCACAGCCCGTCCCAGCCCCTCCCAGCCCATCTCAGCCCACCACAGCCTGTCCCAGCCTGTCCCAGCTCGTCCAAGCCTGTCCCAGACCCCCAGAGCCCGTCGCAGCCCACCACAGCCCGTCACAGCCCGTCCCAGCTCTCCACAACCCACCGCAGCCCGTCCCAGCCCACCACGGCCCACGAAAGCCCACCACAGCCCACCACAGCCCGTCCCAGCCCACCACAAGCCGTCCTAGCCCACCACAGACCTCCAGAGCCCGTCTCAGCTCACCACAGCCTATCCCAGCCCACCACGGCCCACCACAGCACACCACGGCCCACCGCAGCCTATCCCAACCCGTCCCAGCCCACCACGGCCCGTCCCAGCCCACCACGGCCCGTCCCAGCCCACCACGGCCCACGACAGCCCGTCCCAGCCCACCACAGCCCACTACGGTCCACCACAGCCCGTCGCAGGCCACCACAGCCCGTCCCAGCCCACCACAGCCCGTCCCAGCCCACCACAGCCTGTCCCAGCCCACCACAGCCCGTCCCAGCTCGTCCCAGACCACCACAGCCTCTCTCAGCACACCACAGCCCGTAACAGCCCACCACAGCAAGTACCAGCCCGTCCCAGCCCACCACGGCCCGTCTCAGCCCACCACGGCCCGTCTCAGACCACCACGGCCCGTCTTAGCTCACCACAACCCGTCCCAGACGACCACAGCCCATCCCAGCCCACCACAGCCCGTCTCAGCCCACCACAGCCCACCACGGCCCGTCCCAGCCCACCACATCCCGTCCCAGCCCACCAGAGCCCATCCCAGCCTGTTTCAGCCCAGCACGGCTAACCACAGCCTGTCCCGGCCCACCACGGCCAACCACGGTCCACCATGGCCCACCACAGCACACCACGGCCCACCACGGCCCTTCCCAGTCCACCACAGCACACCACAGCCTGTCCCAGCCCACCACGGCCCGTCCCAGCCCACCACGGCCCGTCCCAGCCCACCACAGCCCACCACAGCCTGTCCCAGCCCACCACAGCCCATCCCAGCCCACCACAGCCCGTCTCAGCCCACCACAGCCCACCACAGCCCGTCCCAGACCACCACAGCCCGTCCCAGCTCGTCCCAGACCACCACAGCCTCTCACAGCACACCACAGCCCGTAACAGCCCACCACAGCAAGTACCAGCCCGTCCCAGCCCACCACGGCCCGTCTCAGCCCACCACGGCCCGTCTCAGCCCACCACGGCCCGTCTCAGCTCACCACAACCCGTCCCAGACGACCACAGCCCGTCCCAGCCCACCACAGCCCGTCTCAGCCCACCACGGCCCGTCCCAGCCCACCACGGCCCACCCCAGCCCGTCCCAGCCCACCACGGCCCGTCCCAGCCCACCACGGCCCGTCCCAGCCCACCACGGTCCATCACAGCCCACCACAGTTCACCACAGCCCGTCCTAGCCCAGCACGGCCCGTCCCAGCCCACCACGGACCACCACGGCCCATCTCAGCACACCACAGCCTGTCCAAGCCCAGCACAGCCCTCCACAACCCACCACAGCTCGTCCCAACCCTCCACAACTCATCCCAGCCTACCACAGCCCGTCGCAGCCCAACACAGCTTATCCCAGCCCACCGCAGCCCGTCCCAGCCCACCGCAGCCCGTCCCAGCCCACCGAAACCCGTCCCAGCTCACCGCAACCCGTCCCAGCCCACCACAGCCCACCACAGGTCACCACAGCCCACCACCGGTCACCACAGCCCACCACAGGTCACCACAGCCTGTTTCAGCCCACCACAGGTCACCACAGCCTGTTTCAGCCCACCACAGCAAACCACGGCCCGTCCCTGCCCACCACGGCCCGCCATGGCCCACCACAGCTCGTCCCAGATAAACACGGCGCACCACAGCCCACCACGGCCCACCACAGCCCGTCCCAGCACACCACAGCCCACCACAGACCGTCCCAGCCCACCACAGACCGTCCCAGCCCACCACAGCCCGTCCCAGCCCACCACTGCCCGTCCCAGCCCACCACAGCCCGTCCCAGCCTGTTCCAGCCCATCCCAACCCACCAAAGCCCGTCCCAGCACACCACAGCCCACCACAGCCCATCACAGCCCACCACAGCCCATCACAGCCCACCACAGCCCATCACAGCCCACCACAGCCCGTCCCAGCTCACCACAGCCCACCACAGCCCGTCCCAGCCCACCACAGCCCGTCCCAGCCCACCACAGCCCGTCCCAGCCCACCACAGCCTGTCCCAGCCCACCACTGCCCGTCCCAGCCCACCACTGCCCGTCCCAGCCCGTCCCAACCCACCACAGCCCGTCCCAGCCTACCACAGGCCACCGCAGGCCATCCCAGCCCAAAACAGACTGTCCCAGCCAACCACAGCCCGTCGAGCCCACCACGGACCACCACGGCCCATCTCAGCCCACCACAGCCTGTCCAAGCCCAGCACAGCCCTCCACAACCCTCCACAGCCTGTCCCAACCCTCCACAGCTCATCCCAGCCTACCACAGCCCGTCGCAGCCCAACACAGCTTATCCCAGCCCACCGCAGCCCGTCCCAGCCCACCGCAGCCTGTCCTAGCCCACCGAAACCCGTCCCAGCCCACCGCAACCCGTCCCAGCCCACCACAGCCCACCACAGGTCACCACAGCCCACCACCGGTCACCACAGCCCACCACTGGTCACCACAGCCTGTTTCAGCCCACCACGGCAAACCACGGCCCGTCCCAGCCCACCACGGCCCGCCATGGCCCACCACAGCTCGTCCCAGATAAACACGGCGCACCACAGCCCACCACGGCCCGTCCCGGCCCACCACAGCCCGTCCCAGCACACCACAGCCCACCACAGCCCATCACAGCCCACCACAGCCCGTCCCAGCTTACCACAGCCCACCACAGCCCGTCCCAGCCCGTCCCAGCCCGTCCCAGCCCACCACAGCCCGTCCCAGCCCACCACAGCCCGTCCCAGCCCACCACTGCCCGTCCCAGCCCACCACAGCCCACCACAGCCCACCACAGGCCACCACAGGCCATCCCAGCCCAAAACAGACGGTCCCAGCCAACCACAGCCCGTCGAGCCCACCACAGCCCGTCCCAGCCCTCCATAGCCCGTCCCAGCCCTCCACAGCCCACCACAGCCCGTCCCAGGTCACCACAGCCCGTCCCAGCCTACCACAGCCCACCACGGCTCGCCACGGCCCACTACGGCCCACCACGGCCAACGACGGCCCGCCACAGCCCGCCACAGACTGTCCCGGCCCGCCAAAGCCCATCCCAGCCTGCCACAGCCCGACCCAGCTCACCACAGCCTGTCACAGCCCACCACAGCCCGTCCCGGCCCACCACAGCCCGTCCCTGACCACAACAGCCCGTCCCAGCCTACCACAACCCACCACAGACCGTCCCAACCCACCACAGCCCGTCTAAGCTCACCATAACCCACCACAGCCCACCACAGCCCGTCCCGGCCCACCACAACTCGTCCCAGCCCACCACAGGCCGTCCCGGCACACCACAGCCTGGCACAGCCCGTCCCAGCCCGTCCTAGCCCGGCATAGCCCGTCCCAGCTCGGCACAGCCCACCACAGCCCGGCAAGGCCCACCACAGACCGTCCCAGCCTGTCCCAGCCCTTCCCAGCCCGTTCTAGCCAACCACAGCCCGGCACAGCCCACCACAGCCCACCACAGCCCACCAGAGCCCGTCCCAGCCCACCACGGCCCACCACAGCCCGTCCCAGCACATCACAGCCTGTCCCAGCCCACCACAGCCCGTCCCAGCCCACCACAGCCCGTGCCAGCCCACCACGGCTGACCACAGCCCGTGCCAGGCCACCACGGCCCACCACAGCCCACCACAGTTCACCACGGCCCTTCCCAGCCCACCACGGACCACCGCAGCCCACCACGGCCCGTCCCAGTTCACCACGGCCTGTCCCAGCCCACCACAGCCCATCCCAGACCACCACAGCCCGTCCCAGCCCACCACAGCTTGTCCCAGCACATCACAGCCAGTCCTAGCCAGCCACAGCCCACCACAGCCCGTCCCAGCTCATCCCAGCTAGACATAGCCCGTTCCAGTCCACCACAGCCCACCACAGCATGTCCCAGACCGTCCCAATCCTTCCCAGCCCGTCCTAGCCCAACAAAGACCGCCACAGCCCACCACAGCCCACCACCGCCCGCCCCAACCCACCAGAGCCCGTCCGGAGACACAACGGCCCGTCCCAGCCCACCACGGCTGACCACAGCCCGTCCCAGCCCACCACAGCCCGTCCAAGCCCACCACAGCACGTCCCTGCCCACCACAGCACGTCCCCGCCGACCACAGCCCACCACAGCCCACCACAGTGCATCCCAGCCTGTCCCAGCCCACCACAGCCCATCACAGCACGTCCCAGCTAGTCCCAGCCCGTCACAGACCACCACAGCTAGTCCCAGCCCACCATAGCCCGTCCCAGCACACCACAACCCACCATAGCCCGTCCCAGCCCGTCCCAGCCCGGCCTAGCCCACCACAGCCCGTCCCCGCCAACCACAGCCCGTCCCCGCCCACCACAGCCTGTCCCCGCCCACCACAGCCAGTCCCAGCCCACCACAGCCAGTCCCAGCCTACCACAACACGTCCCAGCCTATCCCAGCCCACCACAGCCAGTCCCAGCCCCTCCCAGTTTACCACAGCCCGTCCCAGCCCACCACAGCCAACCACAGCCTGTCCCAGCCCACCAGAACCCGCCTCAACCCAAAACAGCTCTTCCCAGGCCACCACAGCCCGTCCCAGCCCACCACAGCCCGTCCCAGCCCACCACAGCCCGTCCCAGCCAGTGTCAGACCGTACCAGCCCACCACAGCCCATGCCAGCCCGTCCCAGCTCGTCCCAGCCCACCACAGCCCGTCCCAGCTCGTCCCAGCCCACCACAGCCCGTCCCAGCCCGTCCCAGCTCACCACAGCCACACCCCGTCAACCCCAGCCCACCCCAGCCCACCACGGCCCGTCCCAGCCCACCACAGTTCACCACAGCCCGTCCTAGCCCAGCACGGCCCGTCCAAGCCCACCACGGACCACCACGGCCCATCTCAGCCCACCACAGCCTGTCCAAGCCCAGCACAGCCCTCCACAACCCTCCACAGCCCGTCCCAACCCTCCACAGCTCATCCCAGCCTACCACAGCCCGTCGCAGCCCAACACAGCTTATCCCAGCCCACCGAAACCCGTCCCAGCGCACCGCAACCCGTCCCAGCCCACCACAGGTCACCACAGCCCACCACCGATCACCACAGCCCAACACAGGTCACCACAGCCTGTTTCAGCCCACCACGGCAAACCACGGCCCGTCCCAGCCCACCGCAACCCGTCCCAGCCCACCACAGCTCGTCCCAGATAAACACGGCGCACCACAGCCCACCACGGCCCGTCCCGGCCCACCACAGCCCGTCCCAGCACACCACAGCCCACCACAGCCCGTCCCAGCTTACCACAGCCCACCACAGACCGTCCCAGCCCACCACAGCCCGTCCCAGCCCCTCCCAGCCCGTCTCAGCCCACCACAGCCTGTCCCAGCCTGTCCCAGCTCGTCCAAGCCTGTCCCAGACCCCCAGAGCCCGTCGCAGGCCACCACAGCCCGTCACAGCCCGTCCCAGCTCTCCACAACCCACCGCAGCCCGTCCCAGCCCACCACAGCCCGTCCCAGCCCACCACGGCCCACGAAAGCCCACCACAGCCCACCACAGCCCGTCCCAGCCCACCACAAGCCGTCCTAGCCCACCACAGACCTCCAGAGCCCGTCTCAGCTCACCACAGCCTATCCCAGCCCACCACGGCCCACCACAGCACACCACGGCCCACCGCAGCCTATCCCAACCCGTTCCAGCCCACCACGGCCCGTCCAAGCCCACCACGGCCCGTCCCAGCCCACCACGGCCCACGACAGCCCGTCCCAGCCCACCACAGCCCACTACGGCCCACCACAGCCCGTCCCAGCCCACCACAGCCCGTCCCAGCCCACCACAGCCCGTCCCAGCTCGTCCCAGACCACCACAGCCTCTCACAGCACACCACAGCCCGTAACAGCCCACCACAGAAAGTATCAGCCCGTCCCAGCCCACCACGGCCCGTCTCAGCCCACCACGGCCCGTCTCAGCCCACCACAACCCGTCCCAGACGACCACAGCCCGTCCCAGCCCACCACAGCCCACCACAGCCCGTCCCAGCCCACCACAGCCCGTCCCAGCCCACCACATCCCGTCCCAGCCCACCAGAGCCCGTCCCAGCCCACCACAGCCCGTCCCAGCACGGCTAACCACGGCCTGTCCCGGCCCACCACGGCCAACCACGGTCCACCATGGCCCACCAGAGCACACCACGGCCCACCACGGCCCTTCCCAGTCCACCACAGCCCACCACAGCCTGTCCCAGCCCACCACGGCCCGTCCTAGCCCACCACGGCCCACCCCAGCCCGTCCCAGCCCACCGCAACCCGTCCCAGCCCACCACAGCCCACCACCGGTCACCACAGCCCACCACCGGTCACCACAGGTCACCACAGCCTGTTTCAGCCCACCACGGCAAACCACGGCCCGTCCCAGCCCACCACGGCCCGCCATGGCCCACCACAGCTCGTCCCAGATAAACACGGCGCACCACAGCCCACCACGGCCCGTCCCGGCCCACCACAGCCCGTCCCAGCGCACCACAGCCCACCACAGCCCATCACAGCCCACCACAGCCCGTCCCAGCTTACCACAGCCCACCACAGACCGTCCCAGCCCACCACAGCCCGTCCCAGCCCCTCCCAGCCCGTCTCAGCCCACCACAGCCTGTCCCAGCCTGTCCCAGCTCGTCCAAGCCTGTCCCAGACCCCCAGAGCCCGTCGCAGCCCACCACAGCCCGTCACAGCCCGTCCCAGCTCTCCACAACCCACCGCAGCCCGTCCCAGCCCACCACAGCCCGTCCCAGCCCACCACGGCCCACGAAAGCCCACCACAGCCCACCACAGCCCACCACAAGCCGTCCTAGCCCACCACAGACCTCCAGAGCCCGTCTCAGCTCACCACAGCCTATCCCAGCCCACCACGGCCCACCACAGCACACCACGGCCCACCGCAGCCTATCCCAACCCGTCCCAGCCCACCACGGCCCGTCCCAGCCCACCACGGCCCGTCCCAGCCCACCACGGCCCACGACAGCCCGTCCCAGCCCACCACAGCCCACCACAGCCCGTCCCAGCCCACCACACCCCGTCCCAGCCCACCACAGCCCGTCCCAGCCCACCACAGCCTGTCCCAGCCCACCACAGCCTGTCCCAGCACGTCCCAGACCACCACAGCCTCTCACAGCACACCACAGCCCGTAACAGCCCACCACAGCAAGTACCAGCCCGTCCCAGCCCACCACGGCCCGTCTCAGCCTACCACGGCCCGTCTCAGCCCACCACGGCCCGTCTCAGCTCACCACAACCCGTCCCAGACGACCACAGCCCGTCCCAGCCCACCACAGCCCGTCTCAGCCCACCACGGCCCGTCCCAGCCCACCACATCCCGTCCCAGCCCACCAGAGCCCACCAGAGCCCACCACAGCCCGTCCCAACCCACCACAGCCCGTCCCAGCCCGTCGCAGCCCACCACAGCTCGTCCCAGCCCACCACAGCTTATCCCAGCCCGTCCCAGCCCACCACAGCCCGACTCAAGCTCACCAGAACCCACCACGCCCCACCACAGCCCAACACGGCCCGTCCCAGCCCACCAGTGCCCACCACAGTTCACCACGGCCCAGCCCAGCCCACCACGGCCCGTCTCAGCCCACCACAGCCCGTCACAGCCCACCACAGCCCGTCCCAGACCACCACAGCCCGTCACAGCCCACCACAGGCAACCACAGCCCGTCCCAGCCCACCAGAGCCCGTCACAGCCCGTCCCAGCCCACCATATAAAGTACAAGCACATACAAGCCCACCACAGCCCGTCCCAGCCCACCACGGCCCGTCCCAGACCACCACAGCCCATTACAGCCGGTTACAGCTTATCACAGCCCATCCCAGCCCACCACAACCCGTCCCAGCCCACCACAGCACGTCCCAACCCACCACAACCCGTCTCAGCCCACCACAACCCGTCCCAGACCACCACAACCCACCACAGCCCGTCCCAGCCCACCACAACCCGTCCCAGCCCACCACAGCCCCTCCCAGCCCACTGCAGCCAGTCACAGCTTGTCCCAGCCCACCACAGCCCACCACAGCCTGTCCCAGCCCATCCCAGCCCACGACAGCCCGTCACAGCCCGTCACAGCCAACCACAGCCAGTCCCAGCTTGTCCCAGACCACCACAGCCCGTACCAGCCCACCACAGCCCGTCACAGCCCACCACATCAAGTACCAGTCCGTCCCAGCACACCACGGCCCGTCCCAGACCACCACGGCCCGTCCCAGCGCACCACGGCCTGTCTCCACTCACCACAGCACGTACCAGCCTGTCTCAGCCTACCACAGCCCGTCCCCGCCCACCGCAGCCCGTCCCAGCCCACCACAGCCCGTCACAGCCCGTCCCAGCTCTCCACAACCCACCGCAGCCCGTCCCAGCCCACCACAGCCCAGCACAGCCTACCAGGGCCCACCTCAGCCCACCACAGCCCGTCCCAGCACGTCCCAGCTTGTCCCAGCACGTCCCAGCCCGTCCCAGCCCACCACATCCCGTTCCAGACTACCAGAGCCCAGCCCAGCCCACCACAGCCCACCACAGCCCGTCCCAGCCCACCACAGCCCGTCCCAGCCCACCACAGCCCGTCCCAGCCCACCACAGCCCGTCCCAGCCCGTCCCAGCCCACCACAGCCCGTCCCAGCCCACCACAGCCCGTCCCCGCCCACCGCAGCCCACCACAGCCCGTGCCAGCCCACCACAGCCCGTCCCAGCCCGTCCCATCCTGCCACAGCACACCACAGGCCGTCCCAGCCCACCACAGCCCGTCCTAGCCCACCACAGCCCGTCCCAGCTCGTCCCAGCCCACCACAGCCCGTTCCAGACCACCAGAGCCCTTCCCAATCCACCACAGCTTACCACAGAATGTCCCAGGCCACCACAGCCCACCACAGCCTGTCTCAGCCCGTCCCAGCCTGTCCCAGCCCGTCCCAGCCCACCACAGTCCGTCCCAGCCCACCACAGCACACCAGAGATCACCGCAGCCTTCCACAGCCCGTCCCAGCATGTCCCAGCCCACCACAGCCCGTCCCAGCCCACCACAGAACGTGCCAGCCCACCACAGCCCGTGCCAGCCAACCACAGCCCGTCCCAGCCCACCACAGCCCGTCCCTGCCCACCACAGCACATCCCCGCCCACAACAGCAGATCCCCGCCCACCACAGCACATCCTCGCCCACCAGAGTCCGTCCCAGCTTACCACAGCCCACCACAGCCCGTCTCAGATCAGCACAGCCTACCAAAGCCCGTCCCAGCCCACCACAGACCGTCCCAGTCACTACAGTCCACCACAGACCGTCTCAGCCAACCACAGCCCACCACAGCCTGTCCCAGCCCGTCTCAGCCAACCACAGCCTACCACAGCCCGTCCCAGCCCACCACAGCCCGTCCCAGCCCACCACGGCCCGTCTCAGTAACTACAGTCCACCACAGGCCGTCTCAGCCAACCACAGACCACCACAGCCTCTCCCAGCCCGTCTCAGCCAACCACGGCCCGCCACGGCCCACCACGGCCCATTACAGCCCACCACGGCCCGTCCAGGCACGCCACGACCCACCATAGCCCACCAAACCCCGTCCCAGCCCACCACAGACCATCCCAGCCCACCACAGCCCGTCCCAGTACACCACAGCCCGTCCAAGCACACTACAGCCCATCCCCACCCACCACAGCCCACCACAGCCCATCCCAGGCAACGACAGCCCACCACAGCCCGCACCAGGCCACCACAGCCTGTCCCAGCTCATCAAAGCCTGTCCCAGCCCACCACAGCTTGTCCCAGCCCACTACAGCCCACCACAGCCCGTCCCAGCCCACCACAGCCTGTCCCAGCCCACCACAGCCTGTTCCAGCCCACCACAGCCTGTCCCAGCCCTCCACAGCACGTCCCAGCCCACCTCGGCCAGCCACGGCCCATCACAGCCCGCCACGGCCCACCAGAGCCCACCACGGCCCGTCACAGGTTGTCCCAGTCCGCCACAGCCGTCTCGGCCCGCCACAGCCCATCCAAGACCTCCACAGCCCGTCCCAGCCCACCGCAGCCCGTCCCAGCCCACCACAGCCCGCCACAGCCTATCCCAGCCCATCACAGTCCACCACGGCCCACCACAGCCCACTACAGCCTGTCCCAGGCCACCACAGCCTGTAACAGCTCACCAAAGCCCGTCCCAGCCCACCAAACCCCGTCCCAGCCCACCACAGACCATCCCAGCCCACCACAGCCCGTCCCAGTACACCACAGCCCGTCCCAGCCCACCACAGCCCGTCCCAGCCCACCACAGCCCACCACAGCCCACCACAGCCCACCACAGCCCGTCCCAGCCTGTTTCAGCCCACCACGGCTAACCACGGCCTGTCCCGGCCCACCACGACCAACCACGGTCCACCATGGCCCACCAGAGCACACCACGGCCCACCACGGCCCTTCCCAGTCCACCACAGCCCACCACAGCCTGTCCCAGCCCACCACGGCCCGTCCCAGCCCACCACGGCCCGTCGCAGCCCACCACGGCCCGTCCCAGCCCACCACGGCCCATCACAGCCCACCACAGTTCACCACAGCCCGTCCTAGCCCAGCACGGCCCGTCCCAGCCCACCACGGACCACCACGGCCCATCTCAGCCCACCACAGCCTGTCCAAGCCCAGCACAGCCCTCCACAACCCTCCACAGCCTGTCCCAACCCTCCACAGCTCATCCCAGCCTACCACAGCCCGTCGCAGCCCAACACAGCTTATCCCAGCCCACCGCAGCCCGTCCCAGCCCACCACAGCCCACAAGAGCTTGTCACAGACCACCACAGCCCGTCCCAGCCCACCACAGCCCGTCCCAGCCCACCACAGCCCGTCCCAGCTCGTCCCAGACCACCACAGCCTCTCTCAGCACACCACAGCCCGTAACAGCCCACCACAGCAAGTACCAGCCCGTCCCAGCCCACCACGGCCCGTCTCAGCCCACCACGGCCCGTCTCAGCTCACCAAAACCCGTCCCAGACGACCACAGCCCGTCCCAGCCCACCACAGCCCGTCTCAGCCCACCACAGCCCACCACAGCCCGTCCCAGCCCACCACATCCCGTCCCAGCCCACCAGAGCCCGTCCCAGCCCACCAGAGCCCGTCCCAGCCTGTTTCAGCCCAGCACGGCTAACCACGATCTGTCCCGGCCCACCATGGCCAACCACAGTCCACCATGGCCCACCAGAGCACACCACGGCCCACCACGGCCCTTCCCAGTCCACCACAGCCCACCACAGCCTGTCCCAGCCCACCACGGCCCGTCCCAGCCCACCGCGGCCCACCCCAGCCCACCATGGCCCGTCCCAGCCCACCATGGCCCATCACAGCCCACCACAGTTCACCACAGCCCGTCCCAGCCCACCACGGCCCACGAAAGCCCACCACAGCCCACCACGGCCCACCACAGCCCGTCCCAGCCCACCACAAGCCGTCCTAGCCTACCACAGACCTCCAGAGCCCGTCTCAGCTCAACACAGCCTATCCCAGCCCACCACGGCCCACCGCAGCCTATTCCAACCCGTCCCAGCTCACCACGGCCCGTCCCAGCCCACCACGGCCCGTCCCAGCCCACCACGACCCGTCCCAGCCCACCACGGCTCGTCCCAGCCCACCACGGCCCGTCCCAGCCCACCACGGCCCATCACAGCCCACCACAGTTCACCACAGCCCGTCCTAGCCCAGCACGGCCCGTCCAAGCCCACCACGGACCACCACGGCCCATCTCAGCCCACCACAGCCTGTCCAAGCCCACCACAGCCCTCCACAACCCTCCACAGCACGTCCCAACCCTCCACAGCTCATCCCAGCCTACCACAGCCCGTCGCAGCCCAACACAGCTTATCCCAGCCCACCGCAACCCGTCCCAGCCCACCGCAGCCCGTCCTAGCCCACCGAAACCCGTCCCAGCCCACCGCAACCCGTCCCAGCCCACCACAGCCCACCACAGGTCACCACAGCCCACCACCGGTCACCACAGCCCACCACCGGTCACCACAGCCCACCACAGGTCACCACAGCCTGTTTCAGCCCACCACGGCAAACCACAGCCCGTCCCAGCCCACCACAGCCCGTCCCAGCCCACCACAGCCCGTCCCAGCCAACCACAGCCCACCACAGCCCGTCCCAGCCCACCACAGCCCGTCCCAGCCCACCACAGCCCGTCCCAGCCCACCACAGCCCGTCCCAGCTCGTCCCAGACCACCACAGCCTCTCACAGCACACCACAGCCCGTAACAGCCCACCACAGCAAGTACCAGCCCGTCCCAGCCCACCACGGCCCGTCTCAGCCCACCACGGCCCGTCTCAGCTCACCACAACCCGTCCCAGACGACCACAGCCCGTCCCAGCCCACCACAGCCCATCTCAGCCCACCACAGCCCACCACGGCCCGTCCCAGCCCACCACATCCCGTCCCAGCCCACCAGAGCCCGTCCCAGCCTGTTTCAGCCCAGCACGGCTAACCACAGCCTGTCCCGGCCCACCACGGCCAACCACGGTCCACCATGGCCCACCACAGCACACCACGGCCCTTCCCAGTCCACCACAGCACACCACAGCCGGTCCCAGCCCACCACGGCCCGTCCCAGCCCACCACGGCCCGTCCCAGCCCACCACGGCCCATCACAGCCCACCACAGTTCACCACAGCCCGTCCTAGCCCAGCACGGCCCCTCCCAGCCCACCACAGCCTGTCCAAGCCCAGCACAGCCCTCCACAACCCTCCACAGCCCGTCCCAACCCTCCACAGCTCATCCCAGCCTACCACCGCCCGTCGCAGCCCAACACAGCTTATCCCAGCCCACCGAAACCCGTCCTAGCCCACCACAGCCCACCACAGGTCACCACAGCCCACCACCGGTCACCACTGCCCAACACAGGTCACCACAGCCTGTTTCAGCCCACCACGGCAAACCACGGCCCGTCCCAGCCCACCACGGCCCGCCATGGCCCACCACAGCTCGTCCCAGATAAACACGGCGCACCACAGCCCACCACGGCCCGTCCCGGCCCACCACAGCCCGTCCCAGCTACCACAGCCCACTACAGCCCATCACAGCCCACCACAGCCCGTCCCAGCTTACCACAGCCCACCACAGACCGTCCCAGCCCACCACAGACCGTCCCAGCCCCTCCCAGCCCATCTCAGCCCACCACAGCCTGTCCCAGCCCACCACAGCCCGTCCCAGCCCACCACAGCCCGTCCCAGCCCACCACGGCCCACGAAAGCCCACCACAGCCCACCACAGCCCGTCCCAGCCCACCACAAGCCGTCCTAGCCCACCACAGACCTCCAGAGCCCGTCTCAGCTCACCACAGCCTATCCCAGCCCACCACGGCCCACCACAGCACACCACGGCCCACCGCAGCCTATCCCAACCCGTCCCAGCCCACCACGGCCCGTCCCAGCCCACCACGGCCCGTCCCAGCCCACCACGGCCCACGACAGCCCGTCCCAGCCCACCACAGCCCACTACGGCCCACCACAGCCCGTCCCAGCCCACCACAGCCCGTCCCAGCCCACCACAGCCCACCACAGCCCGTCCCAGCTCGTCCCAGACCACCACAGCCTCTCACAGCACACCACAGCCCGTAACAGCCCACCACAGCAAGTACCAGCCCGTCCCAGCCCACCACGGCCCGTCTCAGCCCACCACGGCCCGTCTCAGCCCACCACGGCCCGTCTCAGCTCACCACAACCCGTCCCAGACGACCATAGCCCGTCCCAGCCCACCACAGCCCACCACAGCCCGTCCCAGCCCACCACAGCCCGTCCCAGCCCACCACAGCCCGTCCCAGCCTGTTTCAGCCCAGCACGGCTAACCACGGCCTGTCCCGGCCCACCACGGCCAACCACGGTCCACCATGGCCCACCAGAGCACACCACGGCCCACCACGGCCCTTCCCAGTCCACCACAGCCCACCACAGCCTGTCCCAGCCCACCACGGCCCGTGCCAGCCCACCACGGCCCACCCCAGCCCGTCACAGCCCACCGCAACCCGTCCCAGCCCACCACAGCCCACCACAGGTCACCACAGCCCACCACCGGTCACCACAGCCCACCACAGGTCACCACAGCCTGTTTCAGCCCACCACGGCAAACCACGGCCCGTCCCAGCCCACCACGGCCCGCCATGGCCCACCACAGCTCGTCCCAGATAAACACGGCGCACCACAGCCCACCACGGCCCGTCCCGGCCCACCACAGCCCGTCCCAGCACACCACAGCCCACCACAGCCCATCACAGCCCACCACAGCCCGTCCCAGCTTACCCCAGCCCACCACAGACCGTCCCAGCCCACCACAGCCCGTCCCAGCCCCTCCCAGCCCATCTCAGCCCACCACAGCCTGTCCCAGCCTGTCCCAGCTCGTCCAAGCCTGTCCCAGACCCCCAGAGCCCGTCGCAGGCCACCACAGCCCGTCACAGCCCGTCCCAGCTCTCCACAACCCACCGCAGCCCGTCCCAGCCCACCACGGCCCACGAAAGCCCACCACAGCCCACCACAGCCCGTCCCAGCCCACCACAAGCCGTCCTAGCCCACCACAGACCTCCAGAGCCCGTCTCAGCTCACCACAGCCTATCCCAGCCCACCACGGCCCACCACAGCACACCACGGCCCACCGCAGCCTATCCCAACCCGTCCCAGCCCACCACGGCCCGTCCCAGCCCACCACGGCCCGTCCCAGCCCACCACGGCCCACGACAGCCCGTCCCAGCCCACCACAGCCCACTACGGTCCACCACAGCCCGTCGCAGGCCACCACAGCCCGTCCCAGCCCACCACAGCCCGTCCCAGCCCACCACAGCCTGTCCCAGCCCACCACAGCCCGTCCCAGCTCGTCCCAGACCACCACAGCCTCTCTCAGCACACCACAGCCCGTAACAGCCCACCACAGCAAGTACCAGCCCGTCCCAGCCCACCACGGCCCGTCTCAGCCCACCACGGCCCGTCTCAGACCACCACGGCCCGTCTTAGCTCACCACAACCCGTCCCAGACGACCACAGCCCATCCCAGCCCACCACAGCCCGTCTCAGCCCACCACAGCCCACCACGGCCCGTCCCAGCCCACCACATCCCGTCCCAGCCCACCAGAGCCCATCCCAGCCTGTTTCAGCCCAGCACGGCTAACCACAGCCTGTCCCGGCCCACCACGGCCAACCACGGTCCACCATGGCCCACCACAGCACACCACGGCCCACCACGGCCCTTCCCAGTCCACCACAGCACACCACAGCCTGTCCCAGCCCACCACGGCCCGTCCCAGCCCACCACGGCCCGTCCCAGCCCACCACAGCCCACCACAGCCTGTCCCAGCCCACCACAGCCCATCCCAGCCCACCACAGCCCGTCTCAGCCCACCACAGCCCACCACAGCCCGTCCCAGACCACCACAGCCCGTCCCAGCTCGTCCCAGACCACCACAGCCTCTCACAGCACACCACAGCCCGTAACAGCCCACCACAGCAAGTACCAGCCCGTCCCAGCCCACCACGGCCCGTCTCAGCCCACCACGGCCCGTCTCAGCCCACCACGGCCCGTCTCAGCTCACCACAACCCGTCCCAGACGACCACAGCCCGTCCCAGCCCACCACAGCCCGTCTCAGCCCACCACGGCCCGTCCCAGCCCACCACGGCCCGTCCCAGCCCACCACGGTCCATCACAGCCCACCACAGTTCACCACAGCCCGTCCTAGCCCAGCACGGCCCGTCCCAGCCCACCACGGACCACCACGGCCCATCTCAGCACACCACAGCCTGTCCAAGCCCAGCACAGCCCTCCACAACCCACCACAGCTCGTCCCAACCCTCCACAACTCATCCCAGCCTACCACAGCCCGTCGCAGCCCAACACAGCTTATCCCAGCCCACCGCAGCCCGTCCCAGCCCACCGCAGCCCGTCCCAGCCCACCGAAACCCGTCCCAGCTCACCGCAACCCGTCCCAGCCCACCACAGCCCACCACAGGTCACCACAGCCCACCACCGGTCACCACAGCCCACCACAGGTCACCACAGCCTGTTTCAGCCCACCACAGGTCACCACAGCCTGTTTCAGCCCACCACAGCAAACCACGGCCCGTCCCTGCCCACCACGGCCCGCCATGGCCCACCACAGCTCGTCCCAGATAAACACGGCGCACCACAGCCCACCACGGCCCACCACAGCCCGTCCCAGCACACCACAGCCCACCACAGACCGTCCCAGCCCACCACAGACCGTCCCAGCCCACCACAGCCCGTCCCAGCCCACCACTGCCCGTCCCAGCCCACCACAGCCCGTCCCAGCCTGTTCCAGCCCGTCCCAACCCACCAAAGCCCGTCCCAGCACACCACAGCCCACCACAGCCCATCACAGCCCACCACAGCCCATCACAGCCCACCACAGCCCGTCCCAGCTCACCACAGCCCGTCCCAGCCCACCACAGCCCGTCCCAGCCCACCACAGCCCGTCCCAGCCCACCACAGCCCGTCCCAGCCCACCACAGCCTGTCCCAGCCCACCACTGCCCGTCCCAGCCCACCACTGCCCGTCCCAGCCCGTCCCAACCCACCACAGCCCGTCCCAGCCTACCACAGGCCACCGCAGGCCATCCCAGCCCAAAACAGACTGTCCCAGCCAACCACAGCCCGTCGAGCCCACCACGGCCCATCTCAGCCCACCACAGCCTGTCCAAGCCCAGCACAGCCCTCCACAACCCTCCACAGCCTGTCCCAACCCTCCACAGCTCATCCCAGCCTACCACAGCCCGTCGCAGCCCAACACAGCTTATCCCAGCCCACCGCAGCCCGTCCCAGCCCACCGCAGCCTGTCCTAGCCCACCGAAACCCGTCCCAGCCCACCGCAACCCGTCCCAGCCCACCACAGCCCACCACAGGTCACCACAGCCCACCACCGGTCACCACAGCCCACCACTGGTCACCACAGCCTGTTTCAGCCCACCACGGCAAACCACGGCCCGTCCCAGCCCACCACGGCCCGCCATGGCCCACCACAGCTCGTCCCAGATAAACACGGCGCACCACAGCCCACCACGGCCCGTCCCGGCCCACCACAGCCCGTCCCAGCACACCACAGCCCACCACAGCCCATCACAGCCCACCACAGCCCGTCCCAGCTTACCACAGCCCACCACAGCCCGTCCCAGCCCGTCCCAGCCCGTCCCAGCCCGTCCCAGCCCACCACAGCCCGTCCCAGCCCACCACAGCCCGTCCCAGCCCACCACTGCCCGTCCCAGCCCACCACAGCCCACCACAGCCCACCACAGGCCACCACAGGCCATCCCAGCCCAAAACAGACGGTGTCAGCCAACCACAGCCCGTCGAGCCCACCACAGTCCGTCCCAGCCCTCCATAGCCCGTCCCAGCCCTCCACAGCCCACCACAGCCCGTCCCAGGTCACCACAGCCCGTCCCAGCCTACCACAGCCCACCACGGCTCGCCACGGCCCACTACGGCCCACCACGGCCAACGACGGCCCGCCACAGCCCGCCACAGACTGTCCCGGCCCGCCAAAGCCCATCCCAGCCTGCCACAGCCCGACCCAGCCCACCACAGCCTGTCACAGCCCACCACAGCCCGTCCCGGCCCACCACAGCCCGTCCCTGACCACAACAGCCCGTCCCAGCCTACCACAACCCACCACAGACCGTCCCAACCCACCACAGCCCGTCTAAGCTCACCATAACCCACCACAGCCCACCACAGCCCGTCCCGGCCCACCACAACTCGTCCCAGCCCACCACAGGCCGTCCCGGCACACCACAGCCTGGCACAGCCCGTCCCAGCCCTACACAGGCCGTCCCAGCCCACCACAGCCCGTGCCAGCCCACCACGGCTGACCACAGCCCGTGCCAGGCCACCACGGCCCACCACAGCCCACCACAGTTCACCACGGCCCTTCCCAGCCCACCACGGACCACCGCAGCCCACCACGGCCCGTCCCAGTTCACCACGGCCTGTCCCAGCCCACCACAGCCCATCCCAGACCACCACAGCCCGTCCCAGCCCACCACAGCTTGTCCCAGCACATCACAGCCAGTCCTAGCCAGCCACAGCCCACCACAGCCCGTCCCAGCTCATCCCAGCTAGACATAGCCCGTTCCAGTCCACCACAGCCCACCACAGCATGTCCCAGACCGTCCCAATCCTTCCCAGCCCGTCCTAGCCCAACAAAGACCGCCACAGCCCACCACAGCCCACCACCGCCCGCCCCAACCCACCAGAGCCCGTCCGGAGACACAACGGCCCGTCCCAGCCCACCACGGCTGACCACAGCCCGTCCCAGCCCACCACAGCCCGTCCAAGCCCACCACAGCACGTCCCTGCCCACCACAGCACGTCCCCGCCGACCACAGCCCACCACAGCCCACCACAGTGCATCCCAGCCTGTCCCAGCCCACCACAGCCCATCACAGCACGTCCCAGCTAGTCCCAGCCCGTCACAGACCACCACAGCTAGTCCCAGCCCACCATAGCCCGTCCCAGCACACCACAACCCACCATAGCCCGTCCCAGCCCGTCCCAGCCCGGCCTAGCCCACCACAGCCCGTCCCCGCCAACCACAGCCCGTCCCCGCCCACCACAGCCCGTCCCCGCCCACCACAGCCAGTCCCAGCCCACCACAGCCAGTCCCAGCCTACCACAACACGTCCCAGCCTATCCCAGCCCACCACAGCCAGTCCCAGCCCCTCCCAGTTTACCACAGCCCGTCCCAGCCCACCACAGCCAACCACAGCCTGTCCCAGCCCACCAGAACCCGCCTCAACCCAAAACAGCTCTTCCCAGGCCACCACAGCCCGTCCCAGCCCACCACAGCCCGTCCCAGCCCACCACAGCCCGTCCCAGCCAGTGTCAGACCGTACCAGCCCACCACAGCCCATGCCAGCCCGTCCCAGCTCGTCCCAGCCCACCACAGCCCGTCCCAGCTCGTCCCAGCCCACCACAGCCCGTCCCAGCCCGTCCCAGCTCACCACAGCCACACCCCGTCAACCCCAGCCCACCCCAGCCCACCACGGCCCGTCCCAGCCCACCACAGTTCACCACAGCCCGTCCTAGCCCAGCACGGCCCGTCCAAGCCCACCACGGACCACCACGGCCCATCTCAGCCCACCACAGCCTGTCCAAGCCCAGCACAGCCCTCCACAACCCTCCACAGCCCGTCCCAACCCTCCACAGCTCATCCCAGCCTACCACAGCCCGTCGCAGCCCAACACAGCTTATCCCAGCCCACCGAAACCCGTCCCAGCGCACCGCAACCCGTCCCAGCCCACCACAGGTCACCACAGCCCACCACCGATCACCACAGCCCAACACAGGTCACCACAGCCTGTTTCAGCCCACCACGGCAAACCACGGCCCGTCCCAGCCCACCGCAACCCGTCCCAGCCCACCACAGCTCGTCCCAGATAAACACGGCGCACCACAGCCCACCACGGCCCGTCCCGGCCCACCACAGCCCGTCCCAGCACACCACAGCCCACCACAGCCCGTCCCAGCTTACCACAGCCCACCACAGACCGTCCCAGCCCACCACAGCCCGTCCCAGCCCCTCCCAGCCCGTCTCAGCCCACCACAGCCTGTCCCAGCCTGTCCCAGCTCGTCCAAGCCTGTCCCAGACCCCCAGAGCCCGTCGCAGGCCACCACAGCCCGTCACAGCCCGTCCCAGCTCTCCACAACCCACCGCAGCCCGTCCCAGCCCACCACAGCCCGTCCCAGCCCACCACGGCCCACGAAAGCCCACCACAGCCCACCACAGCCCGTCCCAGCCCACCACAAGCCGTCCTAGCCCACCACAGACCTCCAGAGCCCGTCTCAGCTCACCACAGCCTATCCCAGCCCACCACGGCCCACCACAGCACACCACGGCCCACCGCAGCCTATCCCAACCCGTTCCAGCCCACCACGGCCCGTCCAAGCCCACCACGGCCCGTCCCAGCCCACCACGGCCCACGACAGCCCGTCCCAGCCCACCACAGCCCACTACGGCCCACCACAGCCCGTCCCAGCCCACCACAGCCCGTCCCAGCCCACCACAGCCCGTCCCAGCTCGTCCCAGACCACCACAGCCTCTCACAGCACACCACAGCCCGTAACAGCCCACCACAGAAAGTATCAGCCCGTCCCAGCCCACCACGGCCCGTCTCAGCCCACCACGGCCCGTCTCAGCTCACCACAACCCGTCCCAGACGACCACAGCCCGTCCCAGCCCACCACAGCCCACCACAGCCCGTCCCAGCCCACCACAGCCCGTCCCAGCCCACCACATCCCGTCCCAGCCCACCAGAGCCCGTCCCAGCCCACCACAGCCCGTCCCAGCACGGCTAACCACGGCCTGTCCCGGCCCACCACGGCCAACCACGGTCCACCATGGCCCACCAGAGCACACCACGGCCCACCACGGCCCTTCCCAGTCCACCACAGCCCACCACAGCCTGTCCCAGCCCACCACGGCCCGTCCTAGCCCACCACGGCCCACCCCAGCCCGTCCCAGCCCACCGCAACCCGTCCCAGCCCACCACAGCCCACCACCGGTCACCACAGCCCACCACCGGTCACCACAGGTCACCACAGCCTGTTTCAGCCCACCACGGCAAACCACGGCCCGTCCCAGCCCACCACGGCCCGCCATGGCCCACCACAGCTCGTCCCAGATAAACACGGCGCACCACAGCCCACCACGGCCCGTCCCGGCCCACCACAGCCCGTCCCAGCGCACCACAGCCCACCACAGCCCATCACAGCCCACCACAGCACGTCCCAGCTTACCACAGCCCACCACAGACCGTCCCAGCCCACCACAGCCCGTCCCAGCCCCTCCCAGCCCGTCTCAGCCCACCACAGCCTGTCCCAGCCTGTCCCAGCTCGTCCAAGCCTGTCCCAGACCCCCAGAGCCCGTCGCAGCCCACCACAGCCCGTCACAGCCCGTCCCAGCTCTCCACAACCCACCGCAGCCCGTCCCAGCCCACCACAGCCCGTCCCAGCCCACCACGGCCCACGAAAGCCCACCACAGCCCACCACAGCCCACCACAAGCCGTCCTAGCCCACCACAGACCTCCAGAGCCCGTCTCAGCTCACCACAGCCTATCCCAGCCCACCACGGCCCACCACAGCACACCACGGCCCACCGCAGCCTATCCCAACCCGTCCCAGCCCACCACGGCCCGTCCCAGCCCACCACGGCCCGTCCCAGCCCACCACGGCCCACGACAGCCCGTCCCAGCCCACCACAGCCCACCACAGCCCGTCCCAGCCCACCACACCCCGTCCCAGCCCACCACAGCCCGTCCCAGCCCACCACAGCCTGTCCCAGCCCACCACAGCCTGTCCCAGCACGTCCCAGACCACCACAGCCTCTCACAGCACACCACAGCCCGTAACAGCCCACCACAGCAAGTACCAGCCCGTCCCAGCCCACCACGGCCCGTCTCAGCCTACCACGGCCCGTCTCAGCCCACCACGGCCCGTCTCAGCTCACCACAACCCGTCCCAGACGACCACAGCCCGTCCCAGCCCACCACAGCCCGTCTCAGCCCACCACGGCCCGTCCCAGCCCACCACATCCCGTCCCAGCCCACCAGAGCCCACCAGAGCCCACCACAGCCCGTCCCAACCCACCACAGCCCGTCCCAGCCCGTCGCAGCCCACCACAGCTCGTCCCAGCCCACCACAGCTTATCCCAGCCCGTCCCAGCCCACCACAGCCCGACTCAAGCTCACCAGAACCCACCACGCCCCACCACAGCCCAACACGGCCCGTCCCAGCCCACCAGTGCCCACCACAGTTCACCACGGCCCAGCCCAGCCCACCACGGCCCGTCTCAGCCCACCACAGCCCGTCACAGCCCACCACAGCCCGTCCCAGACCACCACAGCCCGTCACAGCCCACCACAGGCAACCACAGCCCGTCCCAGCCCACCAGAGCCCGTCACAGCCCGTCCCAGCCCACCATATAAAGTACAAGCACATACAAGCCCACCACAGCCCGTCCCAGCCCACCACGGCCCGTCCCAGACCACCACAGCCCATTACAGCCGGTTACAGCTTATCACAGCCCATCCCAGCCCACCACAACCCGTCCCAGCCCACCACAGCACGTCCCAACCCACCACAACCCGTCTCAGCCCACCACAACCCGTCCCAGACCACCACAACCCACCACAGCCCGTCCCAGCCCACCACAACCCGTCCCAGCCCACCACAGCCCCTCCCAGCCCACTGCAGCCAGTCACAGCTTGTCCCAGCCCACCACAGCCCACCACAGCCTGTCCCAGCCCATCCCAGCCCACGACAGCCCGTCACAGCCCGTCACAGCCAACCACAGCCAGTCCCAGCTTGTCCCAGACCACCACAGCCCGTACCAGCCCACCACAGCCCGTCACAGCCCACCACATCAAGTACCAGTCCGTCCCAGCACACCACGGCCCGTCCCAGACCACCACGGCCCGTCCCAGCGCACCACGGCCTGTCTCCACTCACCACAGCACGTACCAGCCTGTCTCAGCCTACCACAGCCCGTCCCCGCCCACCGCAGCCCGTCCCAGCCCACCGCAGCCCGTCCCAGCCCACTACAGCCCGTCCCAGCCCAGCGCAGCCCGTCCCAGCCCAGCGCAGCCCACCACAGCCCGTCCCAGCCCGTCTCCGCCCACCACAACCTGTCCTCGCCCACCAATGCCTGTCCCCGCCCAGCAAAATCTCTCCCCGCCCACCACAGCCCATCCCAGCCCACCACAGCTCACCACAAACCACCACAGCCCACCACAGCCTGTCCCAGACCATCCCAGCCCGTCCCAGCCCACGACAGCCCGTCACAGCCCGTCCCAGCCCACCACAGCCCGTCCCAGCCCACAACAGCCAGTCCCAGCTCGTCCCAGATCACCACAGCCCGTACCAGCCCACCACATCAAGTACCAGTCCGTCCTAGCCCACCACGGCCCGTTCCAGCCCACCACGGCCCGTCTCTACTCACCACAGCACGTACCAGCCTGTCTCAGCCTACCACAGCCCATCCCAGCATGTCCCAGCCCACCGCAGCCCGTCCCAGCCCACCGCAGCCCGTCCCAGCCCACCACAGCCCGTCCCAGCCCAGCGCAACCCGTCCCAGCCCGTCCCAGCCCACCACAGCACGTCCCGGCTCACCACAGCTCGTCCCGGCCCAACACGGCCGACCACAGCCCACTACGGCCCACCACAGCCTGTCCCAGCCCACCACGGCCCGTCCCAGCCCACCACGGCCCGTCCCAGCCCACCACGGCCCGTCCCAGCCCACCACGGCCCGTCCCAGCCCACCGCAGCCCACCACAGCCCATCCCAGCTTACCACAGCCCACCACAGACCGTCCCAGCCCACCACAGACCGTCCCAGCCCACCACAGCCCGTCCCAGCCAACCACTGCCCGTCCCAGCCCACCACAGCCCGTCCCAGCCTGTCCCAGCCCGTCCCAACCCACCAAAGCCCATCCCAGCACACCACAGCCCACCACAGCCCATCACAGCCCACCACAGCCTTTCCCAGCCCACCACAGCTCGTGCCTGTCCATCCCAGCCCACCACAGCCTACCACAACCCGTCCCAGCCAACCAGAAGCAGTCCCAGCCCACCACAACCCGTCCAAGCCCACCACAGGTCGTACCTATCCATCCCAGCCCACCACAGCCCACCACAGCCCGTCCCAGCCAACCAGAGCCAGTCCCAGCCCACCATAACCCGTCCAAGCCCACCACAGGTCATACCTGTCCATCCCAGCCCACCACAGCCCGTGTCAGCCCGTCCCAGACCGTCCCAGCTCACCACAACCCACCACAGCCCGTCCCCGCCCAGCAGAGCCCGTCCCCGCCCAGCAGAGCCCGTCCCCGCCCAGCACAGCTCGTCCCAGCCTGTCCCAGGCCTTCCCAGCCCACCACAGCCTGTCCCGGCCCACCACAGCCCGGTCCGGCCCACCACAGCCCGGTCCGGCCCAACACGGCGCACCACAACCAACCACAACTTGTCCCAGCACACCACAGCCCGTCCTAGCCCACCACAGCCCGTCCCAGCCCACCACAGCCCGTCCCAGCCCGTGCCAACCCGTCCCAGCCCGTCCCAGCCCACCACAGCCCGTGCCTACCCACCACAGCCCGTCCTAGCCCACCACAGCCCGTCCCAGCCCACCACAGCCCACCACAGCCCGTCCCAGCCCACCACAGCCCACCACAGCCCACCACAGCCCGTCTCCGCCCACCACAGCCTGTCCCCGCCCAGCAAAATCTCTCCCCGCCCACCAAAGCCAATCCCAGCCCACCACAGCTCACCACAAACCACCATAGCCCACTACAGCCCGTCCCAGCCCATCCCAGCCCACGACAGCCCGTCACAGCCCGTCCCAGCACACCACAGACCGTCCCAGACCGTCCGCGCCCATCACAGCCCGTCCCAGCCCGTCCCAGCCCACCACAGCCCGTCCCAGCCCACCACAGCCCATCCCATTCCGCCACGGCCCGTCCCAGCCCGCCACGGCCCGTCCCAGCCCACCACGGCCCGTCCCAGCCCACCGTGGCTCGTCCCAGCCCACCGCGGCCCGTCCCAGCCCACCACAGCCCACCACTGCCCACCACAGCCTGTCCCAGCCCACCACAGCCCGTCCCTACTCACCGCAGCCCACCACAGCCCGTCCCAGCCCACCACGGCCCGTCCCAGCCCACCACGGCCCGTCCCAGCTCACCACGGCCCGTCCCAGCCCATCCCAGCCCACCGCAGCCCGTCCCAGCCCACAGCAGCCCGTCCCAGCCTTCCCAGCAAATCCCAGTCCACCATAGCCCGTCTCAGCCCACCACAGCGCATCCCAGTCCACCACACCCACCACAGCCCGTCCCAGCCCATTCCAGCCCACCACAGCCAGTCCCCGCCCACCACAGCCCACCGCAGACGGTCCCAGCCCACCACACCCCACCACAGCCCGTCCCAGCCCACCACAGCCCGTCCCACCACACCAGAGTCCGTCCCAGCCCACCAAGGCCCGTCACAGCTTACCACGGCCCACCAGGGCTTGCCACGGCCCATCCCAGCCCACCACAGCCCTTCCCAGCCAACCACGGCCCGTGCCAGCCCACCACAGTCTGTCCCAGCCGGCCACGGCCCGTCCCAGCCCGCCACGGCCCGTCCCAGCCCGCCACGGCCCGTCCCAGCTCGTCCCAGCCCACCACAGCCCGTCCCAACCCACCACAGCCCGTCCCAACCCACCACAGCCCGTCCCAGCCCGTCGCAGCCCACCACAGCCCGTCCCAGCCCACCACGGCCCGTCCCAGCCCGTCCCAGCCCACCACAGCCCGTCCCAGCCAACCACAGCCCGTCCCAGCCCGTCTCAGCTCACCACAGCCCATCCCACCCCACCACAGCCCACCAGAGCCCGTCCCAGCCCACCACAGCCCGTCCCAGCCCACCACAGCCCGTCCCAGCACACCACAGCCCACCACAGCCCGTCTCAGCTTCACCACAACCCACCACAGCACACCACAGCCCACCACAGTGCACCAGAGCCCGGCGCGGCCCACCAGAGCCCGTCCCAGCCTACCACAGCCCGTCCCGGCCCACCAGATCCCGTCCCAGCCTGTCCCAGCTCACCACAACCCACCACAGCCCGTCCCAGCCCACCATAGCCCGTCTCAGCCCACCACAACCCGTCCTAGCCCACCACAGCCTGTCCCAGCTTACCAAAGTTCACCACAGCCCGTTGCAGCCCACCACAACCCGTCGCAGCCCACCACAGCCCGTCCCCGCCCACCACAGCCCGTCCAAGGCCATCCCAGCCCACCACAGCCCGTCCCAGCACGTCCCAGCTCATCCCAAACCACCACAGCCCGTCCTAGCCTGTACCCGCCCACCACAGCCCGTCCCCGCCCTCCACACCCCGTCCCCACCCACCACATCCCGTCCCCGCCCACCACAGCCCACTACAGATCGTCCCAGCACGTCCCAGCCCACCACAACCTGTCCCCGCCCACCACAACCCGTCCCAGCCCACCACAGCCCGTCCCAGCCCACCACAGCCCGTCCCAGCCCACCACAGCCCGTCCCAGCCCACCGCAGCCCGTCCCAGCCCACCGCAGCCCGTCCCAGCCCTCCACAGCCCACCACAGCCCGTCCCAGCCCGCCCCAGCTCGTCCCAGACCACCAGAGCCCGTCGCAGCCCACCACAGGCCGTCACAGCCCATCCCAGCTCTCCACAACCCACCACAGCTCGTCCCAGCACACCACAGACCGTCCCAGACCGTCCGCGCCCATCACAGCCCGTCCCAGACCGTCCCAGCCCACCACAGCCCGTCCCAGCCCACCACAGCCCGTCCCAGCCAACCACAGCCCGTCCCAGCCCGTCTCAGCTCACCACAGCCCATCCCACCCCACCACAGCCCACCAGAGCCCGTCCCAGCCCACCACAGCCCGTCCCATCCCACCACAGCCCGTCCCAGCACACCACAGCCCACCACAGCCCGTCTCAGCTTCACCACAACCCACCACAGCACACCACAGCCCACCACAGTGCACCAGAGCCCGGCGCGGCCCACCAGAGCCCGTCCCAGCCTACCACAGCCCGTCCCGGCCCACCAGATCCCGTCCCAGCCTGTCCCAGCTCACCACAACCCACCACAGCCCGTCCCAGCCCACCATAGCCCGTCTCAGCCCACCACAACCCGTCCTAGCCCACCACAGCCTGTCCCAGCTTACCAAAGTTCACCACAGCCCGTTGCAGCCCACCACAACCCATCGCAGCCCACCACAGCCCGTCCCCGCCCACCACAGCCCGTCCAAGGCCATCCCAGCCCACCACAGCCCGTCCCAGCTCATCCCAAACCACCACAGCCCGTCCTAGCCTGTACCCGCCCACCACAGCCCGTCCCCGCCCTCCACACCCCGTCCCCACCCACCACATCCCGTCCCCGCCCACCACAGCCCACTACAGATCGTCCCAGCACGTCCCAGCCCACCACAACCTGTCCCCGCCCACCACAACCCGTCCCAGCCCACCACAGCCCGTCCCAGCCCTCCACAGCCCACCACAGCCCGTCCCAGCCCGCCCCAGCTCGTCCCAGACCACCAGAGCCCGTCGCAGCCCACCACAGGCCGTCACAGCCCATCCCAGCTCTCCACAACCCACCACAGCTCGTCCCAGCACACCACAGACCGTCCCAGACCGTCCACGCCCATCACAGCCCGTCCCAGACCGTCCCAGCCCACCACAGCCCGTCCCAGCCCACCACAGCCCATCCCATTCCGCCACGGCCCGTCCCAGCCCACCACGGCCCGTCCCAGCCCACCGCGGCTCGTCCCAGCCCACCGCGGCCCGTCCCAGCCCACCACAGCCCACCACAGCCTGTCCCAGCCCACCACAGCCCGTCCCTACTCACCGCAGCCCACCACAGCCCGTCCCAGCCCACCACGGCCCGTCCCAGCGCACCACGGCCCGTCCCAGCACACCACAGCCCGTCCCAGCCCACCACGGCCCGTCCCAGCACACCACAGACCGTCCCAGCCCACCACAGCCCACCAAAGCCCGTCTAAGCTCAGCAGAACCAACCACAGCCCACCACGGCCGGTCACAGCCCACCACGACCTTTCGCAGCCCACCACGGCCCGTCCCAGCCCACCACAGACCGTCCCAGCCCACCACAGCCCACCAAAGCCCGTCTAAGCTCACCAGAACCCACCACAGCCCACCACAGTCCGTCCCGGCCCACTACAACTCGTCCCAGCCCACCACAGCCCACCACAGCCTGTCCCGGCCCACCACAGCCCGTCCCTGAAGCACCACAGCCCGTGCCAGCCCACCACAGCCCGTCCCAGCCCACCACAGCCCGTCCCAGCCCACCACAGACCACCAAAGACCGTCCCAGCCCACCACGGCCCACCACAGCCCACCCCTTTCCATCCCGGCCCAAAACGGCCCGTCCCAGCCCACCACGGTTCACCACGGCCCGTCCCCGCCCACCACGGCCCACCACAACTCGTCCCAGCCCACCACAGCCCATCCCAGCCTGTTCCATCCAGTCCCAGCTCGTCCCAGCCCGTCCCAGCCCACCACAGCCCGTCCCAGCCCACCACTGCCCGTCCCAGCCCACCACAGCCCGTCCCAGCACACCACAGCCCGTCCAAGCCCACCACAGCCCGTCCCAGCACATCACAGTCCGTTCCAGCCCACCACAGCGCATCCCAGCACACCACAGCCCGTCCCAGCCCGTCCCAGCCCACCACAGCCCGTCCCAGCCCACCACAGCTCGTCTCAAGCTCACCAGAACCCACCACAGCCCTCCACAGCCTGTCCCAGCCCACCACAGCCCACCACGGCCCACCACAGCTCACCACGGGCCGTCTCAGCCCACCATGACCTGTTCCAGCCCACCATGACCCACCACAGCCCACCCCTTCCCATCCCGGCCCAAAACGGCCCACCACGGCCCATCCCAGCCCACCACGGCCCATCCCAGCCCACAACAGCCCATCCCAGCCCACCACAGCCCGTCCTAGCTCGTTCCAGACCACCAGAACTCGTCTCAGCCCGTCCCAGCCCACCACAGCCCGTCTCTAGCTCAGCAGAACCCACCACAGCCCACCACAGCCCGTCCCAGCCCGTCCCAGACCACCACAGCCCACCACAGCCCGTCCCAGCACACCACAGCCCGTCACAGCCTGTCCCAGCACACCACGGCCCATCCCGGCCCACCACAGCCCGTCCCAGCCCACCACAGCCCGTCCCCGCCCACCGCAGCCCGTCCCCGCTCACCGCAGCCCGTCCCCGCCCACCGCAGCCCGTCCCAGCCCACCGCAGCCCGTCCCAGCCCACCGCAGAACGTCCCAGCCCGTCCCAGCCCGTCCCAGCCCACCGCAGCCCGTCCCAGCCCACCGCAGCCCGTCCCAGTCCACCGCAGCCTGTCCCAGCCGTCCCAGCAAATCCCAGCCCACCGCAGCCCGTCTCAACTCACCACAGCGCATCCCAGTCCACCACACCCACCACAGCCGATCCCAGCCTGTTCCAGCCCACCACAGCCCGTCGCAGCTCACCACAACCCACCACAGCCCACCACAACCCACCGCAGCTGGTCCCAGCCCACCACAGCCCACCGCAGCCCGTCCCAGCCCACCACAGCCCGTCCCACCACACCAGAGTCCGTCCCAGCCCACCAAAACCCGTCACAGATCACCACGGCCCACCACGGCCCGTCCCGGCCCACCACGGCCCGTCCCAGCCCACCACAGTCCACCACAGCGAACCACAGCCCACCAAAGCTCACCACAGTCCGTCCCAGCACACCACAGCCCGTCCCAGCCCACCACAGCTTGTCCCCGCCCGTCCCTGTCGACCACAGCCTGTCCCAGTCCACCACAGCCCGTCCCAGATTGCCACAGCCCGTTCCAGCCCGCCACAGCCCACCACAGCCCGTCCCCGCCCACCACAGCCCGTCCCCGCCCGTCCCCATCGACCACAGCCCGTCCCAGCCCACCACGGCCCGTCCCAGCCCACCACGGCCCGTCCCAGCCCACCACGGCCCGTCCCAGTCCACCACGGCCCGTCCCAGCCCACCACGGCCCGTCCCAGCCCACCAGGACCCGTCCCAGCCCACCACGGCACACCATAGCCCACCACGGCCCGTCCCCGCCCACCACAGCCCGTCCCAGCACACCACAGCCCGTCCCAGCCCAGCACAGCCCATCACAGCACACTACAACTCGTCCCAGCCCACCACAGCCCGTCCCAGCACACGACAGCTCGTCCCAGCACACCACAGCCCGTCCCAGCCCACCACAGCCCACCAGAGCCCGTCCCAGCCCATCCCAGCCCACCACAGCCCATTGCAGCACATCACAGCTCGTTCCAGACCACCAGAGCCCGTCCCAGCCCACCACAGCCCATCTCAAGCTCACAAGAACCCACCAAAGCCCACCACAGCCTGTCCCAGACCACCACAACCCACCACAGCCCACCACGGCCTGTCCCAGCCCACCACGGCCCACCACAGCCCACCACAGTTCACCACGGGCCGTCTCAGCCCACCATGACCTGTCCCAGCCCACCACGGCCCAACATAGACCATCCCTTCCCATACCGGCCCAAAACGGCCCACCATGGCCCACCACAGCCCACCACGGCTCACCATGGCCCGTCCCAGCCCACCACGCCCCACCACAGCCCGTCCCAGCCCACCACAGCCCGTCCCAGCCAATCCCAGCTCATCCCAGCCCGTCCCAGATAACCACAGCCAGTCCCAGCCCACCACAGCCCATTACAGCTTACCACAGCCCGTCCCAGATCACCACAGCCCGTTCCAGCCCACCACAGCCCACCACAGCCCGTCCCCGCCCACCACAGCCCGTCCCCGCCCATCCCCGTCGACCACAGCCCGTCGCAGTCCACCACAGCCAGTCTCCGCCCACCACAGCTCGTCCCAGCCCGTCCCAGCACACCACAGCCCGTCCCAGCCCACCACAGCCCACCAGAGCCCGTCCCAGCCCGTCCCAGCCCACCACAGCCCATTGCAGCACATCACAGCTCGTTCCAGACCACCAGAGCCCGTCCCAGCCCACCACAGCCCATCTCAAGCTCACAAGAACCCACCAAAGTGCACCACAGCCCGTCCCAGCACACCACGGCCCGTCCCAGCCCACCACGGCCCGTCCCAGTCCACCACAGCCCGTCCCAGCTCACCACAGCCCGTCCCAGCTCACCACAGCCCGTCCCAGCTCACCACAGCCCGTCCCAGCCTACCACTGACCACCACAGTTCGTCCCAGCCCGCCACGGCCCGTCCCGGCCCACCACGGCCCATCCCAGCCCACCACGGCCCATCCCAGCCCGTCCCAGCCCACGAAAGCCTGTCCCAGCCCACGAAAGCCCGTCCCAGCCCACGAAAGCCCGTCCCAGCTTACCACAGCCCGTCCCCGCCCACCACAGCCCACCACAGCCCACCACGGTCCACCACAGCCCACCACAGCCTGTCCCAGCCTACCATGGCCCATAACAACCCACCACGGCCCGTCCCAGCCCACCACGGCCCGTCCCGGCCCACCACAGCCTACCCCAGCCCACCACAGCCCGTCCCAGCCCACCACCGCCCGTCCCAGCTCACCACGGCCCGTCCCAGCACGTCCCAGCCCACCACAGCCCGTCCCAGCCCACCACAGCCTGTCCCAGCCCACCACAGCCCGTCCCAGCCCACCACAGCCCGTCCCAGCCCACCACAGACCGTCGCAGCTCACCACAGACCGTCGCAGCTTGTCACAGAACACCACAACCCGTCACCGCCCACCACAGCCCTTCCAAGGCGTCCCAGCCCATCCCAGCCCGTCCTAGCCCACCACAGCCCGTCCCAGCTTAACCCCAGCCAACCAAAGCTTGCTCCAGCCCGCCACAGCCCGTACCAGCCCACCACAGCCCGTCCCCGCCCACCACAACCCATCCCCGCCCACCACAGCCCGTCCCAGCCCACCACAGCCCGTCCCAGCCCACCACAGCCCGTCCCAGCTCGTCCCAGACCGTCCCAGAACTTCCCAGCCCACCACAGCCCGTCCTGGACCACGACAGCCCGTCCCGGACCTACCAGAACCCGTCCCTGACCACCACAGCATTTCCAAGCCCACCACAGCCTGTCCCAACCCACCACAGCCCGTCCCCACCCACCACAGCCCATTCCAGCCCTTCCCAGCCCGTCACAGCCCACCACAGCCCGTCTCAACCCACCACAGCCCATTCCAGCCCTTCCCAGCCCACCACAGCCCGTTCCAGACCACCAGAGCCCACCACAGCCTACCACAGCCCGTCCCAGCCCGTCACAGCCCACCACAGCTCGTCCCTACTCACCGCAGCCCACCACAGCCCGTCCCAGCCCACCACGGCCCATCCCAGCCCACCACGGCCCGTCCCAGCTCACCACGGCCCGTCCCAGGCCGTCCCAGTCCACAACAGCCCGTCCCAGCCCACGAAAGCCCGTCCCAACTTACCACATCCCGTCCCAGCTTACTACAGCCCATCACAGCCTACCACGGTCCACCACAGCCCACCACAGCCCGTCCCAGCCCACCACGGCCCATAACAACCCACCACGGCCCGTCCCGGCCCACCACGGCCCGTCCCGGCCTACTACGGCACGTCCCAGCCCACCACAGCCCGTCCCAGCCCACCACAGCCCGTCCCAGCCCACCACGGCATGTCCCAGCCCACCACGGCCCGTCCCAGCCCGTCCCAGCCCACCGCAGCCCGTCCTAGCCCTCCGCAGCCCGTCCCAGCCCACCGCAGCCTGTCCCAGCCCGTCCCAGCCCACCAAAGCATGTCCCAGGCCACCACAGCCCACCATAGCCCGTCCCAGTCTGTCCCAGCTCGTCCCAGCCCACCGCAGCTTGTCCAGGCCGTTCCAGCAAATCCGAGCCCACCGCAGCCCGTCTCAACTCACCACAGCGCATCCCAGTCCACCACACCCACCACAGCTGATCCCAGCCCGTTCCAGCCCACCACAGCCCGTCGCAGCTCACCACAACCCACCACAGCCCACCACAACCCACCTCAGCCGGTCCCAGCCCACCACAGCCCACCGCAGCCCGTCCCAGCCCACCACAGCCCGTCCCACCACACCAGAGTCCGTCCCAGCCCACCAAAACCCGTCACAGATTACCACGGCCCACCACGGCCCGTCCCGGCCCACCACGGCCCACCACAGCGAACCACAGCCCACCAAAGCTCACCACAGTCCGTCCCAGCACACCACAGCCCGTCCCAGCCCACCACAGCTTGTCCCCCGCCCGTCCCTGTCGACCACAGCCTGTCCCAGTCCACCACAGCCCGTCCCAGATTGCCACAGCCCGTTCCAGCCCGCCACAGCCCACCACAGCCCGTCCCCGCCCACCACAGCCCGTCCCCGTCGACCACGGCCCGTCCCAGCCCACCACGGCCCGTCCCAGCCCACCACGGCCCGTCCCAGCCCGTCCCCGCTCGTCCCAGCCCACCACAGCCCACCACAGCTGGTCACAGCCCGTCCCAGCCCACCGCAGCCCGTCCCAGCCCAATGCATCCCGTCCCAGCCCGTGCCAGCCAATACGAGCCCACCGCAACCCACCGCAGCCCGTCCCAGCCCATCCCAGCCCGTCCCAGCCCATCCCAGCCCGTCCCAGCCCACCACAGCCCACCACCGCTGACCGCGGCCCCGTCCCAGCCCACCACGGCCCACCACAGACCGTCCCAGCCAAACATAGTCCATCCCAGCCCGTCCCAGCCCACCAGAACTCGTCCCAGCCCGTCCCGGCCCACCACAGCCCAGCCCAGCCTGTCCCGGCCTGTCGCAGCCCCTCCCAGCCCACCGCGGCCCGTCCCAGCCCACCGCGGCCCGTCCTGGCCCACCGCGGCCCGTCCCGGCCCACCGCAGTCCGTCTCGGCCCACCGCAGTCCGTCTCGGCCCACCGCAGTCCGTCTCGGCCCGTCGCGGCCCACCACGGCCCACCACGGCCCGTCGCGGCCCACCACGGCCCGGCCCGGCCCACCACGGCCCGGCCCGGCCCACCACGGCCCGGCCCGGCCCACCACGGCCCGGCCCGGCCCGCCACGGCCCGGCCCGGCCCACCTGTGTTAGGAACAGTATCTCACCTTCTTGATTTCGGCACCTCCTTTCGCTATGATGTTCTTGTGGACTGTTTGCAGATGGGGACAGAAATAGAAAAGCTGTTTTCAACCTAAGGGAGAAAGGAAGGGAGAACTGAAGATTACACTGTCGTGGCAAGGGAGGCCCGACTTCAGGAGCTCTGATAAACGAGCTTCTGAAAACAGGCTTAGACCCAAGGAAGTTCTCTATACGAGGGACTTTTGTAAGACTAAGCAAAGGCAAGGACGTTCCCCTATAGCCTTCCCATAACAGGTACTATCCCCTGCCTCCATTCAGCCAAAACAGCGCCGACAGCTCCCTCCTCTTGAGGTGTTTTAGCTCTACCCAAGCCCGTAGAGCTCTTCTTTGCCCCAGGGTTATCCAGGCACGTAGGAGGGAAGTGCAGGCAGAAGACCTCCTTACCAGGTCTGCCACCATCTTTTGCATGTACTCGGTGCACTTCTCCACCTCGTTTTTGGGACCTCGGAGTTGGACGATGTCACTCTTGTGTGCAGGGTCTGGGAAGCCGATGATAACCTGCAGGAGCGGTCATTTCTAGTTAGCTCAAGCAAAAGCAAGAACCCTTGTGTCAGACACATGCAAAGGTTGGGGGGATCCTACTCATGCCCTTTTCCCATTCAGAAACGGGGAACCGTGTTAGCGGCCTCTGGCTAAAAGAACTATCTTCTCAGACACTTGCGCTACAGAGCCACTAAAGTTACGACTTCTGTGATGACAGGCCTACTACCCATGTAGGAAATATCCCCTCTGGATTCCTCCTCTCCTACAAAGCCTTACCTCTGGGAATTGCTCCCGGATTTCCCAGACCCGCTCAGCCTTCTGCCCAATGATGGTCCGGTGGAATTTCTGCTCAACGATTAGGTCCGCAGCGTGTTCATTTTCCTGATGGGAACAGAGGGCACACTGAGTGTTCAGCCGGAGAGCCATCTACTTTGACTTAGCGGTTTGCTGCCCGACGGTTTACTTGCCAGCACTGTCCCTCTTTTCTCCAGACCAAATTCACTCTGCGTTGACAGAGAAGGGCTGCCCGAGGGAACAGGGGAAGACATTTGTGAAGAGGAACTTGCACTTGTCATGAGATCCAAGTGCTCCGTGGGCAAGGGGCACACACTCGCACCAGAAGGTTACAAGGGAACACGAGAGCCCAAACCCTGCAGTCTCCCAAACATCACGTCCTACCCACTCACCATACGGGAAGCGAGTTCCAGCAGCTCTTTCTTGGCCTGTGGGACCCCCTGTGGGTCTCCTTCAATTCTGATCGGGTTGCTCTTCTCGTTGTCCAGGGGAATGCGCACAGACACCTTGTACAGATCCTTCATCCTGTTCACTTCGAGGCAAGGACTGCGGTGACGCCGTCTGCTAGGCAAAGACCTGGAAGCAAGGCACCTTGATTATCACTGCTCAGAGGCTGTTGAAGAAGTAAAGCCGCCTCTGGGAAGGGCTCAGCGGGGTAGGGTTGAGACAGGGGAAATTGCCTCTTCCCCCTGGAGTTCACTGAGAGCAGACCTGTGCCACACGAGAGCCTGTCCAAGTAAATACCGTGGCATCTACAGAGCCCATTGTTCCCTTGTCAGAGCGAGGCGTGTTTCTTCCCCAAACAGTATCACATTTAGAGCAGAGGATAATCGTTCCTTTCTACCCCAAACTCTTGGCTGGGGACACGTTGCAGTGCTATCAAACTAGCAGACCGCAACAAGGCTTTACCGTTGGCCATATTCTACTGCCGGTGCTGTAGCACCTTCCTCCAGAGGCCAGACCACACTGCTCCTCCTCCAGCTGACACCCTCTCCCACAAGCCACAGGGCTATTTAACCCCTTAGCGGGAACCAGCTACACCTGCACATCGTCCATGTCAATCAACCCACTGCCTCTGAGGCAAGGCCACAGCTCCGTGTTATCAATGCTAATCAACCCACCGCCTTCATTCCTCTACAGGGACAAGCTCACCAAGCACATTTCCACCACCCACAACTGGCTGCTAAAATGTCATTCGCACAGAGCAACGTGTGGAAAAAAAAAAATAAAAATTCCTCCAGGACACATCAAAGTAATTCCACTACTGTTCAGGCTCCCAAGGTACTTTCACCCGTTAAAGCCATCGCAAGGCCTGACGGCCCATTTCTCTCCTTGTACCACCACCACTCCAGGAAAGCAGAGGAAATGTGGTGGAGACAGCACACTGGGTGAGCTACAGAGCCCCTGATACCATCTACTAAACACGAAGAGTGTGAGCATGGGAAGGACTAGAAAGGCACTCCACTTACCGTTTAGCTGCTTTCTTGCCAATGAGGTGTCGGTGGAATTGGTGGTCAGCCTTGATTATTGTGTAATCCGTCCCGTGGATCTAAAAAGAATTATATTTTTTATATATATCTATATATGTATGTATGTACCTTATTATATATTATAATATATAGGGCCAGGTAGGACAGGCCACCGCTTCTGTCTCGTGCCCTAAGTAACTGCCTACTGCCAGTATTGGCACTGACTCACCAGCGGTCAGCTACAAGCACTTCTGCTCTTAAGCAGAGCACAAGCATTCCTCTGCTTTGAGAAGAGAGCATTGTGCTCATGAAACATTGAAAAGACTCACTTCTATGCCTCTCCAGCTATAACAAAGAGAATCCTTCCTTCTCCGCACCAAAAAAATTAATGCTGACTTTTCAAGGATGCTATGGATGAGTTTCATAACCAAGGGGCGTCATCCACCTGGCCACACAATTTGTCTCCTGCAAGGTCGATTAAGCATGCCAAGACATCCTATGGATGTGACAAACACCTCATCACCTCTGCTCTGTTGCCCCTTCTTCCCCCAGTTTCTTACTGGAACTAGTAACTGCAGCTCACCAGTTCCTTGAGCATGGCTTCAATCTGTTCCTGAGCCACATGCACATCTTCTGTAGGTCCTTCCAAAGTGATGTTATCCTCTCCTCCAGTGAATTTGATGTGAACCTTGAGGTGAAGGACAATGAATCTCTTCAGAATTTGCCAAGATCCAAGCCAGGCCAATGCTTTTGGTCAGGCCTACACCATCGATCCCTGCCACTGAGAGATGTGCTCCTTCCCAAAAAGCCCAGACCAAATCCCCACAATTTTACAAGTCAGAAACTTAACAATTTCGGCCATATGGCAGTGCCTAGAGCCCAAGGCTCTGGTGCCGTCCCGGTTTCTGCAAGGGCTTTGGAGAAGTTTACTCATCTAGCCTTTATCTAGATACCGTCTAACTCCCCAGGGAGAAGCCTTGCTGCACTCGCCATTTCCAGGTATCCTACTACATCAGTTCTCAAAACAGCACCACATAAAGCTTCCTTGGAAGGGCTCAACCCATGACAATAACATAGGAGGAGCAGTGTTTGCAGCAGTAAAAGAGAGGGTTCCCTTGAACGGCAAAGATCTGTGTCATTTCCCCCTGGTTTTACCCACGCTAGAATACACCTCTCTCTTTCGTGACGAGTGATCTGGACTAAACCTTTTTCTACGCCGGGGGTGCTAAGCTAACCAGCTCACCCATACCTTTGGCATCTGCTGAGTTATTTTGGCCAGGTTCTGTCCTTTCTTTCCAATAATGAAACGATGAAGCCAAGAGGGGGCAGAGACCGAGGAGACGGTAAAACTGTTGGCCTGAGAGACAGAAAAACAGAGAAGCTGTTTGATGGACAAACCACAGCCCACCACAGCCCGTCCCAGCCCGTCTCAGCTCACCACAACTCGCCACAGCGCACCACGGCCCGTCCCACCCCACCACAGCCCACCAGAGCCCGTCCCGGACTACCACAGCCCACCACAGCCCACCACAGCCCGTCCTCGCCCAACACAGCCCGTCCCAGACCACCACAGCCCGTCCCAGCCCCTCCCAGACCGTCTCAGCCCGTCTCAGCTCACCACAACCCACCACAGCCCACCACAGCCCGTCCCAGACCACCACAGCCCGTCCCAGCCCACCACAGCTTGTCCCAGCTTACCACAGCCCAGCAGAGCCCATCCCAGCCCACCACAGCCCGTCTCAGCCCACCACAGCCCATCCCGGCACACCACAACTCGTCCCAGCCCACCACAGGTCGTCACAGCCCACCAGAGCCCGTCCTAGCCTGCCACAGACCGTCCCAGCCCGCCACAGCTAGTCCCAGCCCACCACAGCCCGTCCCAGCCCACCACAGCCCGTCCCAGCCCACCACAGCCCGTCCCAGCCCACCACAGCCCACCACAGCCCGTCCCAGCCACCACAGCCCACCACAGCCCGTTCCAGCCTGTCCCAGCCCGTCTCAGAAAACCACAGTACACCACAGCCCGTCCCAGCCCACCAAAGCCCGTCCCAGCCCACCACAGCCTACCACAGCTTGTCCCAGCCCACCACAATCCACCCCAGCCCGTCCCAGCCCTTCCCAGCCTGTCCCATCCAACCTTCAGCCTGTCCCAGCCCACCACAGCCCGTCCCAGAACACCACAGCCCGTCCCCGCCCACCACAGCTTTTCCCAGCCCGTCCCAGCCCACCACAGCCAACCACGGCCCGCCACGGCCCACCACAGCCCATCACTGCCCGTCCTGGCCTGCCACGGCCCACCAAGGCCCGCCACGGCCCACCACGGCCTACCACGCCCCGCCAGAGCCCACCACGGCCCGCCACAGCCCGTCCCAGCCCGCCACAGCCCACCACAGCCCACCACTGCCCGTCCCAGCCCACCACAGCCCGTACCAGCCAACCACTGCCCACCACAGCCCACCACAGCCCTCCACAGCATGTCCCAGCCTACCATGGCCCATCACAGCCTGCCACGGCCCACCACACCCCGCCACGGCCCACCGCGGCCCACCACAGCCCACCACAGCCCAACATAGCCCGTCCCGGCCCACCACAGCCTGTCCCTGGCCACGACAGCCCGTTCCAGCCTACCACAACCCGTCCCAGCTGACCACAGCCCGTTCCAGCCCACCACAGCCCGTCCAAGACCACCACAGCCCGTCCCAGCCCACCACAGCCCGTCCCAGCCCAGCACGGCCCACCACAGCACGTCCCGTCCCACCACAGCCCGTCTCAGGCCACCGCAGCCCGTCCCAGCCCGTCCCAGCCCACCAGAACCCGCCTGAACCCAAAACAGCTCTTCCCAGGCCACCACAGCCCGTCCCAGCCCACCACGGCCCGCCAAAGACTGTCCCAGCCTACGAAAGCCCACCACAGCCCACCATAGCCCAGCACAGCGCGTCCCAGCCCACCACAGCCCGTCCTAGCCTGTCCCAGGCCACCACAGCCAGTCCCAGCCCACCATAGCCAACCAAAGCCTGTCCCAGCCCATCCCAAACCACAACAGGCCTTCCCAGCCCAACACAGCCCACCACAGCCCGTCCCAGAATACCACAGCCCGTCCCAGCCCACCATAGCTTGTCCCAGCCCGTCCCAGACCATCCCAGCCCGTCCCAGACCACCACAGGCCTTCCCAGCCCACCATAGCCAACCACAGCCTGTCCCAGCCCACCACAGCCCGTCCCAGCCCACCACAACCCACCACAGCCCGTCCCAGCCTACCACGACCCGTCCCGGCCTACCACGGCCCGGCCCGGCCCACCACGGCCCGTCCCGGCCCACCACAGCCCACCATAGCCTGTCCAAGCCAACCACAGCCAGTCCCAGCCCGTCCCAGCCATTCCCAGCCCACCACAGCCCGTCCCAGACCACCACAGCCCATCACAGCAAGTCCCAGTTCATGGCAACCCGTCCCAGCCCAACACAGCCCGTCCCGACACACCACAGCCCATCCCAGCTAACCACAGCCCGCCACAGCCCACCACGGCTCGTCCCAGCCCACCACGGCCCACCACAGCACACCACGGCCCACCACAGCCCATCCCAGCCCCTCGCAACCCGACCCAGCCCACCACGGCCCGTCCCAGCCCACCACGGCCCGTCCCAGCCCACCACGGCCCACCACGGCTCACCAGAGCCCACCACGGCTCACCACGGCCCGCCAAAGACTGTCACAGCCTACCAAAGCACACGACAACCCGTCCCCGCGCACCAGAGCCCGTGCCAGCAAGTCCCCGCCCGTCCCAGCCCACCACAGCCCGTCCCATCCCACCACAGCCCGTCACAGCCCACCACAGCCCGTCCCAGCCCTTCCCAGACCACCACAGCCCGTCCCAGCCCACCACAGCCTGTTCCCGCCCACCACAGCCCGTCCCCCGCCCGTCCCAGCACACCACATCCCGTCCCATCCCACCTCCGCCCATCCCAGCCCACCACAGCCCGTCCCAGCCCACCACAGCCCGTTCCAGCCCACCAGAGCTTGTCCCAGCCCACCACAGCCCGCCACGGCCCGTCCCAGCCCACCACAGCCCGTCCCAGCTTACCACAGCCCGTCCTAGCCCACCACAGCCTGTCCCAGACCACCACAGCCCGTCCCAGCCCAACACAGCCCACCACAGTCCACCACAGCCCGTCCCAGCCCATCCCAGCCCAAAACAGCCAGTCACAGGCCATCCCAGCCCACCACAGCACTTTCCAGACCACCACAGCCCGTCCCAACCCACCACAGCCCGTCCCAGCCCACCACAGCCCATCACAGCCCACCACAGCCCTTCCCAGCCCACCACATCCTGTCACAGCCCACCACAGCCCACCAGAGCCCGTGCCAGCCCACCACAGCCCGTCCCATCACACCACAGTCCGTCCCAGCCCACCACAGCCCGTCCCAGCCCACCACAACCCGTCCCAGCCCACCAAAGCCCTTCCCAGCACACCACAGCCCATCCCAGCACACCACAGCTTGTCCCAGCCCGTCCCGGGCCACCACAGCTTGTCCCAGCCCACCACAGCCCGTCCCAGCCCACCACAGCTCGACCCTGCCCACCATAGCCCACCACAGCCTGTCCCCGCTCACCACAGCCTGTCCCCGCCTACCACAGCCCGTCCACGCCCACCACAACTTGTCCCCGCCCACTACAGCCCTTCCCGGCCCACCAAGACCGGTCCCGGCCCACCACGGCCCGTCCCAACCCACCACGGCCCATCCCAGCCCACCACAGCACGTCCAAGCCCGTGCCAGCCAACCACAACCCGTCACCATCCACCACAACCCATCACCGCCCACCACAGCCTGTCCAAGGCGTCCCAGCCCGTCCCAGCCCATCTGAGCCTGTCCCAGCCCACCACAACTTGTCCCAGCCCACCACAGCCAACCACAGCCCGTCCCAGGCCACCACAGCCCGTCCCAGCCCGTGCCAGCCAATACCAGCCCACCACAGCCCGTGCCTGCCTGTCCCAGCCCACCACAGCCAGTCCCAGCCCACCACAGCCCAGCACAGCCTACCAGGGCCCACCTCAGCCCACCACAGCCCGTCCCAGCACGTCCCAGCCTGTCCCAGCACGTCCCAGCCCGTCCCAGCCCACCACAGCCCGTTCCAGACTACCAGAGCCCGTCCCAGCCCACCACAGCCCACCACAGCCCGTCCCAGCCCACCACAGCCTGTCCCAGCCTGTCCCAGCCCGTCCCAGCCTGTCCCAGCCCACCACAGCCCTCCCAGCCCACCACAGCCCACCCCAGCCCGTGCCAGCCAATACCAGCCTACCACAGCCCGTGCCTGCCTCTCCCAGCCCACCACAGCCCGTCCCAGCCCACCACAGCCCGTCCCAGCCCACCACAGCCCACCACAACCCTTCCCATCCCACCAGAGCCCACCACAGCTTGTCCCAGCCCACCACGGATCACCACAGCTCACCACAGCTCAACACAGACCGTCCCAGCCCACCACAGTCCGTCCCAGCTTACCACAGCCCACCACAGCCAACCACGGCCTGTCCCAGCCCTCCAAAGCTCACCACGGCCCGTCCCAGCCCACCACAGTACGTCTCAGCCCACCACAGCACGTCCCAGCCTGTCCCAGCCCGTTCCAGACGACCACAGCCCACCACAGCCCATCCCAGCCCACCACAGCCTGTCCAAGCCCACCACAGCAAACCACAGCCAGTCCCAGCCCACCACAGCTTGTCCCAGCCCACCACGGCCCGTCCCAGCCCACCACGGCCCGTCCCAGCCCACCACGGCCCGTCCCAGCTCACCAGGGCCCGTCCCAGCCCACCACGGCCCGTCCCAGCCCAATACGGCCTGTCCCAGCCCACCAGGGCCCGTCCCAGCCCAATACGGCCCGTCCCAGCCCACCAGGGCCCGTACCAGCCCACAACGGCCCGTCCCAGCCCACCACAGCCCGTCCCAGCCCACCACAGCCCACCACAGCCTGTCTCAGCCCGTCCCAGCACAGAACAGCCCGTCCCAGCACACCACAGCCCGTCCCAGCCTGTCCCGGGCCACCACAGCTTGTCCCAGCCCACCACAGCCCGTCCCAGCCCACCACAGCCCGTCCCAGCCCACCACAGCCCGTCCCAGCCCACCACAGCCCACCACAGCCCGTCCCAGCCACCACAGCCCACCACAGCCCGTTCCAGCCTGTCCCAGCCCGTCTCAGAAAACCACAGTACACCACAGCCCGTCCCAGCCCACCAAAGCCCGTCCCAGCCCACCACAGCCTACCACAGCTTGTCCCAGCCCACCACAATCCACCCCAGCCCGTCCCAGCCCTTCCCAGCCTGTCCCATCCAACCTTCAGCCTGTCCCAGCCCACCACAGCCCGTCCCAGAACACCACAGCCCGTCCCCGCCCACCACAGCTTTTCCCAGCCCGTCCCAGCCCACCACAGCCAACCACGGCCCGCCACGGCCCACCACAGCCCATCACTGCCCGTCCTGGCCTGCCACGGCCCACCAAGGCCCACCACGGCCCACCACGGCCTACCACGCCCCGCCAGAGCCCACCACGGCCCGCCACAGCCCGTCCCAGCCCGCCACAGCCCACCACTGCCCGTCCCAGCCCACCACAGCCCGTACCAGCCAACCACTGCCCACCACAGCCCACCACAGCCCTCCACAGCATGTCCCAGCCTACCATGGCCCATCACAGCCTGCCACGGCCCACCACACCCCGCCACGGCCCACCGCGGCCCACCACAGCCCACCACAGCCCAACATAGCCCGTCCCGGCCCACCACAGCCTGTCCCTGGCCACGACAGCCCGTTCCAGCCTACCACAACCCGTCCCAGCTGACCACAGCCCGTTCCAGCCCACCACAGCCCGTCCAAGACCACCACAGCCCGTCCCAGCCCACCACAGCCCGTCCCAGCCCAGCACGGCCCACCACAGCACGTCCCGTCCCACCACAGCCCGTCTCAGGCCACCGCAGCCCGTCCCAGCCCGTCCCAGCCCACCAGAACCCGCCTGAACCCAAAACAGCTCTTCCCAGGCCACCACAGCCCGTCCCAGCCCACCACGGCCCGTCCCAGCCCACCACGGCCCGCCAAAGACTGTCCCAGCCTACGAAAGCCCACCACAGCCCACCATAGCCCAGCACAGCGCGTCCCAGCCCACCACAGCCCGTCCTAGCCTGTCCCAGGCCACCACAGCCAGTCCCAGCCCACCATAGCCAACCAAAGCCTGTCCCAGCCCATCCCAAACCACAACAGGCCTTCCCAGCCCAACACAGCCCACCACAGCCCGTCCCAGAATACCACAGCCCGTCCCAGCCCACCATAGCTTGTCCCAGCCCGTCCCAGCCCATCCCAGCCCGTCCCAGACCACCACAGGCCTTCCCAGCCCACCATAGCCAACCACAGCCCGTCCCAGCCCACCACAACCCACCACAGCCCGTCCCAGCCTACCACGACCCGTCCCGGCCTACCACGGCCCGGCCCGGCCCACCACGGCCCGGCCCGGCCCACCACAGCCCACCATAGCCTGTCCAAGCCAACCACAGCCCGTCCCAGCCCGTCCCAGCCATTCCCAGCCCACCACAGCCAGTCCCAGACCACCACAGCCCATCACAGCAAGTCCCAGTTCATGGCAACCCGTCCCAGCCCAACACAGCCCGTCCCGACGCACCACAGCCCATCCCAGCTAACCACAGCCCGCCACAGCCCACCACGGCTCGTCCCAGCCCACCACGGCCCACCACAGCACACCACGGCCCACCACAGCCCATCCCAGCCCCTCGCAACCCGACCCAGCCCACCACGGCCCGTCCCAGCCCACCACGGCCCGTCCCAGCCCACCACGGCCCACCACGGCTCACCAGAGCCCACCACGGCTCACCACGGCCCGCCAAAGACTGTCACAGCCTACCAAAGCACACGACAACCCGTCCCCGCGCACCAGAGCCCGTGCCAGCAAGTCCCCGCCCGTCCCAGCCCACCACAGCCCGTCCCATCCCACCACAGCCCGTCACAGCCCACCACAGCCCGTCCCAGCCCTTCCCAGACCACCACAGCCCGTCCCAGCCCACCACAGCCTGTTCCCGCCCACCACAGCCCGTCCCCGCCCGTCCCAGCACACCACATCCCGTCCCATCCCACCTCCGCCCATCCCAGCCCACCACAGCCCGTCCCAGCCCACCACAGCCCGTTCCAGCCCACCAGAGCTTGTCCCAGCCCACCACAGCCCGCCACGGCCCGTCCCAGCCCACCACAGCCCGTCCCAGCTTACCACAGCCCGTCCTAGCCCACCACAGCCTGTCCCAGACCACCACAGCCCGTCCCAGCCCAACACAGCCCACCACAGTCCACCACAGCCCGTCCCAGCCCATCCCAGCCCAAAACAGCCAGTCACAGGCCATCCCAGCCCACCACAGCACTTTCCAGACCACCACAGCCCGTCCCAACCCACCACAGCCCGTCCCAGCCCACCACAGCCCATCACAGCCCACCACAGCCCTTCCCAGCCCACCACATCCTGTCACAGCCCACCACAGCCCACCAGAGCCCGTGCCAGCCCACCACAGCCCGTCCCATCACACCACAGTCCGTCCCAGCCCACCACAGCCCGTCCCAGCCCACCACAACCCGTCCCAGCCCACCAAAGCCCTTCCCAGCACACCACAGCCCATCCCAGCACACCACAGCTTGTCCCAGCCCGTCCCGGGCCACCACAGCTTGTCCCAGCCCACCACAGCCCGTCCCAGCCCACCACAGCTCGACCCTGCCCACCATAGCCCACCACAGCCTGTCCCCGCTCACCACAGCCTGTCCCCGCCTACCACAGCCCGTCCACGCCCACCACAACTTGTCCCCGCCCACTACAGCCCTTCCCGGCCCACCAAGACCGGTCCCCGGCCCACCACGGCCCGTCCCAACCCACCACGGCCCATCCCAGCCCACCACAGCACGTCCAAGCCCGTGCCAGCCAACCACAACCCGTCACCATCCACCACAACCCATCACCGCCCACCACAGCCTGTCCAAGGCGTCCCAGCCCGTCCCAGCCCATCTGAGCCTGTCCCAGCCCACCACAACTTGTCCCAGCCCACCACAGCCAACCACAGCCCGTCCCAGGCCACCACAGCCCGTCCCAGCCCGTGCCAGCCAATACCAGCCCACCACAGCCCGTGCCTGCCTGTCCCAGCCCACCACAGCCAGTCCCAGCCCACCACAGCCCAGCACAGCCTACCAGGGCCCACCTCAGCCCACCACAGCCCGTCCCAGCACGTCCCAGCCTGTCCCAGCACGTCCCAGCCCGTCCCAGCCCACCACAGCCCGTTCCAGACTACCAGAGCCCGTCCCAGCCCACCACAGCCCACCACAGCCCGTCCCAGCCCACCACAGCCTGTCCCAGCCTGTCCCAGCCCGTCCCAGCCTGTCCCAGCCCACCACAGCCCTCCCAGCCCACCACAGCCCACCCCAGCCCGTGCCAGCCAATACCAGCCTACCACAGCCCGTGCCTGCCTCTCCCAGCCCACCACAGCCCGTCCCAGCCCACCACAGCCCGTCCCAGCCCACCACAGCCCACCACAACCCTTCCCATCCCACCAGAGCCCACCACAGCTTGTCCCAGCCCACCACGGATCACCACAGCTCACCACAGCTCAACACAGACCGTCCCAGCCCACCACAGTCCGTCCCAGCTTACCAGAGCCCACCACAACCAACCACGGCCTGTCCCAGCCCTCCAAAGCTCACCACGGCCCGTCCCAGCCCACCACAGTACGTCTCAGCCCACCACAGCACGTCCCAGCCTGTCCCAGCCCGTTCCAGACGACCACAGCCCACCACAGCCCATCCCAGCCCACCACAGCCTGTCCAAGCCCACCACAGCAAACCACAGCCAGTCCCAGCCCACCACAGCTTGTCCCAGCCCACCACGGCCCGTCCCAGCCCACCACGGCCCGTCCCAGCCCACCACGGCCCGTCCCAGCTCACCAGGGCCCGTCCCAGCCCACCACGGCCCGTCCCAGCCCAATACGGCCTGTCCCAGCCCACCAGGGCCCGTCCCAGCCCAATACGGCCCGTCCCAGCCCACCAGGGCCCGTACCAGCCCACAACGGCCCGTCCCAGCCCACCACAGCCCGTCCCAGCCCACCACAGCCCACCACAGCCTGTCTCAGCCCGTCCCAGCACAGAACAGCCCGTCCCAGCACACCACAGCCCGTCCCAGCCTGTCCCGGGCCACCACAGCTTGTCCCAGCCAACCACAGCCCGTCCCTGCTCACCACAGCCCGTCCCCGCCCACCACAGCCCGTCCCAGCCCGTCGCAGCCCACCACAGCTCAACAGAGACCGTCCCAGCCCACCAGAGCCCATCCCAGCTTACCACAGCCCACCACAGCCCTCCACGGCCTGTCCCAGCCCTCCACAGCCCACCACAGCCCGTCCCAGCCCACCACAGCACACCACAGCCCACCACAATACGTCTCAGCCCACCACAGCCCACCACGGCCCACCACGGCCCGTCCCAGCCCACCACAGCCCAGCACAGCCCAGCACAGCCTACCAGGGCCCACCTCAGCCCACCACAGCCCGTCCCAGCACATCCCAGCTTGTCCCAGCACGTCCCAGCCCGTCCCAGCCCACCACAGCCCGTTCCAGACTACCAGAGCCCGTCCCAGCTTACCACAGCTCGTCCTCACCCACCACAGCCCGTCCCCAACTAACAAAACCCCTCCCCGCCCACCACATCCCGTCCCAGCCCACCACAGCCCGTCCAAGCCCGTCCCAGCCCACCACGGCCCGTCCCAGCCCACCACAGGCCACTACAGCACACCACAGCCTACCGCAGACCACCAAAGCCCGTCACAGCTCGTCCCAGCCCATCACAGCCCCTCATAGCCCGTCCCAGCCCACCACAGCCAGTCCCAGTCCACCACAGCTCGTCCCAGCCCGTCCCAGACCACCAGAGCCCAGCACAGCCCGTCCCAGCCCACCACAACCCACCACAGACCGTCCCAGCCCACCACAGCTTATTGCAGCCTACCACAGCCCGTCACAGCCCGTCCCCGCCCACCACAGCCCGTCCCAGCCCACCACAGCCCGTCCCAGCCAACAAGAGACCATTCCAGACCAGCAGAGCCTGTCCCCGCCCACCAGAGCCTGTCCCCGCCCACCACAGCCCTTTCCGGCCCACCACAGCCCGTCCCCGCCCACCACGGCCCGTCCCAGCCCACCACGGCTCACCACAGCCCACCACGGCCCGTCCCGGACTACCACGGCCCGTCCCGGACTACCACGGCCCGTGTCAGCCCGTCACAGCCCACCACAGCCCGTCCCAGCCCACCACAGCCCGTCCCAGCTCACCACATCCCGTCCCAGCCCGTGCCAGCCCACCACAGCCCACCACAGCCCATTCCAGACCACCAGAGCCCTTCCCCGCCCACCACAGCTCGCCCCAGCCCACCACAGCCCGTCCCGGCCAACCATAGCCCGGCCCGGCCCACCACAGCCCGCCCCGGCCCACCACAGCCCGCCCCAGCCCACCACAGCCCGTCCCAGCCCACCACAGCCCGTCCCAGCCCACCACAACCCGTCCCAGCCCACCACAGCTTGTTCCAGCCCACTAAGTCCCACCACAGCCCACCACGGCTTACCACGGCACACCACAGTTCACCACGGCCCACCACGGCATGTCCCAGCCCACCACAGCCCGTCTCAGCCCACCACAGCCTGTCCCAGCCCACCACGGCGCACCGCAGCCCGTCCCAGCCCACCACGGCCCGTCCCAGCCCACCACGGCCCGTCTCAGCCCACCACGGCCCGTCCCAGATTACCACGGCCCGTCCTGGCCCACCACTGCCCGGCACGGCCCAGCATGGCCCGGCCCGGCCCAGCACGGCCCGTCCCGGCCCACCACGGCCCACCACAGCCCGTCCCAGCCCACCAAAGCCCGTCCCAGCCCACCACAGCCCGTCACCGCCCACCACAACCCGTCACCGCCCACCACAGCCCGTCCAAGGCGTCCCAGCCCACCACAGCCCATCTCAGCCCGTCCCAGCCCACCAGAACTCGTCCCAGCCCACCACAGCTCGTCCCAGCCCACCACAGCTCTCCACAGCCCGTCCCAACCCACCACAGACTGTCTCAGCTCACCACAACCCACCACAGCGCACCAGAGCCCGTCCCATCCCACCACATCCTGTCCCAGCCCACCACAGCCCGTCTCAAGTCACCACTGCCTGTGCCAGCCCACCACAACCCACCACAGCCAAACACGGCCCACCACAGCCCCTCCCAGCCCACCACAGCCCCTCCCAGCCCACCACAGGCCACTACAGCACACCACAGCCTACCGCAGCCCACCACAGCCCGTCCCAGCCCTCCACAGCCCGTTTCAGCCCACCACAGCCCTCCACAGCTTGTCCCAGCCCACCAGAGCCCGTCCCAGCCCACCACAGCCCGTCTCAGCCTACCACAGCCCACCACAGCTTGTCCCAGCCCACCACAGTCCGTCCCAGCCCACCACAGCCTGTCCCAGCCCACCACAGCTCGTCCCAGCCCACCACAGCCCACCAAAGCCCGTCCCCGCTCACCACACCCCGTCCCCGCCCACCACAGCCCGTCCCTGCCCACCACAGCCCGTCTCAGCCCACCAAAGCCCGTCCCCGCTCACCACACCCCGTCCCCGCCCACCACAGCCCGTCCCTGCCCACCACAGCCCGTCTCAGCCCACCACAGCCCATCCCGGCACACCACAACTCGTCCCAGCCCGCCACAGCTAGTCCCAGCCCACCACAGCCCGTCCCAGCCCACCACAGCCCGTCCCAGCCCACCACAGCCCGTCCCAGCCCACCACAGCCCACCACAGCCCGTCCCAGCCACCACAGCCCACCACAGCCCGTTCCAGCCTGTCCCAGCCCATCTCAGAAAACCACAGCCCACCACAGCCCGTCCCAGCCCACCACAGCCCGTCCCAGCCCACCACAGCCTACCACAGCTTGTCCCAGCCCACCATAGTCCACCCCAGCCCGTCCCAGCCCTTCCCAGCCTGTCCCAGCCAACCTTCAGCCTGTCCCAGCCCACCACAGCCCGTCCCAGAACACCACAGCCCGTCCCCGCCCACCACAGCCCTTCCCAGCCCGTCCCAGCCCACCACAGCCAACCACGGCCCGCCACGGCCCACCACAGCCCATCACTGCCCGTCCTGGCCTGCCACGGCCCACCAAGGCCCGCCACGGCCCACCACGGCCTACCACGGCCCACCACGCCCCGCCAGAGCCCACCACGGCCCGCCACAGCCCGTCCCAGCCCGCCACAGCCCACCACAGCCCACCACTGCCCGTCCCAGCCCACCACAGCCCGTACCAGCCAACCACTGCCCATCACAGCCCACCACAGCCCTCCACAGCATGTCCCAGCCTACCATGGCCCATCACAGCCTGCCACGGCCCACCACACCCCGCCACGGCCCACCGCGGCCCACCACAGCCCAACATAGCCCGGCCCGGCCCACCACAGCCTGTCCCTGGCCACGACAGCCCGTTCCAGCCTACCACAACCCGTCCCAGCTGACCACAGCCCGTTCCAGCCCACCACAGCCCGTCCAAGACCACCACAGCCCGTCCCAGCCCACCACAGCCCGTCCCAGCCCAGCACGGCCCACCACAGCACGTCCCGTCCCACCACAGCCCGTCTCAGCCCACCGCAGCCCGTCCCAGCCCGTCCCAGCCCACCACGGCCCACCACAGCCCGTCCCAGCCCGCCACAGCCTGTCCCTGACCACCACAGCCCGTCCAAGGCCACCACAGCCCGTCCCAGCCGACCACAGCCCTTCCCAGCCCACCACAGCCCGTCTAAGCTCACCAGAACCCACCACAGCCCACCACAGCCCGTCCCAGCCCACCACAGACCATCCCAGCCCACCAGAGCCCGTCCCAGCTCACTAGAGCCCGTCCCAGCTTACCACAGCCCACCACAGCCCGTCTCAGCTCACCACAGCCCACCAGAGCCCACCACTGCCCACCACGGTTCACCACGGCCCGTCCCAGCCCACCACGGCCCACCATGGCCCATCACGGCACGTCCCAGCCCACCACAGCCCGTCCCAGCCCTTCCCAGCCCGTTCCAGCCCACCACAGAACGTCCCAGCCCACCACAGAACGTCCCAGCCCACAACAGCCCGCCCCAGCCCACCACAGCCCATCATAGCCCGTCCCCGAACATTACAGCTCGTCCCCGCCCACCACAGTACATCCCAGCCCACCACAGCCCGTCCCAGCCCACCACAGCCCGTCCCAGACTCACCAGAGTCCGTCTCAGCCCACCACAGCCCGTCCCAGCCCACCACAGCCCACCAGAGCACATCCCAGCCCACCACAACTTGTCCCAGCCCACCACACCCCACCACAGCCCTTCTCAGCTCACCAAAACCCGCCACGGTCCGTCCCCGCCCACCACAGCCCATCCCAGCCCGTCCCAGCCCGTCCCAGCCCACCACAGCCCGTCCCAGCCCACCACAGCCCGTCCCAGCCCACCACAGCCCGTCCCGGCCCACCACAGCCCGTCCCGGCCCACCACAGCCCGTCCCGGCCCACCACAGCCCGTCCCATCCCACCACAGCCCGTCCCAGCACACTACAGCCCGTCCCAGCACACTACAGCCCGTCCCAGCACACCACAGCCCGTCCCAGCCCGTCCCAGCCCACCACAGCCCGTCTCAAGCTCACCAGAACCCACCACAGCCCACCACAGCCTGTCCCAGACCACCACGGCCCACCACAGCCCACCACGGCCCAGCCCAGCCCACCACGGCCCACCACATCCCACCACAGTTCACCACGGGCCATCTCAGACCACCATGACCTGTCCCAGCCTACCACGGCCCACCACAGCCCATCCCTTCCCATACCGGCTCAAAACGGCCCACCACAGCCCACCACGGCCCATACCAGCCCACCACGGCCCACCACAGCCCACCACAGTTCACCACGGGCCATCTCAGACCACCATGACCTGTCCCAGCCCACCACGGCCCACCACAGCCCATCCCTTCCCATACCGGCTCAAAACGGCCCACCACGGCCCACCACAGCCCACCACGGTTCACCACGGCCCGTCCCAGCCCACCACGCCCCACCACAGACCATCCCAGTCCACCACACACCGTCCCAGCATGTCCGAGCCTGTCCCAACCCACCACAGCCTGTTCCAGACCACCACAGCCCGTCCCAGCCCACCACAGCCCGTCCCAGCACACCACAGCCCGTCCCTAGCCCACCACAGCCCATCCCAGCCCACCACAGCCCGTCCCCGCCCGTCCCAGCCCACCACAGACCAGGATAGACCGTCCCAGCCCGTCCCAGCCCGTCGCAGCCTGCCGCAGCCCGTCCCAGCCCACCACAGCCCGTCCCAGCCCACCACAGCCCGTCCCCTCCCACCATAGCCCGTGCCAGCAAACCACAGCCCGTGCCAGCCCACCACAGCCCGTCCCAGCCCATCACAGTCCGTCCCAGCCCACCACAGCCCGTCCCAGCTCGTTCCAGACCACCAGAACTCGTCTCAGCCCACCACAGCCCACCACAGCCCGTCTCAAGCTCAGCAGAACCCACCACAGACCGTCCCAGCCCGTCCCAGCCCACCACAGCCCACCACAGCCCGTCCCAGCCCACCACAGCCCGTCCCAGCCCACCACAGCCCGTCCCAGCCCACCACAGCCCGTCCCAGCCCACCACAGCTCGTCCCAGCCCACCACAGCCCGTCCCAGCCCACCACAGCCCGTCCCAGCCCACCACAGCCCGTCCCAGCACACCACAGCCCGTTCCAGTCCGCCACAGCCCGTCCCAGCCCACCACAGCCTGTCCCCACCCACCACAGCCGGTCCCAGCACACCACAGCCCGTCCCAGACCATCCCAGCCCACCACAGCCCGTCCCAGCCCGTCCCAGCCTCTTCCAGACCACCAGAGCCCGTCCCAGCCCGTCCCAGCCCACCACAGCCCGTCTCAAGCTCACCAGAACCCACCACAGCCCACCACAGCCTGTCCCAGACCACCACGGGCCACCACAGCCCACCATGGCCCGTCCCAGCCCACCACGGCCCACCACAGCAAACCACGGCCCAGCAAAGCTCACCACAGCCCGTCCCAGCACACCACTGCCCGTCCCAGCCCACCACTGCCCGTCCCGGCCCACCACAGCCCGTCCCGGCGGGTCCCGGCACACCACGGCCCACCACGGCCCGTCCCGGCACACCACGGCCCATCCCAGCCCACCACGGCCCGACCGAGCCCACCACAGCCCGACCGAGCCCACCACAGCCCGTCCCAGCTCACCACAGCCCGTCCCAGTCCACCACAGCCCACCACAGCCCGTCCCAGCCCACCATAGCCCACCACAGCCCGTCCCGGCGCACCAGAACCTGTCCAGGCTTACCACAGCGCGTCCCGGCCCAGCACGGCCCGGCCCGGCCCACCACGGCCCGTCCCGGCCCACCACGGCAGATCTCAACCCACCACAGCCTGTCCAAGCCCACCAAAGCCCTCCACAGCTCTCCACAGCCTGTCCCAACCCCCCACAGCCTGTCTCAGCTCACCACAACCCACCACAGCGCACCAGAGCCCGTCCCAGCCCACCACAGCCCGTCCCAGCCCACCACAGCCCGTCCCAGCTCACCACAGCCCACCAGAGCCCGTCTCAGCTCACCACAGCCTGTCCCAGCCCACCACAACCCACCACGGCCTGTCCCGGCACTCTACGGCCCATCCCAGCCCACCACAGCCCGTCCCGGCCCACCACAGCCCGTCCCGGCCCACCACAGCCCGTCCCGGCCCACCACAGCCCGTCCCAGCCCACCACAGCCCGTCCCAGCCCACCACAGCCCGTCCCAGCCTAACACAGCCCACCAGAGCCCGTCTCAGCTCACCACAGCCTGTCCCAGCCCACCACAACCCACCACAGCCAAACATGGCCCACCACAGTCCGTCCCAGCCCACCACAGCCCGTCCCAGCCCACCACAGCCCACCACAGCCCGTCCCAGCCCGTCCCAACCCACCACAGCCCGTCCCAGCACACCACAGCCCATCCCAGCCCGTCCCAGCCCATCCCAGCCCGTCCCAGCCAACCACAGGCCGTCCCCGCCCGTCCCAGCCCACCACAGACCAGCACAGCCCGTCCCAGCACACCACAGCCCGTCCCAGCCCGTCGCAGCCTTCCGCAGCCCGTCCCAGCCCACCGCAGACCGTCCCAGCCCACCACAGACCGTTCCATACCACCACAGCCCGTCCCAGCCCACCACAGCCCGTCCCAGCCCACCACAGCCCGTCCCAGCCCACCACAGCCCGTCCCAGCTCGTTCCAGCCCACCACAGCCCGCCTCAAGCTCAGCAGAAACCACCACATCCCGTCCCCGCCCACCACGGCCCATCCCAGCCCACCACAGCCCACTACAGCCCGTCCCAGCACACCACAGCCCGTCCCAGCATGTCCCAGCCCGTCCGCGCCCATCACAGCCCGTTCCAGATTAACACAAACCGTTCCAGCCCACCACAGCCCACCACAGCCCTTCCCAGCCTGTCCCAGCTCACTACAGACCGTCACCGCACACCACAGCCCTTCCCAGCCCACCACAGCCCACCACAGCCCGTCACCGCCAGCCACAGCCCGTCCCTGCACAACACAGCCCGTCCCAGCCCACCACAGCCCATCCCAGCCCACCACAGCCCGTCCCAGCCCACCACAGAATGTCACAGCCCGCCCCGGCCCACCACAGCCCGTCCCGGCGCACCACAGCCAGTCACAGAATGTCCCAGCCCACCACAGAATGTCCCAGCCCACCACAGCCCGTCCCAGCCCACCACAGACCGTCACAGCCCACCACAACCCGTCTCCGCCCACCACAACCCGTCTCCGCCCACCACAGTTCATCCCCGCCCACCACAGCCCGTCCCGGCCCACCACAGCCCGTCCCCGCCCACCACAGCCCGTTCCAGCCCACCACAGAATGTCCCAGCCCACCACAGAATGTCTCAGCCTATCCCAGCCTGTCCCAGCCCACCACAGCCCGTCCCAGCCCACCACAGCCCGTCCCAGCCCACCACAGCCCACCACAGCCCGTCCCAGCCCGTCCCAGCACACCACAGCACGTCCCAGCCCGTCCCAGCACACCACAGCCCGTCACAGCCCACCACAGCCTGTCCTAGCACACCACAGACCGTCCCAGCCCACCACAGCCCACCACAGCCCGTCCCAGCCCACCACAGCCCGTCGCAGCCCATCCCAGCCCATCCCAGCACACCACAGACCGTCCCAGTCCACCACAGACCGTCCCAGCATGTCCCAGCCCATCCCAGCCCATCCCAGCCCGTTCCAGACCACCACAGCCCGTTCCAGCCCACCACAGCCACCGCAGCCCTTCCCAGCCTGTCGCAGCTCACCACAGACCGTCACCGCCCACCACAGCCCGTCACCGCCCACCACACCCCGTCCCTGCTCCTCCCAGCCCGTCCCAGCCCACCACAGAATGTCCCAGCCCACCACAGACCGTCCCAGGCCGTCTCCGCCCACCACAGCCCGACCCCGCAAACCACAGCTTGTCCCAGCCCGTCCCAGCCCGTCCCAGCCCAACCACAGCTCGTTCCAGACCACCAGAGCCCACCACAGACCACCACAGCCTATCTCAGCCCGTCCCAGCCTGTCCCAGCCCGTCCCAGCCCACCACAGCCCGTCCCAGCCAACGACAGCCCGTCCCAGCCCACCACAGACTGTCCCAGCCGACCACAGACCGGCCCACCACAGCCCGTCCCAGCCCACCACAGACTGTCCCAGCCCACCACAGACCGTAACAGCCTGTCCCAGCCCACCACAGACCGTCCCAGGCCACCACAGCCCGTCCCAGCCCACCAGAGCCTGCCACATCCCAGCCCACCACAACCCGTCCCGTCCCACCACAGCCCGTCCCGTCCCAGCCCACCACAACCCGTCCCAGCCCGCTCCAGACCGTCCCAGCCCGCTCCAGACCGTCCCAGCCCACCACAGCCCGTCCCGTCCCACCACAGCCCGTCCCGTCCCAGCCCACCACAACCCGTCCCGTCCCTTCCCAGCACAGCCCGTCCCAGCCTGTCCCGTCCCGTCCCAGACCGTCCCGTCCCAGCCCACCACAGCCCGTCCCAGCCCACCACGGCCCATCCCAACCCTCCACAGCCCGTCCCAGCACACCACAGCCCGCCTCAACCCGCCCCAGCCCACCAATATTCACCACAGCCCGTCCCAGCCCACCACAGCACACCACAGCCTGTCCCCGCCCACCACAGCCCGTCCCCGCCCACCTGTGTTAGCAACAATATCTCACCTTCTTCATGTTGGCACCTCCTTTCCCTACGATGTTCTTCTGGAACTGTTTGCAGATGGGGACAGAAATAGAAAAGCTGTTTTCAACCTAAGGGAGAAAGGAAGGGAGACCTGAAGATTACACTGTCGTGGCAAGGGAGGCCCGACTTCAGGAGCTCTGATAAATGAGCTTTTGAAAAGAGGATTAGACCCAAGGAAGTTCTCTATATGAGGGACTTGTAAGACTAAACAAAGGCAAGGACGTTCCCCTATAGCCTTCCCATAACAGGTACTACCCCCTGCCTCCATTCAGCCAAAACAGCGCCGACAGCTCCCTCCTCTTGAGGTGTTTTAGCTCTACCCAAGCCAGTAGAGCTCTACTTTGCCCCAGGGTTATCCAGGCACGTAGGAGGGAAGAGCAGGCAGACCTCCTTACCAGGTCTGCCACCATCTTTTCCATCGCAGCCCACCACCGCCCGTCTCAGCTCACCACAGCCCTTCCCAGCCCACCACACCCACCACAGCCCTTCCCAGCCTGTTCCAGCCCACCACAGCCCGTCCCACCCCACCACGGCCCATCCCAGCCCCCCACGGCCTGGCCCGGCCCGTCCCGGCCCACCACGGCCCGTCCCGGCCCACCACAGCTCACCACGGGCCATCTCAGACCACCATGACCTGTCCCAGCCCACCACGGCCCACCACAGACCATCCCTTCCCATACCGGCCCAAAACGGCCCACGACGGCCCACCACAGCCCACCAAGGCCCATCACAGTTCACCACGGGTCGTCCCAGCCCACCACGGCCCACCACAGCCCATCCCCGCCCACCACAGCCCGTCCCAGCCCGTCACAGCTCGTCCCAGCCCACCACAGCCCGTCCCAGCCCACCACAGCCCGTCCCAGCCCACCACAGCCCGTCCCAGCCCACCACAGCCCGTCCCAGCCCACCACAGCCCGTCCCAGCCCACCACGGCCCACCACAGCCCGTCCCAGCCCACCACAGCCCGTCTCAAGCTCACCAGAACCTACCACAACCCACCACATCCTGTCCCCGCCCACCACGGCCCGTCCCAGCCCACCACGGCCCGTCCCAGACCACCACAGCCCGTCCCAGCACACCAGAGCCCGTCCCCGCCCACCAGAGCCCGTCCCCGCCCACCACAGCTAGTCCCAGCCCGTCCCAGATCGTTCCAGACCACCAGAACTCGTCTCAGCCCATCCCAGCCCACCAGAGCCCGTCTCAAGCTCACCAGAACCCACCACAGCCCGTCCCAGACCACCACGGCCCACCACAGCCTACCATGGCCCGTCCCAGCCCACCACGGCCCGTCTCAAGCTCACCAGAACCCACCACAGCCCGTCCCAGCCCGTCCCAGCCAACCACAGCCCGTCCCAGCCCACCACGGCCCACCACAGTTAACCACGGCCCGTCCCAGTCCACCACGACCCGTCCCAGCCCACCACGGCCCACCACAGCCCACCCCTTCCCATCCCGGCCCAAAACGACCCACTAAGATCCACCACAGCTCACCACGGCCCACCACAGCTCACCACAGCCCACTACAGCCTATCCCACCCCGTGCCAGCCCGTCACAGGCTGTCCCAGCTTACCACGGCCTGTCCCAGCCCACCACGGCCCGTCCCAGCCCACCACGACCAGTCCCAGCCCACCACGGCCCACCACGGCCCACCGCGGCCCACCACGGCCCACCATGGCCCGTCCCAGCCCGCCACAGCCCGTCCCAGCCCGTCCCAGCACGTCCCAGCCCGTCCCAGCCCGTCCCAGCCCGTCCCAGCCCGTCCCAGCCCACCACAGCCCGTCCCAGCCCACCACAGCCCATTACAGCTTACCACAGCCCGTCCCAGCCCACCACAGCTCATCCCAGCCCGTCCCAACCCACCACAGCCCGTCCCAGCCCACCACAGCCCGTCCCAGCCCACCACAGCCCACCACAGCCCGTCCCAGCCTGTCCCGGCCAGTCCCAGCCTGTCCTTGCCCACCACAGCCCGTCCCGGCCCACCACAGCCCGTCCCGGCCCACCACAGCCCGTTCGAAGCCCACCACAGCCCATTCGAAGCTGTCCCAGCCCACCACGGCCCGCCACAGCCCACCACGGCCCATCCCAGCCCACCACGGCCCGTCCCAGCCCACCACGGCCCGTCCCAGCCCACCACGGCCCGTCCCAGCCCACCACAGACCGTAACAGCCTGTCCCAGCCCAACACGGCCCACCACAGCCCGTCTCAGTTCATCACAGTCCGTCCCAGCCCACCACGGCCCGTCCCAGCCCACCACAGCACACCACAGCCCACCGCAGCCCGTCCCAGCCCGTGCCAGCCAATACGAGCCCACCACAACCCTCCACGGCCCGTCCCGGCCCGCCACGGCCCGTCCCGGCCCACCTGTGTTAGGAACAGTATCTCACCTTCTTGATTTTGGCACCTCCTTTCGCTATGATGTTCTTGTGGAACTGTTTGCAGATGGGGACAGAAATAGAAAAGCTGTTTTCAACCTAAGGGAGAAAGGAAGGGAGACATGAAGTTTACACTGTCGTGGCAAGGGAGGCCCGACTTCAGGAGCTCTGATAAACGAGCTTTTGAGAACAGTCTTAGACCCAAGGAAGTTCTCTATACGAGGGACTTTTGTAAGACTAAACAAAGGCAAGGACGTTCCCCTATAGCCTTCCCATAACAGGTACTATCCCCCTGCCTCCATTCAGCCAAAACAGCGCCGACAGCTCCCTCCTCTTGAGGTGTTTTAGCTCTACCCAAGCCAGTAGAGCTCTGCTTTGCCCCAGGGTTATCCAGGCACGTAGGAGGGAAGAGCAGGCAGAAGACCTCCTTACCAGGTCTGCCACCGTCTTTTGCATGTACTCGGTGCACTTCTCCACCTCGTTTTTGGGACCTCGGAGTTGGACGATGTCACTCTTGTGTGCAGGGTCTGGGAAGCCGATGATAACCTGCAGGAGCGGTCATTTCTAGTTAGCTCAAGCAAAAGCAAGAACCCTTGTGTCAGACACATGCAAAGGTTGGGGGGATCCTACTCATGCCCTTTTCCCATTCAGAAACGGGGAACCGTGTTAGCGGCCTCTGGCTAAAAGAACTATCTTCTCAGACACTTGCGCTACAGAGCCACTAAAGTTACGACTTCTGTGATGACAGGCCTACTACCCATGTAGGAAATATCCCCTCTGGATTCCTCCTCTCCTACAAAGCCTTACCTCTGGGAATTGCTCCCGGATTTCCCAGACCCGCTCAGCCTTCTGCCCAATGATGGTCCGGTGGAATTTCTGCTCAACGATTAGGTCCGCAGTGTGATCATTTTCCTGATGGGAACAGAGGGCACACTGAGTGTTCAGCCGGAGAGCCATCTACTTTGACTTAGCGGTTTGCTGCCCGACGGTTTACTTGCCAGCACTGTCCCTCTTTTCTCCAGACAAAATTCACTCTGCCTTGACAGAGAAGGGCTACCCGAGGGAACAGGGGAAGACATTTGTGAAGAGGAACTTGCACTTGTCATGAGATCCAAGTGCTCCGTGGGCAAGGGGCACACACTCGCACCAGAAGGTTACAAGGGAACACGAGAGCGCAAACGCTGCAGTCTCCCAAACATCACGTCCTACCCACTCACCATACGGGAAGCGAGTTCCAGCAGCTCTTTCTTGGCCTGTGGGACCCCCTGTGGGTCTCCTTCCATTCTGATCGGGTTGCTCTTCTCGTTGTCCGGGGGAATGCGCACAGACACCTTGTACAGATCCTTCATCCTGTTAACTTCGAGGCAAGGACTGTGGTGACGCCGTCTGCTAGGCAAAGACCTGGAAGCAAGGCACCTTGATTATCACTGCTCAGAGGCTGTTGAAGAAGTAAAGCCGCCTCTGGGAAGGGCTCAGTGGGGTAGGGTTGAGACAGGGGAAATTGCCTCTTCCCCCTGGAGTTCAGTGAGAGCAGACCTGTGCCACACGAGAGCCTGTCCAAGTAAATACCGTGGCATCTACAGAGCCCATTGTTCCCTTGTCAGAGCGAGGCGTGTTTCTTCCCCAAACAGTATCACATTTAGAGCAGAGGACAATCGTTCCTTTCTACCCCAAACTCTTGGCTGGGGTCACGTTGCAGTGCTATCAAACTAGCAGACCGCAACAAGGCTTTACCGTTGGCCATATTCTACTGCCGGTGCTGTAGCGCCTTCCTCCAGAGGCCAGACCACACTGCTCCTCCTCCAGCTGACACCCTCTCCCACAAGCCACAGAGCTATTTAACCCCTTAGCGGGAACCAGCTACACCTGCACGTCGTCCATGTCAATCAACCCACTGCCTCTGAGGCAAGGCCACAGCTGCGTGTTATCAATGCTAATCAACCCACCGCCTTCATTCCTCTACAGGGACAAGCTCACCAAGCACATTTCCACCACCCACAACTGGCTGCTAAAATGTCATTCGCACAGAGAAGTAATTCCACTACTGTTCAGGCTCCCAAGGTACTTTCACACGTTAAAGCCATCGCAAGGCCTCACGGCCCATTTCTCTCCTTGTACCACCACCACTCCAGGAAAGCAGAGGAAACGTGATGGAGACAGCACACTGGGTGAGCTACAGAGCCCCTGATACCATCTACTAAACACGAAGAGTGTGAGCATGGGAAGGACTAGAAAGGCACTCCACTTACCGTTTAGCTGCGTTCTTGCCAATGAGGTGTCGGTGGAATTGGTGGTCAGCCTTGATTATTGCGTAATCCATCCCGTGGATCTAAAAAGAATTATATTTTTATATCTATATCTATATATGTATGTATGTCCAATATTATATATTATATTATATAGGGCCAGGTAGGACAGGCCACCGCTTCTGTCTCGTGCCCTAAGTAACTGCCTCCTGCCAGTATTGGCACTGACTCACCAGCGGTCAGCTACAAGCACTTCTGCTCTTCAGCAGAGCACAAGCATTCCTCTGCTTTGAGAAGAGAGCATTGTGCTCATGAAACATTGAAAAGACTCACTTCTATGCCTCTCCAGCTATAACCAAGAGAATCCTTCCTTCGCCGCACCAAAAAAATTAATGCTGACTTTTCAAGGATGCTATGGATGACCAAGGGGCGTCATCCACCTGCCACACAATTTGTCTCCTGCAAGTTCGATTAAGCATGCCAAGACATCCTATGGATGTGACAAACACCTCATCACCTCTGCTCTGTTGCCCCTTCTTCCCCCAGTTTCTTACTGGAACTAGTAACTGCAGCTCACCAGTTCCTTGAGCATGGCTTCAATCTGTTCCTGAGCCACATGCACATCTTCTGTAGGTCCTTCCAAAGTGATGTTATCCTCTCCTCCAGTGAATTTGATGTGAACCTTGAGGTGAAGGACAATGAATCTCTTCAGAATTTGCCAAGATCCAAGCCAGGCCAATGCTTTTGGTCAGGCCTACACCATCGATCCCTGCCACTGAGAGATGCGCTCCTTCCCCAAAAGCCCAGACCAAATCCCCACAATTTTACAAGTCAGAAACTTAACAATTTCGGCCATATGGCAGTGCCTAGAGCCCAAGGCTCTGGTGCCGTCCCGGTTTCTGCAAGGGCTTTGGAGAAGTCTACTCATTTAGCCTTTATCTAGATACCGTCTAACTCCCCAGGGAGAAGCCTTGCTGCACTCGCCATTTCCAGGTATCCTACTACATCAGTTCTCAAAACAGCACCACATAAAGCTTCCTTGGAAGGGCTCAACCCATGACAATAACATAGGAGGAGCAGTGTTTGCAGCAGTAAAAGAGAGGGTTCCCTTGAACGGCAAAGATCTGTGTCATTTCCCCCTGGGTTTACCCACGCTAGAATACACCTCTCTCTTTCGTGACGAGTGATCTGGACTAAACCTTTTTCTACGCCGGGGGTGCTAAGCTAACCAGCTCACCCATACCTTTGGCATCTGCTGAGTGATTTTGGCCAGGTTCTGTCCTTTCTTTCTAATAATGAAACGATGAGGGCCAAGAGGGGGCAGAGACCGAGGAGACGGTAAAACTGTTGGCCTGAGAGACAGAAAAACAGAGAAGCTGTTTGATGGACAAACCACAGCCCACCACAGCAAGTCCCAGCCCACCACAGCCCGTCCCAGCTCACCACAGCCCATCCCAGCCCACCACAGCCCACCAGAGCCCGTCCAGGACCACCACAGTCCGTTCCAGCCCACCACAGCCCGTCCCAGCCCGTCCCAGCCCACCAGAGCCCGTCCCAGCCCACCACAGCCCACCACGGCCCGTCCCAGTCCACCACAACCCACCACAGCCAAACACGGCCCACCACAGCCAATCACGGCCCACCACAGCCCGTCCCAGCCCACCATATCCTGTCCCAGCCCACCACAGCCCACCAGAGCCCGTGCCAGCCCACCACAGCCCGTCCCAGCCCACCAGAGCCCGTCCCAGCCCACCACAGCCCGTCCTAGCCCACCACAGCCCGTCTTAGCCCGACCCAGCCCCCCACAGCCCGTCCCAGCCCACCACAGTTCACCACGGCTCGTCCCAGCCCACCACAGCCCGTCCCAGCCCACCAGAGCCCGACCCGGATCACGACATCCCGTCCCAGCCCACCACCATTCGTCCCAGTGCACCACAGCGCGTCCCAGCCCACCACAGACCGTCCCAGTCCACCACAGCCCGTCCCGGCACACCACAGCCCATCCCGTCCCACCAGAGCCCGTCCCGGCTCACCACAGCCCGTCCCGTCCCACCACAGCCCGTCCCAGCCCACCACAGCCCGTCACAGCCCACCACAGGCCACTACAGCACACCACAGGCTACCGTAGACCACCACAGCCCGTCCCAGCCCACCACAGCCCGTCCCAGCCCACCACAGCCCGTCCCAGCCCACCACAGCCCACCATAGCCCAATACAGCCCCTCCCAGCCCGTCCCAGCCCACAACAGCCCACCACAACCCACCACAGCCCGTCCAAGCCCACCACAGCCCATTACAGCTTACCACAGCCCGTTCCAGCCCACCAGAGCCCACCAAAGCCCGTCCCTGCCCACCACAGCCCGTCCCCGCTCACCACAGCCCGTCCCAGCCCGTCCCAGGCCACCACAGCCCTTCCCTGCTCACCACAGCCTGTCCCCACCTACCACAACTTGACGCGGCCCACTACAGCCCGGCCCGGCACACCACGGCCCGTCACGGCCAACCAAGGCCGGTCCTGGCCAACCACGGCCCCTCCCAGCCCACCACAGCTTGTCCCAGCCCACCACGTTTGACCACAGCCCACCACGGCCCACCACAACCCACCACGGCTTACCACAGCCCACCACAGTTCACCACAGTCCACCACGGCACGTAATAGCCCACCACAGCCCGTCCCAGCCCACCACGGCCCACCACAGCCCACCACGGCCCACCGCATCCCGTCCCAGCCCACCGCATCCCGTCCCAGCCCACCACAGCCCATCCCAGCCCACCACAGCCCGTCCCAGCCCGTCACAGCTGGTCCCAGTCCACCACAGCCCGTCCCAGCCCACCACGGCCCGTCCCTGATTACCACGGACCGTCAGGGCCCACCACTGCCCGTCCCGGCCCACCACGGCCCATCCCAGCCCACCACGGCCCATCCCAGCACACCACGGCCCATCCCAGCCCACCACGGCCCGTCCCAGCCCACCACGGCCCACCACGACAGATCTCAACCCACCACAGCCTGTCCAAGCCCACCACAGCCCTCCACAGCCCATCCCAACCCACCACAGACTGTCTCAGCTCATCACAACACAACACAGCGCACCAGAGCCCGTCCCAACCCACCACAGCGCGGCCCAGCCCACCACATCCTGTCCCAGCCCACCACAGCCCGTCTCAACTCACCACAGCCTGTCCCAGCCCACCACAACCCACCAAAGCCAAACACGGCCCACCACAGCCCGTCCCAGCCCACCACATGCCGCTACAGCACACCACAGCCTACCGCAGACCACCACAGCCCGTCCCAGCCCACCACAGCCCGTCCCAGCCCTCCACAGCCCACCTCAGCCCACCACAGCCCGTCCCAGCCCACCACAGCCCGTCCCAGCCCACCACAGCCCGTCCCAGCCCACCACAGCCCGTCCCAGCCCACCACAGCCCGTCCTAGCCCATCCCAGCCCACCACAGCCTGTCCCAGCCCACCACAGCCCGTCCCAGCCCACCACAGCCCGTCCCAGCCCACGACAGCCAATCCCAGCACACCTCAGCCTACCACAGCACGTACCGGCCCACCAGAGCCTGTCCCAGCCCACCACAGCCCATCCCAGCCCACCACAGCGCGTCGCAGCCCACCACATCGCGTCCACGCCCACCACAGCGCGTCCCAGCCCACCACAGCGCGTCGCAGCCCACCACAGCCCTTCCCAGCCCACGACAGCCAATCCCAGCACACCACAGCCTACCACAGCACGTACCGGCCCACCACAGCCCGTCCCAGCCCACCACAGCCCTTCCAGGCCCATCATCAGCCCGTCCCAGCACACCACAGCTCATCCCAGCCCGTCCCAGCCCACCACAGCCCGTCCCAGCCCACCACAGCCCGTCCCAGCCCGCCACGGCCCGTCCCAGCCCGCCACGGCCCGTCCCAGCCCACCACAGCCCGTCCCAGCCCACCACAGCCCACCATAGCCCACCACAGCCCACCACAGCCCGTCCCAGCCCGTCCCAGCCCATCTCAGCTCACCACAACCCACCACAGCCCGTCCAAGCCCACCACAGCCCATTACAGCTTACCACAGCCCGTTCCAGCCCAGCAGAGCCCGTCCCAGCCCACCAGAGCCCACCAAAGCCCGTCCCCGCTCCCCACAGCCCGTCCCAGCCCGTCCCAGGCCACCACAGCACTTACCTGCTCACCACAGCCTGTCCCCGCCCACCACAACTTGACCCGGCCCACTACAGCCCGGCCCGGCCCACCACGGCACGTCACGGCCAACCAAGGCCGGTCCTGGCCCACCACGGCCCCTCCCAGCCCACCACAGCTTGTCCCAGCCCACCACGTCCGACCACAGCCCACCACGGCCCACCACAACCCACCACGGCTTACCACAGCCCACCACAGTTCACCACGGCCCACCACGGCATGTCATAGCCCACCACAGCCTGTCCCAGCCCACCACGGCCCACCACAGCCCACCACGGCCCGTCCCAGCCCGTCCCAGCCCACCGCATCCCGTCCCAGCCCACCACAGCCCGTCCCAGCCCACCACAGCCCGTTCCAGCTCGTCCCAGCCCACCACGGCCCGTCCCAGCCCATCACAGCCGGTAGCAGCCCACCACAGCCCGTCCCAGCACACCACGGACCGTCCCAGATTACCACGGACCGTCCCGGCCCACCACGGCCCGTCCCGGCCCACCACGGCCCATCCCAGCCCAGCACGGCCCATCCCAGCACACCACAGCCTGTCCCAGCCCACCACGGCCCACCACGACAGATCTCAACCCACCACAGCCTGTCCAAGCCCACCACAGCCCTCCACAGCTCTCCACAGCCCGTCCCAACCCACCACAGACTGTCTCAGCTCATCACAACCCAACACAGCGCACCAGAGCCCGTCCCAACCCACCACAGCCCGGCCAGCCAACCACATCCTGTCCCAGCCCACCACAGCCCGTCTCAGCTCACCACAGCCCGTCCCAGCCCACCACAGCCCGTCCCAGCCCACCACAGCCCGTCCCAGCCCACCACAGCCCGTCCCAGCCCACCACAGCCCACAACAGCACGTCCCGGCCCACCAAAGCCCGTCCCAGCCCACTACGGTCCACCACGGCCCGTCCAGGCCCATCACCGCCCGTCCCGGCCCACCATGGTCCGTCCCGGCCCACCGCGGCCCACCGCAGCCCACCACAGCCCGTCCCAGCCCACCACTCCCCATCCCAGCCCACCACAGCCCGTCCCAGCCCACCACTGCCCGTCCCAGCCCACCACTGCCCGTCCCAGCTCGTCCCAGCCCACCACAAGCCTTCCCAGCCCCTCCCAGACCCCCAGAGCCGACCCAGCCCGTTTCAGCCCCTCCCAGACCGTCTCAGCTCACCACACCCCACCACAGCCCATCCCAGCCTGTTCCAGCCCACCAGAGCCCGTCCCAGTCCACCAGAGCCCGTCCCAAGCTACCACAGCTTGTCCCGGCCCACCATAGCCCATCCCAGCCCACCACAGCCCGTCCCAGCCCACCACAGCCCGTCCCAGCCCACCACGGCACGTTCCAACCCAACAGAGCACGTCCCAGCCCACCACAGCCCGTCCCAGCCTGTCCCAGCTCACCACATCCCACCACAGCCCGTCCCAGCCCACCACAGCCCGACCCGGACCACAACATCCCGTCCCAGCCCACCACAATTCGTCCCAGCGCACCACGGCCCGTCCCAGCACACCACGGCCCGTCCCAGCCCACCACGGCTCATCCCAGCCCACCACGGCCCGTCCCAGCCAAACACGGCCCGTCCCTGGCTACCACAGCCCACCCCAGCCCGTGCCAGCCAATACCAGCCCACCACAGCCCGTGCCAGCCAATACCAGCCCACCACAGCCCAGTACGGCCCACTACAGCCCGTCCCAGCCTACCACAGCCCACCACAACTCGTCCCATCCCACCAGAGCCCACCATAGCTTGTCCCAGCCCACCACAGCCCGTCCCAGCCCACCACAGCTCAACACAGACCGTCCCAGCCCGCCAGAGCCCGTCCCAGCTTACCACAGCCCACCACAGCCTGTCCCAGCCCTCCACAGTCCACCAAAGCCCGTCCCAGCCCACCACAGCACACCACAGCCCACCACAGTACGTCTCAGCCCACCACAGCACGTCCCAGCCTGTCCCAGCCCGTTCCACACGACCATAGCCCACCACAGCCCATCCCAGCCCACCACAGCCTGTCCAAGTCCACCACAGCCCACCACAGCCAGTCCCAGACCACCACAGCTTGTCCCAGCCCACCACAGCCCGTCCTGGCCCACCACAGCCCACCACCGACCGTCCCAGCCCACCAAAGCCCGTCCCAGTTTACCACACCCCACCACAGCCCTTCCCAGCTTACCACAACCCACCACAGCCCATCCCCGCCCACCAGGGCCCGTCCCCACCTAACACAGCCCACCACGGGTGGTCCCAACCCACCACGGCCCACCTCAGCCCACCACAGCCAGTCCCAGACCACCACAGCCCGTCCCAGCCCACCACAGCCCACCACCGACCTTCCCAGCCCACCAAAGCCCGTCCCAGTTTACCACACCCAACACAGCCCTTCCCAGCTCACCACAACCCACCACAGCCCGTCCCCGCCCACCAGGGCCCGTCCCCACCTAACACGGCCCACCACGGCCCACCACGGGTGGTCCCGGCCCACCACGGCCCACCTCAGCCCACCACAGCCCGTCCCAGCCCACCACAGCTCAACACAGACCGTCCCAGCCCGCCAGAGCCCGTCCCAGCCCACCACAGCCCGTCCCAGCCCACCACAGCCCGTCCCAGCACACGACAGCCCGTCCCAGCCCTCCACAACCCATCCCAGCACACCACAGCCTACCACAGCACGTCCCGGCCCACCAGAGCCCGTCCCAGCCCACCACAGCCCATCCCAGCCAACCACAGCCCACCCCAGACCACCACAGCCCGTCCCAGCCCTTCTCAGCCCACCACAGCGCGTCCCAGCCCACCACAGCCCGTCCCAGCCCACCACAGCGCGTCCCAGCCCACCACAGCGCGTCCCAGCCCACCACAGCCTACAACAGCACGTCCCGGCCCACCAAAATCCGTCCCAGCCCACTACGGTCCACCACGGCCCGTCCAGGCCCATCACCGCCCGTCCCAGCCCACCATGGTCCGTCCAGGCCCACCGCGGCCCACCTCAGCCAACCACAGCCCGTCCCAGCCCACCACAGCCCGTCCCAGCCAACCACAGCGCGTCCCAGCCCACCACAGCCCGTCCCAGCCCACCACAGCCCGTCCCAGCCCGTCCCAGCTCGTCCCAGCCCACCACAAGCCTTCCCAGCCCCTCCCAGACCCCCAGAGCCAACCCAGCCCGTTTCAGCCCCTCCCAGACCGTCTCAGCCCACCACACCCCACCACAGCCCATCTCAGCCCACCACGGCCTGTTCCAGCCCACCAGAGCCCGTCCCAGTCCACCAGAGCCCGTCCCAACCTACCACAGCTTGTCCCGGCCCACCGCAGCCCGTCCCAGCCCACCACAGCCAGACCCGGATCACGACATCCCGTCCCAGCCCACCACAATTCGTCCCAGTGCACCACAGCGCATCCGAGCCCACCACAGCCCGTCCCAGTCCACCACAGCCCGTCCCGGCACACCACAGCCCATCCCGTCCCACCACAGCCCGTCCCGGCCCACCAGAGCCCGTCTCAGCACACCACAGCCCGTCCCGGCTCACCACAGCCCGTCCCGTCCCACCAGAGCCCACCACAGCCCGTCCCAGCCCACCACAGGCCACTACAGCACATCACAGGCTACCGTAGACCAACACAGCCCGTCCCAGCCCACCACAGCCCGTCCCAGCCCACCATAGCCCGTCCCAGCCCACCACAGCTCGTCCCAGCCCACCACAGCTCGTCCCAGCCCACCACAGCCCGCCACAGCTCGTCCCAGCCCGCCACAGCCCACCATAGCCCAATACAGCCCACCACAGCCCGTCCCAGCCCGTCCCAGCCCATCTCAGCTCACCACAACCCACCACAGCCCGTCCAAGCCCATCACAGCCCATTACAGCTTACCACAGCCCGTCCCAGCCCACCAGAGCCCGTTCCAGCCCACCAGAGCCCACCAAAGCCTGTCCCCGCCCACCACAGCCCGTCCCCGCTCACAACAGCCCGTCCCAGCCCGTCCCAGCCCACCACGGCCCACCACGACAGATCTCAACCCACCACAGCCTGTCCAAGCCCACCACAGCCCTCCACAGCCCGTCCCAACCCACCACAGACTGTCTCAGCTCATCACAACCCAACACAGCGCACCAGAGCCCGTCCCAACCCACCACAGCCCGGCCCAGCCCACCACAGCCCGTCTCAACTCACCACAGCCTGTCCCAGCCCACCACAACCCACCACAGCCAAACACGGCCCACCACAGCCCGTCCCAGCCCACCACAGCTTGTCCCAGCCCACCACAGCCCGTCCCAGCCCACCACATGCCACTACAGCACACCACAGCCCACCAGAGCCCATCACAGCCCGTCCCAGCCCACCACAGCCCGTCCCAGCCCACCACAGCCCACCTCAGCCCACCACAGCCCGTCCCAGCCCACCACAGCCCGTCCCAGCCCACCACAGCCCGTCCCAGCCCACCACAGCCCGTCCTAGCCCATCCCAGCCCACCACAGCCCGTCCCAGCCCACCACAGCCCGTCCCAGCCCACCACAGCCCGTCCCAGCCCACGACAGCCAATCCCAGCACACCTCAGCCTACCACAGCAAGTACCGGCCCACCAGAGCCTGTCCCAGCCCACCACAGCCCATCCCAGCCCACCACAGCGCGTCGCAGCCCACCACAGCGCGTCCACGCCCACCACAGCCCATCCCAGCCCACCACAGCGCGTCGCAGCCCACCACAGCGCGTCCCAGCCCACCACAGCCCTTCCCAGCCCACGACAGCCAATCCCAGCACACCACAGCCTACCACAGCACGTACCGGCCCACCACAGCCCGTCCCAGCCCACCACAGCCCTTCCAGGCCCATCATCAGCCCGTCCCAGCACACCACAGCTCATCCCAGCCCGTCCCAGCCCACCACAGCCCGTCCCAGCCCGCCACAGCCCGTCCCAGCCCGCCACGGCCCGTCCCAGCCCGCCACGGCCCGTCCCAGCCCACCACAGCCCGTCCCAGCCCACCCCAGCCCACCACAGCCCACCACAGCCCGTCCCAGCCCGTCCCAGCCCATCTCAGCTCACCACAACCCACCACAGCCCGTCCAAGCCCACCACAGCCCATTACAGCTTACCACAGCCCGTTCCAGCCCAGCAGAGCCCGTCCCAGCCCACCAGAGCCCACCAAAGCCCGTCCCCGCTCCCCACAGCCCGTCCCAGCCCGTCCCAGGCCACCACAGCACTTACCTGCTCACCACAGCCTGTCCCCGCCCACCACAACTTGACCCGGCCCACTACAGCCCGGCCCGGCCCACCACGGCACGTCACGGCCAACCAAGGCCGGTCCTGGCCCACCACGGCCCCTCCCAGCCCACCACAGCTTGTCCCAGCCCACCACGTCCGACCACAGCCCACCACGGCCCACCACAACCCACCACGGCTTACCACAGCCCACCACAGTTCACCACGGCCCACCACGGCATGTCATAGCCCACCACAGCCTGTCCCAGCCCACCACGGCCCACCACAGCCCACCACGGCCCGTCCCAGCCCGTCCCAGCCCACCGCATCCCGTCCCAGCCCACCACAGCCCGTCCCAGCCCACCACAGCCTGTTCCAGCTCGTCCCAGCCCACCACGGCCCGTCCCAGCCCATCACAGCCGGTAGCAGCCCACCACGGCCCGTCCCAGCACACCACGGACCGTCCCAGATTACCACGGACCGTCCCGGCCCACCACGGCCCGTCCCGGCCCACCACGGCCCATCCCAGCCCACCACGGCCCATCCCAGCACACCACGGCCCGTCCCAGCCCACCACGGACCACCACGACAGATCTCAACCCACCACAGCCTGTCCAAGCCCACCACAGCCCTCCACAGCTCTCCACAGCCCGTCCCAACCCACCACAGACTGTCTCAGCTCATCACAACCCAACACAGCGCACCAGAGCCCGTCCCAACCCACCACAGCCCGGCCAGCCAACCACATCCTGTCCCAGCCCACCACAGCCCGTCTCAACTCACCACAGCCTGTCCCAGCAACCCACAACCCACCACAGCCAAACACGGCCCACCACAGCCCGTCCCAGCACACCACAGCCTGTCCCAGCCCAACACAGGCCACTACAGCACACCACAGCCCACCGCAGCCCTCCACAGCCCTTTTCAGCCCACCACAGCCCATCCCAGCCAACCACAGCCCTTCCCAGGCCACCACAGCCCGTCCCAGCCCACCACAGCCCACCACAGCACGTCCCAGCCCACCACAGCGCGTCCCAGCCACCCACAGCCCGTCCCAGCCCCCCACAGCCCGTCCCAGCCCCCCACAGCCCGTCCCAGCCCACCACCGCCCGTCCCAGCCCACCACAGCCCGTCCCAGCCCACCACAGCCCGTCCCAGCCCACCACAGCCCGTCCCAGCCCACCAAAGCCTACAACAGCACGTCCCGGCCCACCAAAGCCCATCCCATCCCACTACGGTCCACCACGGCCCGTCCAGGCCCATCACCACCCGTCCCGGCCCACCATGGTCCGTCCCGGCCCACCGCGGCCCACCTCAGCCCACCACAGCCCGTCCCAGCCCACCACAGCCCGTCCCAGCCAACCACAGCGCGTCCCAGCCCACCACAGCCCGTCCCAGCCCACCACAGCCCGTCCCAGCCCGGCCCAGCTCGTCCCAGCCCACCACAAGCCTTCCCAGCCCCTCCCAGACCCCCAGAGCCAACCCAGCCCGTTTCAGCCCCTCCCAGACCGTCTCAGCCCACCACACCCCACCACAGCCCATCTCAGCCCACCACGGCCTGTTCCAGCCCACCAGAGCCCGTCCCAGTCCACCAGAGCCCGTCCCAACCTACCACAGCTTGTCCCGGCCCACCACAGCCCGTCCCAGCCCACCACAGCCCGACCCGGATCACGACATCCCGTCCCAGCCCACCACAATTCGTCCCAGTGCACCACAGCGCATCCGAGCCCACCACAGCCCGTCCCAGTCCACCACAGCCCGTCCCGGCACACCACAGCCCATCCCGTCCCACCACAGCCCGTCCCGGCCCACCAGAGCCCATCTCAGCACACCACAGCCCGTCCCGGCTCACCACAGCCCGTCCCGTCCCACCAGAGCCCACCACAGCCCGTCCCAGCCCACCACAGCCCGACCCGGATCACGACATCCCGTCCCAGCCCACCACAATTCGTCCCAGTGCACCACAGCGCATCCGAGCCCACCACAGCCCGTCCCAGTCCACCACAGCCCGTCCCGGCACACCACAGCCCATCCCGTCCCACCACAGCCCGTCCCGGCCCACCAGAGCCCGTCTCAGCACACCACAGCCCGTCCCGGCTCACCACAGCCCGTCCCGTCCCACCAGAGCCCACCACAGCCCGTCCAAGCCCACCAAAGGCCACTACAGCACATCACAGGCTACCGTAGACCACCACAGCCCGTCCCAGCCCACCACAGCCCGTCCCAGCCCACCATAGCCCGTCCCAGCCCACCACAGCTCGTCCCAGCCCACCACAGCTCGTCCCAGCCCACCACAGCCCGCCACAGCTCGTCCCAGCCCGCCACAGCCCACCATAGCCCAATACAGCCCACCACAGCCCGTCCCAGCCCATCTCAGCTCACCACAACACACCACAGCCCGTCCAAGCCCATCACAGCCCATTACAGCTTACCACAGCCCGTCCCAGCCCACCAGAGCCCGTTCCAGCCCACCAGAGCCCACCAAAGCCTGTCCCCGCCCACCACAGCCCGTCCCCGCTCACCACAGCCCGTCCCAGCCCGTCCCAGGCCACCACAGCCCTTCCCTGCTCACCACAGCCTGTCCCCGCCCACCACAACTTGACCCGGCCCACTACAGCCCGGCCCGGCCCACCACGGCCCGTCACGGCCAACCAAGGCCAGTCCTGGGCCACCACGGCCCCTCCCAGCCCATAACAGCTTGTCCCAGCCCACCACGTTTGACCACAGCCCACCACGGCCCACCACAACCCACCACGGCTTACCACAGCCCACCACAGTTCACCACGGCCCACCACGGCACGTCATAGCCCACCACAGCCTGTCCCAGCACACCACGGCCCACCACAGCCCACCACGGCCCACCGCAGTGCGTCCCAGCCCACCGCATCCCGTCCCAGCCCACCACAGCCCGTCCCAGCCCACCACAGCCCATCCCAGCCCGTCACAGCTCATCCCAGCCCATCACAGCTGGTCCCAGCCCACCACAGACTGTCCCAGCCCACCACAGCCCGTCCCAGCCCACCACGGCCCGTCCCTGATTACCACGGACCGTCCCGGCCCACCACTGCCCGTCCCGGCCAACCACGGCCCGTCCCGGCCCACCACGGCCCATCCCAGCCCACCACGGCCCATCCCAGCACACCACGGCCCGTCCCAGCCCACCACGGACCACCACGACAGATCTCAACCCACCACAGCCTGTCCAAGCCCACCACAGCCCTCCACAGCTCTCCACAGCCCATCCCAACCCACCACAGACTGTCTCAGCTCATCACAACCCAACACAGCGCACCAGAGCCCGTCCCAACCCACCACAGCCCGGCCAGCCAACCACATCCTGTCCCAGCCCACCACAGCCCGTCTCAACTCACCACAGCCTGTCCCAGCCCACCACAACCCACCACAGCCAAACACGGCCCACCACAGCCCGTCCCAGCCCACCACAGCCCGTCCCAGCCCACCACAGCCCGTCCCAGCCGACCACAGCCCGTCCCAGCCCACCACAGCCCGTCCCAGCCCACCACAGCCCTTCCCAGCCCACCACAGCCCAGCCCAGCCCACCACAGCCCGTCCCAGCCCACCACAGCCTACAACAGCACGTCCCGGCCCACCAAAGCCCGTCCCAGCCCACTACGGTCCACCACGGCCCGTCCAGGCCCATCACCGCCCGTCCCGGCCCACCATGGTCCGTCCAGGCCCACCGCGGCCCACCGCAGCCCACCACAGCCCGTCCCAGCCCACCACAGCCCGTCCCAGCCCACCACTGCCCGTCCCAGCCCACCACTGCCCATCCCAGCCCACCACTGCCCGTCCCAGCCCATCCCAGCTCGTCCCAGCCCACCACAGGCCTTCCCAGCCCCTCCCAGACCCTCAGAGCCGGCCCAGCCCGTTTCAGCCCCTCCCAGACCGTCTCAGCTCACCACACCCCACCACAGCCCATCCCAGCCCACCACGGCCTGTTCCAGCCAAGCAGAGGCCGTTCCAGTCCACCAGAGCCCGTCCCAACCTACCACAGCTTGTCCCGGCCCACCATAGCCCGTCCCAGCCCACCACAGCCCGTCCCAGCCCACTGCGACCCGTCCCAGACCACCACAGTCCGTCTTAGCCCGACCCAGCCCCCCACAGCCCGTCCCAACCCACCACAGTTCACCACGGCCCGTCCCAGCCCACAACGGCCCACCACGTCTCACCACAGCCCGTCCCAGCCCACCACAATTCGTCCCAGTGCACCACAGCGCGTCCCAGCCCACCACAGCCCGTCCCGTCCTACCACAGCCCGTCCCGTCCCACCACAGCCCGTCCCGTCCTACCACAGCCCGTCCCGTCCCACCACAGCCCGTCCCGTCCCACCACAGCCCGTCCCGTCCCACCACAGCCCGTCCCGTCCCACCACAGCACGTCCCAGCACACCACAGCCCGTCCCAGCACACCACAGCCCGTCCCAGCACACCACAGCCCGTCCCAGCACACCACAGCCCGTCCCCGCCCACCACAGCCTGTCCCAGCACACCACAGACCGTCCAAGACCACCACAGCCCGTCCCAGCACACCACAGCCCACCACGGCCCGTGTCAGCCCACCACAGCCCATCTTAGCCCACCACAGCACACCACAGCCCGTCCCAGCCCACCAGAGCCCGTCCCAGCTTACCACAGCCCACCACAGACCGTCCCAGCCCATCCAAGCCCGTCCCAGCACACCACAGCCCGTCACAACCCACCACGGCCCATCCCAGCCCACCACAGCCTGTCCCAGACCACCACGGCCCACCACAGCCAACCACGGCCTGTCCCAGCCCACCACGGCCCACCACAGCCCACCACAGTTCACCACGGGCCGTCTCAGCCCACCATGACCTGTCCCAGCCCACCACAGCCCAACATAGACCATCCCTTCCCATACCGGCTCAAAACGGCCCACCACGGCCCACCACAGCCCACCACAGTTCACCACGGCCCGTCCCAGCCCACCACGCCCCACCACAGCCCGTCCCAGCTCACCACAGCCCGTTCCAGCCCACCACAGCCCGTCCCAGTCCATCCCAGCACGTCCCAGCCCACCACGGCCCGTCCCAGCCCACCACGGCCCACCACAGCCCGTCCCAGCCCGTCCGAGCCCACCACAGCCTGTCCCAAACCAGCAGAGCTCGTCCCAGCCTTTCCCAGCCCACCACAGCCCGTCTCAAGCTCACCAGAACCCACCACAGCCCACCACAGCCCACCACAGCACGTCCCAGCCCGTCCCAGCACACCACAGCCCGTCCCAGACCACCACAGCCCGTCCCCGCCCACCACAGCCCGTCCCAGCTAATTCCAGACCACCAGAACTCGTCTCAGCCCATCCCAGCCCAACACAGCCCATCTCAAGCTAACCAGAACCCACCACAGCCCACCATAGCCCGTCCCAGCCCACCACGCCCCACCACAGACCATCCCAGTCCACAACACACCGTCCCAGCATGTCCCAGCCTGTACCAACCCACCACAGCCTGTTCCAGACCACCACAGCCCGTCCCAGCCCACCACAGCCCGTCCCAGCACACCACAGCCCGTCCCTAGCCCACCACAGCCCGTCCCAGCCCACCACAGCCCGTCCCCGCCCGTCCCAGCCCACCACAGACCACCACAGCCCGTCCCAGCCCTTCCCAGCCCGTCCCAGCCCACCACAGCCCGTCCCAGCCCACCACAGCCTACCACAGCACGTCCCGGCCCACCAGAGCCAGTCCCAGCCCGCCACAGCCCATCCCAGCCAACCACAGCCCGTCCCAGCCCACCACAGCCCGTCCCAGCCCTTCCTAGCCCACCACAGCCCGTCCCAGCCCTTCCCAGCCCACCACAGCACGTCCCAGCCCACCACTGCGCATCCCAGCCCACCACAGCGCATCCCAGCCCACCACAGCCCGTTTCAGCCCACCACAGCCCACCACAGCTTGTCCCAGCCCACCAGAGCCCGTCCCAGCCCACCACAGCCCGTCCCAGACCACCAGAGCCCACCACAGCATGTCCCAGCCCACCACAGTCCGTCCCAGCCCACCGCAGCCGGTCCCAGGACACCACAGTCCGTCCCAGCCCACCACAGCCCGTCCCCGCCCACCACAGCCCGTCCCCGCCCACCACAGCCCGTCCCCGCCCACCACAGCCCGTCCTCGCCCACCACAGCCCGTCCCAGCCCACCACAGCCCACCACAGCACACCACAGCCCACCACAGCCCTTCCCAGCTCACCACAGCCCACCACAGCCCGTCCCAGCTCACCACAGCCCGTCACAGCCCACCACAGCCTGTCCCAGCCCATCACATCCTGTCCCAGCCCGTCCCATTCCACCACACCGCGTCCCAGCCCACCACAGCCCGTCCCAGAACGTCCCAGCCTGTCCCAGACCACCAGAGCCCGTCCCAGCCAACCACAGGCCGTCACAGCCCATCCCAGCTCTCCACAACCCACCACAGCTCGTCCCAGCCCACCATAGCCCGTCTCAGACCACCACAACCCGTCCTAGCCCACCACAGCCCGTCCCAGCTTACCAAAGCTCACCACAGCCCGTCACAGCCCACCACAACCCGTCCCAGCCCACCACAGACCGTCCCCGCCCACCACAGCCCGTCCAAGGCCATCCCAGCCCACCACAGCCCGTCCCAGCCCACCACAACCCGTCCCAGCCCGTCCCACCTCGTCCCAACCCGTCCCAGACCACCAGAGCCCGTCGCAGCCCACCACAGGCCGTCACAGCCCATCCCAGCTCTCCACAACCCACCACAGCTCGTCCCAGCACACCACAGACTGTCCCAGCCCGTCCCCGCCCACCACAGCCCGTCCCAGCCCACCGCAGCCCACCACAGCCCATCCCAGCCCATCGCATTCCACCACGGCCCGTCCCAGCCCACCACGGCCCACCACAGCCCACCGCGGCCCGTCCCAGCCAACCGCGGCCCGTCCCATCCCACCACGGCCCACCACAGCCTGTCCCAGCCCACCACAGCCCGTCCCTACTCACCGCAGCCCACCACAGCCCGTCCCAGCCCACCACGGCCCGTCCCAGCCCACCACGGCCCGTCCCAGGTCACCACAGCCTGTCCCAGCCCACCACGGCCCGTCCCAGGTCACCACAGCCCGTCCCAGCCCACCATGGCCGCCGCAGACCATCAGAGCCCGTCCCAGCCCACCACAATCCCGTCCCAGCCAAACCACAACCCGTTCTAGCTCACCACAACCCACCACAGCGCACCATAGCCCACCACAGCCCACCACAGCGCACCAGAGTCATTCCCGGCCCACCAGAGCCTGTCCCAGCCCACCACAGCCCGTCCCAGCCCACCGCAGCCCATTCCAGACCACCAGAGCCCTTCCCAGTTCACCACAGCATGTAACAGCACACCACAGCCCACCACAGCCCGTCCCAGCCCACCACAGCCCACCACAGCCTGTCGCAGCCCACCACAGCCCGTCTCAGCCCACCAGAGCCCGTCCCAGCTTACCACAGCCCACCACAGCCTGTCCCAGCCAGTCCGATCCCACCACAGCCCGTCCCAGCCCACCAGAGCTCGTCCCAGCCCACCACAACCCACCACAGCCCGTCCCAGCCCACCACGGCCCGTCCCAGCCCGTCCCAGCCCGTCCCAGCCCACCGCAGCACGTCCTAGCCCTCCGCAGCCCGTCCCAGCCCACTGCAGCCCGTCCCAGCCCACCGCAGCCCGTCCCAGCCGTCCCAGCAAATCCCAGCCCACCATAGCCCGTTTCAGCTCACCACAGCGCGTCCCAGTCCACCACACCCACCACAGCCCGTCCCAGCCCATTCCAGCCCACCACAGCCCGTCCCAGCCCGTCCCAACCCACCACAGCCCACCGCAGACGGTCCCAGCCCACCACACCCCACCGCAGCCCGTCCCAGCCCACCACAGCCCGTCCCAGCCCACCACGGCCCGTCACAGCTTACCACGGCCCACCACGGCTTGCCACGGCCCATCCCAGCCCACCACAGCCCTTCCCAGCAAACCACGGCCCGTCCCAGCCCGCCACGGCCCGTCCCAGACCGTCCCAGCCCACCACAGCCCGTCCCAGCCCGTCCCAGCCCACCACAGCCCGTCCCAGCCTACCACAGCCCGTCCCAGCCCGTCTCAGCTCACCACAGCCCGTCCCACCCCACCACAGCCCACCAGAGCCCGTCCCAGCACACCACAGCCCGTCCCAGCACACCACAGCCCGTCCCAGCCCACCACAGCCCGTCACAGCCCGTCCCATCTCTCCACAAACCACCACAGCCCGTCCCAGCCCACCACAGCCTGTCCCAGCCCACCACGGCCCACGAAAGCCCACCACAGCCCACCACAGCCCGTCCCAGCCCACCACAAGCCGTCCCAGCCCACCACGGCCCACCACAGCACACCACGGCCCACCGCAGCCTATCCCAACCCGTCCCAGCCAACCACGGCCCGTCCCAGCCCACCACGGCCCGTCCCAGCCCACCACGGCCCGTCCCAGCTCGTCCCAGCCCACGACAGCCCGTCCCAGCCCACGACAGCCATGTCAGCCCACCAGAGCCCACCAGAGCCCACCACAGCTCGTCCCAGCCCACCACAGCCCACAAGAGCTTGTCACAGACCACCACAGCCCGTCCCAGCCCACCACGGCCCACCACAGCCCGCCCCAGCCCGTCCCAGCCCACCACAGCCCGTCCTAGCTCATCCCAGACCACCACAGCCTCTCACAGCCCGTCAAAGCCCGTCACGGCCCACCACAGCCCACCACAGCCCACTACAGCCCGTCCCAGCCCACCACGGCCCGTCCCAGCCCACCACAGCCCGTCCAAGCCCACCACAGCCCGTCCAAGCCCACCACAGCCCGTCCCAGCCCACCAGAGCCCGGCCCAGCCCACCACAGCCCACCACAGCACACCACAGCCCACCACAGCCCGTCCCAGCTCACCACAGCCCGTCACAGCTCACCACAGCCCGTCACAGCCCGTCACAGCCCGTCCCAGCCCACCACAGCCTGTCCCAGCCCATCACAGCCTGTCCCAGCCCATCACAGCCTGTCCCAGCCCGTCCCATTCCACCACAGCTTATCCCAGCCCACCACAGCCCGTCCCAGCACGTCCCAGTCCGTCCCAGCCCGTCCCAGCCTGTCCCTGCACACCACAGACCGTCCCAGCACACCACAGCCCGTCCCAGCCCACCCCAGCCCGTCCCAGCCCACCACAGCCCGTCCCAGCTCGTCCCAGACCTCCACAGCCTCTCACAGCCCGTCACAGCCCGTCACAGCCCGTCACGGCCCACCACAGCCCACCACAGCCCACCACAGCCCACCACAGCCTGTCCCAGCCCACCACAGCCCGTCCCAGCCCACCACAGCCCGTCCCAGCCCACCACAGCCCGTCCCAGCCCACCACAGCCCGTCCAAGCCCACCACAGCTTGTCCCAGCCCACCACAGCCCGTCCCAGCCCACCACAGCCCGTCCCAGCCCACCACAGCCCACCATAGCGCACCACAGCCCACCACAGCCCGTCCCAGCCCACCACAGGCCACCACAGCCCGTCCCAGCTCACCACAGCCCGTCACAGCCCGTCCCAGCCCGTCCCAGCCCACCACAGCCTGTCCCAGCACATCACAGCCTGTCCCAGCCCGTCCCATTCCACCACACCGAGTCCCAGCCCACCAAAGCCCACCACCAGAGCCCGTCCCAGCCCACCACAGCCCGTCCCAGCACACCACAGCCCGTCCCAGCCCACCACAGCTTGTCCCAGCCAACCACAGCCCGTCCCAGCTCGTCCCAGCCCACCACAGCCTCTCACAGCCCGTCACAGCCCGTCCCAGCCCGTCACAGCCCGTCACAGCCCGTCACGGCCCACCACAGCCCACCACAGCCCGTCCCAGCCCACCACAGCCCGTCCCAGCCCACCACAACCCGTCCAAGCCCACCACAGCCCGTCCCAGCCCACCACAGCCCGTCCTACCCCACCAAAGCCCACAACAGCACACCACAGCCCACCACAGCCCGTCCCAGCTCACCACAGCCCACCACAGCCCGTCCCAGCTCACCACAGCCCGTCCCAGCCCATCCCAGCCCGTCCCAGCTCACCACAGCCTGTCCCAGCACATCACAGCCTGTCCCAGCCCGTCCCATTCCACCACACCGAGTCCCAGCCCACCAAAGCCCACCACAGCCCGTCCCAGCCCACCACAGCCCGTCCCAGCACACCACAGCCCGTCCCAGCACACCACAGCTTGTCCCAGCCCACCACAGCCCGTCCCAGCTCGTCCCAGCTTACCACAGCCTCTCACAGCCCGTCACAGCCCGTCAGAGCCCGTCACAGCCCGTCACGGCCCACCACAGCCAACCACAGCCCACCACAGCCCACCACAGCCCGTCCCAGCCCACCACAGCCCGTCCCAGCCCACCACAGCCCGTCCAAGCCCACCACAGCTTGTCCCAGCCCACCACAGCCCGTCCCAGCCCACCACAGCCCGTCCCAGCTTACCACAGCCCACCACAGCACACCACAGCCCACCACAGCCCGTCCCAGCTCACCACAGCCCACCACAGCCCGTCCCAGCTCACCAAAGCCCACCACAGCCCGTCCCAGCACACCACAGCCCGTCCCAGCCCACCACAGCCAGTCCCAGGCCACCACAGCCCGTCCAAGCCCACCACAGCCCGTCCCAGCCCACCACAGCCCGTCCCAAACCACCACAGCCCGTCCCAGCCCACCACAGCCCACCACAGCCCGTCCCAGCTCACCACAGCCCACCACAGCCCGTCCCAGCTCACCACAGCCGGTCACAGCCCGTCCCAGCCCACCACAGCCTGTCCCAGCCCATCACAGCCTGTCCCAGCCCGTCCCATTCCACCACACCGAGTCCCAGCCCACCACAGCCCGTCCCAGCCCGTCCCAGCCCGTCCCAGCCCGTCCCAGCCTGTCCCTGCACACCACAGCTCGTCCCAGCACACCACAGCCCGTCCCAGCACACCACAGCCCGTCCCAGCCCACCCCAGCCCGTCCCAGCCCACCACAGCTCGTCCCAGCCCACCACAGCCCATCCCAGCGCACCACAGCCCGTCCCACCTTACCACAGCCCACCACAGCCCGTCCCGGCCCACTACAACTCGTCCCAGCCCACCACAGCCCACCGCAGCCTGTCCCGGCCCACCACAGCCCGTCCCAGCTCACCACAGCCCGTCCCAGCCAACCACAACCCGTCCCAGCCCACCACAGACCACCACAGCCCGTCCCAAACCACCACAGCCCATCCCAGCCCACCACAGCCCACCACAGCCAGTCCCGGCCCACTACAACTCGTCCCAGCCCACCACAGCCCGTCCCAGCCAACCACAGCCCGTCCCAGCCCGTCTCAGCTCACCACAGCCCGTCCCAGCTCACCACAGCCCGTCCCAGCCAACCACAACCCGTCCCAGCCCACCACAGACCACCACAGCCCGTCCCAAAACACCACAGCCCGTCCCAGCCCACCACAGCCCACCACAGTCCGTCCCGGACCACTACAGCCCGTCCCAGCCCACCACAGCCCGTCCCAGCCAACCACAGCCCGTCCCAGCCCGTCTCAGCTCACCACAGCCCGTCCCAGCACACCACAGCCCACCAGAGCCCGTCCCGGACCACCACAGCCCGTCCCAGCCCACCACAGCCCGTCCCCACCTAACAAAGCCTTCCCAGCCCCTCCCAGCCCGTGTCAGGGAACCACAGCCTGTCCCAGCTCGTCCAAGCCTGTCCCAGACCCCCAGAGCCCATCGCAGCCCACCACAGCTCGTCACAGCCAGTCCCAGCTCTCCACAACCCACCACAGCCCATCCCAGCCCACCACAGCCCGTCACAGCCCACCACTGCCCGTCCCAGTCCACCACTGCCCGTCCCAGCTCTCCACAACCCACCGCAGCCCGTCCCAGCCCACCACAGCCCGTCCCAGCCCACCACGGCCCACGAAAGCCCACCACAGCCCACCACGGCCCACCACAGCCCATCCCATCCCACCACAAGCCATCCTAGCCCACCACAGACCTCCAGAGCCCGTCTCAGCTCACCACAGCCTATCCCAGCCCACCACGGCCCACTACAGCACACCACGGCCCACCGCAGCCTATCCCAACCCGTCCCAGCCCACCATGGCCCGTCCCAGCCCACCACGGCCCGTCCCAGCCCACCACGGCCCGTCCCAGCCCACCACGGCCCGTCCCAGCCCACGACAGCCCGTCCCAGCCCACGACAGTCCGTCCCAGCCCACCAGAGCTCACCAGAGCCCACCACAGCTCGTCCCAGCCCACCACAGCCCACAAGAGCTTGTCACAGACCACCACAGCCCGTCCCAGCCCAGCACAGCCCACTACGGCCCACCACAGCCCGTCCCAGCACACCACAGCCCGTCCCAGCCCACCACAGCCCGTCCCAGCCCACCACAGCCCGTCCCAGCTCATCCCAGACCACCACAGCCTCTCACAGCACACCACAGCCCGTAACAGCCCACCACAGCAAGTACCAGCCCGTCCCAGCCCACCATGGCCCGTCTCAGCCCACCACGGACCGTCTCAGCTCACCACAACCCGTCTCAGATGACCACAGCCCGTCCCAGACGACCACAGCCCACCACAGCCCGTCCCAGCACACCACGGCCCGTCCCAGCCCACCACAGCCCGTCCCAGCCCACCAGAGCCCGTCCCAGCCTGTTTCAGCCCACCACGGCTAACCACGGCCTGTCCCGGCCCACCACGGCCAACCACGGTCCACCATGGCCCACCAGAGCACACCACGGCCCACCACGGCCCTTCCCAGTCCACCACAGCCCACCACAGCCTGTCCCAGCCCACCACGGCCCGTCCCAGCCCACCACGGCCCACCCCAGCCCACCACGGCCCGTCCCAGCCCACCACGGCCCGTCCCAGCCCACCACGGCCCGTCCCAGCCCACCACGGACCACCACAGCCAATCTCAGCCCACCACAGCCTGTCCAAGCCCAGCACAGCCCTCCACAACCCTCCACAGCCCGTCCCAACCCTCCACAGCTCATCCCAGCCTACCACAGCCCGTCGCAGCCCAACACAGCTTATCCCAGCCCACCGCAGCCCGTCCCAGCCCACAGCAGCCCGTCCTAGCCCACCAAAACCCGTCCCAGCCCACCGCAACCCGTCCCAGCCCACCGCAACCCGTCCCAGCCCACCACAGCCCACCACCGGTCACCACAGCCCACCACAGGTCACCACAGCCCACCACAGGTCACCACAGCCTGTTTCAGCCCACCACGGCAAACCACGGCCCGTCCCAGCCCACCACGGCCCGACATGGCCCACCACAGCTCGTCCCAGATAAACACGGCGCACCACAGCCCACCACGGCCCGTCCCAGCCCACCACAGCCCGTCCCAGCACACCACAGTCCACCACAGCCCATCACAGCCCACCACAGCCCGTCCCAGGTCACCACAGCCCACCACAGCCCGTCCCGGCCCACCAGTGCCTGTCCCAGCCCACCAGAGCCCGTCCCGGCCCACCACAGCACGTTCCGACCCATAACTGCCTGTCCCAGCCCACCACGACCCACCACGGCCCGTCCCCACCCACCAGGGCCCGTCCCGGCCCACCACAGTCCATCCTGGCCAACCACGGCCCATCCCGGCCCACCACAGCCCGTTCCAGCCCACGATAGCCCGTCCCAGCCCACCACACTCCACCACAGCCCGTCCCAGGCCACCACAGCCCATCCCAGCCCACCACGGCGCACCATAGCCCACCACGGCACACCTCAGCCCGTCCCAACACGTCCCAGCCTGTCCCAGCCCAGTACAGCCCGTTCCAGACCACTAGAGCCCGTCCCAGCCCACCAAAGCCCGTCCCCGCCCACCACAGCCCGTCCTCACCCAACAAAACCCCTCCCCGCCCACCACAGCCTGTCCCAGCCCACCACAGCACGACCCAGCCCATCCCAGCGCGTCCCCGCCCACCACAGCCCGTCCCGGACCACGACAGCCCTTCCCAGAACACCACAGCCCATCCCAGCCCACGACAGCCCATCCCAGCCCACCACAGCCCGTCCCGGACCACGACAGCCCGTCCCAGCCCACCACAGCTCGTCCCAGATAAACAAGGCGCACCACAGCCCACCACGGCCCGTCCCGGCCCACCACAGCCCGTCCCAGCACACCACAGCCCACCACAGCCCATCACAGCCCACCACAGCCCGTCCCAGCTTACCACAGCCCACCACAGACCGTCCCAGCCCACCACAGCCCGTCCCAGCCCCTCCCAGCCCGTCTCAGCCCACCACAGCCTGTCCCAGCCTGTCCCAGCTCGTCCAAGCCTGTCCCAGACCCCCACAGCTCATCCCAGCCTACCACAGCCCGTCGCAGCCCAACACAGCTTATCCCAGCCCACCGCAGCCTGTCCCAGTCCACCGCAGCCCGTCCTAGCCCACCGAAACCCGTCCCAGCCCACCGCAACCCGTCCCAGCACACCACAGCCCACCACAGCCCATCCCAGCTTACCACAGCCCACCACAGCCCGTCCCAGCCCACCACAGCCCGTCCCAGCCCACCACAGCCCCACCCAGCCCATCACAGGCCACTACAGCACACCACAGCCTAGCGCAGACCACCACAACCCGTCCCACCCCGTCACAGCTCGTCCCAGCCCGACACAGCCCACCACAGCCCGTCTCAGCTCACAACAGCCTGTCCCAGCCCACCACGGCCCACCACAGCCCGTCCCAGCCCGTCCCAGCCCGTGCCAACCCGTCCCAGCCCGTCCCAGCCCACCACAGCCCGTGCCTACCCACCACAGCCCGTCCCAGCCCACCACAGCCCGACCCAGCCCACCACAGCCCGTCCCAGCCCACCACAGCCCGTCCCAGCCCACCACAGCCCGTCCCAGCCCACCACAGCCCCACCCAGCCCATCACAGGCCACTACAGCACACCACAGCCTAGCGCAGACCATCACAACCCGTCCCACCCCGTCACAGCTCGTCCCAGCCCGACACAGCCCACCACAGCCCGTCTCAGCTCACAACAGCCTGTCCCAGCCCACCACGGCCCACCACAGCCCGTCCCAGCCCGTCCCAGCCCACCACACTCACCACAACTCGTCCCAGACCGTTCCAGCACAGCACAGCCCATCCAAGCCCACCACAGCCCGTCCCAGCCCACCATAGCTGTTCTAGCCCGTCCCAGCCCACCACAGCCCTTCCCAGCCCCCCACAGCCCACCACAGCCCCTCCCAGCCCTACACAGGCCGTCCCAGCCCGTCCCAGCCCACCACAGTGCGTCCAAGTCCGTCCCAGCCCACCAGAGCCTGTCCCGGCCCACCCCGGCCCATCACAGCCCGTCTCAGCTCATCACAGCTCGTCCCAGCCCACCACAGCCCGTCCCAGCCCACCACAGCCCGTCCCAGCCCACCACAACCAACCACAGCCCGTCCCCATCCCACCACAGCCTGTCCCAGCCCACCACAGCCCGTTCCAGCCCACCCCAGCCTGTCCCAGCCCACCACAGCCCGTCCCAGCCCACCACAGGCCACTACAACACACCACAGCCCGTCACAGCTCGTCCCAGCTCGTCACAGCACGTCCCAGCCCACCAAAGCCCACCCCAGCATGTCCCAGGCCCCCACAGCCCACGACAGCCCATCCCAGCCCATGACAGCCCGTCCCAGCCCACCACAGACCACTACAGAACACCACAGACCACTACAGAGCACCACAGCCTACCGCAATCCACCACAGCCCGTCCCAGCTCGTCCCAGCCCATCCCCGCCCACCACAGCCCGTCCCCGCCAACCACAGCCCGTCCCAGCTCGTCCCAGCCCGTCCCAGGCCTTCCCAGCCCACCACAGCACGTCCCGGACCACGACAGCCCGTCCCGGACCTACCACAACCCGTCCCCGACCACCACAGCAGGTCCAAGCTCACCACAGCCTGTGCCAGCCCACCACAGACCGTCCCAGCTCTCCACAGCTCTCCATAGCCCGTCCCAATCCTCCACAGCCTGTCCCAGCCTAACACAGCCCGTCCCAGCACAACACAGCTTATCCCAGCCCACCACAGCCCGTCCCAGCCCACCACGGCCCATCCCAGCCCACCACAGACCGTCCCAGCCCACCACAGACCGTTCCAGCCCACCACAGCCCGCCCCCCGCCCACCACAGCGCGTCCCCGCCCACCACAGCCCGTCCCAGCCCATCCCAGCCCACCCGGCCCGTCCCAGCCCACCACGGCACACTACAGCCCGTCCCAGCCCTCCACAGCCCACTACAGCCCGTCCCAGCCCACCACAGCCCGTCCCAGCCCACCACAGCCCGTCTCAGCCCGTCCCAGCCTGTCCCAGCTCATCCCAGCCCACCACAGCCCACCACAGTTTGTCCCAGCCCACCACAGGCCACTACAGCATACCACAGGCCACTACAACACACCACAGCCCGTCACAGCTCGTCCCAGCTCGTCACAGCACACCACAGCCCACCCCAGCATGTCCCAGGCCCCCACAGCCCACGACAGCCCGTCCCAGCCCACGACAGCCCATCCCAGCCCACCACAGCCCGTCCCAGCCCACCACAGCCCACTACAGAATACCACAGACCACTACAGAGCACCACAGCCTACCGCAATCCACCACAGCCCGTCCAAGCTCGTCCCAGCCCATCCCCGCCCACCACAGCCCGTCCCCGCCCACCACAGCCCGTCCCCGCCCACCACAGCCCGTCCCAGCTCGTCCCAGCCCGTCCCAGGCCTTCCCAGCCCACCACAGCCCGTCCCGGACCACGACAGCCCGTCCCGGGCCTACCACAACCCGTCCCCGACCACCACAGCAGGTCCAAGCCCACCACAGCCTGTCCCAGCCTAACACAGCCCGTCCCAGCCCAACACAGCTTATCCCAGCCCACCACAGCCCGTCCCAGCCCACCACAGCCCCACCCAGCCCATCACAGGCCACTACAGCACACCACAGCCTAGCGCAGACCACCACAGCCCGTCCCACCCCGTCACAGCTCGTACCAGCCCGACACAGCCCACCACAGCCCGTCTCAGCTCGCCACAGCCTGTCCCAGCCCACCACGGCCCACCACAGCCCGTCCCAGCTAAACACAGTCCGTCCCAGCCCGTCCCAGCCCACCACACTCACCACAACTCGTCCCAGACCGTTCCAGCACAGCACAGCCCATCCAAGCCCACCACAGCCCGTCCCAGCCCGCCACGGCCCGTCCCAGCCCGCCACGGCCCGTCCCAGCCCGCCACGGCCCGTCCCAGCCCCGCCACGGCCCGTTCCAGACCACCATGTCCCGTCCCAGCTCGCCACAGCCCGTCCCAGCCCGCCACAGACCACCACAGTTCGTCCCGGCCCACCACAGTTGGTCCCGGCCCACCACGGCCCGTCCCGGCCCACCACGGCCCGTCCCGGCCCACCACGGCCCATAACAACCCACCACGGCCCGTCCCGGCCTACTACGGCTCGTCCCAGCCCACCACGGCCCGTCCCAGCCCGCCACGGCCCGTCCCAGCCCGCCACGGCCCGTCCCAGCCCGTCCCAGCCCACCACAGCCCACCAAAGCCAGTCCCAGCCCGTCCCAACCGGCCCCAGCCCACCACGGCCCGTCCCAGCCCACCACGACCCGTCCCAGCCCAACACAGCCCACCACAGCCGGTTACAGCTTATCACAGCCCGTCCCAGCCCAACACAGCCCACCACAGCCGGTTACAGCTTATCACAGCCCGTCCCAGCCCAACACAGGCCGTCTCTGCTCACCACCAGAGCCCGTCCCAGCCCACCACGGCCCGTCCCAGCCCACCATGGCCCGTCCCAGCCCACAACGGCTCTCCACAGCTCACCACGGCTCTCCACAGCTCACCACGGCCCGTCCCCGCCCACCACAGCCTGTCCCCGCCCACCACAGCCCGTCCCCGCCCACCACAGGCCACTACAGCACACCACAGCCTAGCGCAGACCACCACAGCCCGTCCCACCCCGTCACAGCTCGTACCAGCCCGACACAGCCCACCACAGCCCGTCTCAGCTCACCACAGCCTGTCCCAGCCCACCACGGCCCACCACAGCCCGTCCCAGCCAAACACAGTCTGTCCCAGCCCGTCCCAGCCCACCACACTCACCACAACTCGTCCCAGACCGTTCCAGCACGGCACAGCCCATTCCAGCCCACCGCATCCCGTCCCAGCCCACCACAGCACACCGCAGCCGGTCCCAGCCCACCACAGCCCACCGCAGCCGGTCCCAGCCCACCACAGCCCGTCCCAGCCCACCACAGCCCATCCCAGCACACCACAGCACGTCCCAGCCCGTCCCAGCCCACCGCAGCCCGTCCCAGCCCACCACAGCCCGTCCCAGCCCACCACAGCACGTCCCAGCACTCCACAGCCCACCAGGGCCTGTCCCATCCCAACACGGCCCACCGCAGCCCGTCTCAGTTCATCACAGTCCGTCCCAGCCAACCACAGCCCGTACCAGCCCACCACAACCAACCACGGCCCGTCCCTGCCCACCACAGTCCGTCCCTGTCCCACCACAGCCCACCACAGCCTGTCCCAGCCCATCACGGCACACCACAGCCCACCACGGCCCGTCCCAGCCCACCACGGCCCGTCCCAGCCCACCACGGCCCGTCCCAGCCCACCACGGCACACCACAGCCCACCACGGCACACCACAGCCCACCACGGCACACCACAGCCCGTCCCAGCCCATCACGGCACACCACAGCCCACCACGGCCCGTCCCAGCCCACCACATCAAGTACCGGCCCGTCCCAGCCCACCCCGGCCCGTCCCAGCCCACCCCGGCCCGTCCCAGCCCACCACGGCCCGTCCCAGCCCACCACGGCACACCACAGCCGGTTACAGCCTGTCCCAGCCCGTCCCGGCCCACCGCGGCCCATCCCGGCTCACCTGTGTTAGGAACAGTATCTCACCTTCTTGATTTTGGCACCTCCTTTCGCTATGATGTTCTTGTGGAACTGTTTGCAGATGGGGACAGAAATAGAAAAGCTGTTTTCAACCTAAGGGAGAAAGGAAGGGAGACATGAAGTTTACACTGTCGTGGCAAGGGAGGCCCGACTTCAGGAGCTCTGATAAACGAGCTTTTGAAAACAGGCTTAGACCCAAGGAAGTTCTCTATACGAGGGACTTTTGTAAGACTAAACAAAGGCAAGGACGTTCCCCTATAGCCTTCCCATAACAGGTACTATCCCCCTGCCTCCATTCAGCCAAAACAGCGCCGACAGCTCCCTCCTCTTGAGGTGTTTTAGCTCTACCCAAGCCAGTAGAGCTCTGCTTTGCCCCAGGGTTATCCAGGCACGGAGGAGGGAAGAGCAGGCAGAAGACCTCCTTACCAGGTCTGCCACCATCTTTTGCATGTACTCGGTGCACTTCTCCACCTCGTTTTTGGGACCTCGGAGTTGGACGATGTCACTCTTGTGTGCAGGGTCTGGGAAGCTGATGATAACCTGCAGGAGCGGTCATTTCTAGTTAGCTCAAGCAAAAGCAAGAACCCTTGTGTCAGACACATGCAAAGGTTGGGGGGATCCTACTCATGCCCTTTTCCCATTCAGAAACGGGGAACCGTGTTAGCGGCCTCTGGCTAAAAGAACTATCTTCTCAGACACTTGCGCTACAGAGCCACTAAAGTTACGACTTCTGTGACGACAGGCCTACTACCCATGTAGGAAATATCCCCTCTGGATTCCTCCTCTCCTACAAAGCCTTACCTCTGGGAATTGCTCCCGGATTTCCCAGACCCGCTCAGCCTTCTGCCCAATGATGGTCCGGTGGAATTTCTGCTCAACGATTAGGTCCGCAGCGTGTTCATTTTCCTGATGGGAACAGAGGGCACACTGAGTGTTCAGCCGGAGAGCCATCTACTTTGACTTAGCGGTTTGCTGCCCGACGGTTTACTTGCCAGCACTGTCCCTCTTTTCTCCAGACAAAATTCACTCTGCGTTGACAGAGAAAGGCTACCCGAGGGAACAGGGGAAGACATTTGTGAAGAGGAACTTGCACTTGTCATGAGATCCAAGTGCTCGGTGGGCAAGGGGCACACACTCGCACCAGAAGGTTACAAGGGAACACGAGAGCCCAAACCCTGCAGTCTCCCAAACATCACGTCCTACCCACTCACCATACGGGAAGCGAGTTCCAGCAGCTCTTTCTTGGCCTGTGGGACCCCCTGTGGGTCTCCTTCCATTCTGATCGGGTTGCTCTTCTCGTTGTCCGGGGGAATGCGCACAGACACCTTGTACAGATCCTTCATCCTGTTCACTTCGAGGCAAGGACTGTGGTGACGCCATCTGCTAGGCAAAGACCTGGAAGCAAGGCACCTTGATTATCACTGCTCAGAGGCTGTTGAAGAAGTAAAGCCGCCTCTGGGAAGGGCTCAGCGGGGTAGGGTTGAGACAGGGGAAATTGCCTCTTCCCCCTGGAGTTCAGCGAGAGCAGACCTGTGCCACACGAGAGCCTGTCCAAGTAAATACCGTGGCATCTACAGAGCCCATTGTTCCCTTGTCAGAGCGAGGCGTGTTTCTTCCCCAAACAGTATCACATTTAGAGCAGAGGATAATCGTTCCTTTCTACCCCAAACTCTTGGCTGGGGTCACGTTGCAGTGCTATCAAACTAGCAGACCGCAACAAGGCTTTACCGTTGACCATATTCTACTGCCGGTGCTGTAGCGCCTTCCTCCAGAGGCCAGACCACACTGCTCCTCCTCCAGCTGACACCCTCTCCCACAAGCCACAGGGCTATTTAACCCCTTAGCGGGAACCAGCTACACCTGCACGTCATCCACGTCAATCAACCCACTGCCTCTGAGGCAAGGCCACAGCTGCGTGTTATCAATGCTAATCAACCCACCGCCTTCATTCCTCTACAGGGAGAATCTCACCAAGCACATTTCCACCACCCACAACTGGCTGCTAAAATGTCATTCGCACAGAGAAGTAATTCCACTACTGTTCAGGCTCCCAAGGTACTTTCACACGTTAAAGCCATCGCAAGGCCTCACGGCCCATTTCTCTCCTTGTACCACCACCACTCCAGGAAAGCAGAGGAAACGTGATGGAGACAGCACACTGGGTGAGCTACAGAGCCCCTGATACCATCTACTAAACACGAAGAGTGTGAGCATGGGAAGGACTAGAAAGGCACTCCACTTACCGTTTAGCTGCGTTCTTGCCAATGAGGTGTCGGTGGAATTGGTGGTCAGCCTTGATTATTGCGTAATCCATCCCGTGGATCTAAAAAGAATTATATTTTTATATCTATATCTATATATGTATGTATGTCCACTATTATATATTATATTATATAGGGCCAGGTAGGACAGGCCACCGCTTCTGTCTCGTGCCCTAAGTAACTGCCTACTGCCAGTATTGGCACTGACTCACCAGCGGTCAGCTACAAGCACTTCTGCTCTTAAGCAGAGCACAAGCATTCCTCTGCTTTGAGAAGAGAGCATTGTGCTCATGAAACATTGAAAAGACTCACTTCTATGCCTCTCCAGCTATAACCAAGAGAATCCTTCCTTCTCCGCACCAAAAAAATTAATGCTGACTTTTCAAGGATGCTATGGATGACCAAGGGGTGTCATCCACCTGCCACACAATTTGTCTCCTGCAAGTTCGATTAAGCATGCCAAGACATCCTATGGATGTGACAAACACCTCATCACCTCTGCTCTGTTGCCCCTTCTTCCCCCAGTTTCTTACTGGAACTAGTAACTGCAGCTCACCAGTTCCTTGAGCACGGCTTCAATCTGTTCCTGAGCCACATGCACATCTTCTGTAGGTCCTTCCAAAGTGATGTTATCCTCTCCTCCAGTGAATTTGATGTGAACCTTGAGGTGAAGGACAATGAATCTCTTCAGAATTTGCCAAGATCCAAGCCAGGCCAATGCTTTTGGTCAGGCCTACACCATCGATCCCTGCCACTGAGAGATGTGCTCCTTCCCCAAAAGCCCAGACCAAATCCCCACAATTTTACAAGTCAGAAACTTAACAATTTCGGCCATATGGCAGTGCCTAGAGCCCAAGGCTCTGGTGCCGTCCCGGTTTCTGCAAGGGCTTTGGAGAAGTTTACTCATTTAGCCTTTATCTAGATACCGTCTAACTCCCCAGGGAGAAGCCTTGCTGCACTCGCCATTTCCAGGTATCCTACTACATCAGTTCTCAAAACAGCACCACATAAAGCTTCCTTGGAAGGGCTCAACCCATGACAATAACATAGGAGGAGCAGTGTTTGCAGCAGTAAAAGAGAGGGTTCCCTTGAACAGCAAAGATCTGTGTCATTTCCCCCTGGTTTTACCCACGCTAGAATACACCTCTCTCTTTCGTGACGAGTGATCTGGACTAAACCTTTTTCTACGCCGGGGGGTGCTAAGCTAACCAGCTCACCCATACCTTTGGCATCTGCTGAGTTATTTTGGCCAGGTCCTGTCCTTTCTTTCTAATAATGAAACGATGAAGCCAAGAGGGGGCAGAGACCGAGAAGACGGTAAAACTGTTGGCCTGAGAGACAGAAAAACAGAGAAGCTGTTTGATGGACAAACCACAGCCCACCACTGCCCGTCCCAGCCCACCACTGCCCGTCCCAGCCCACCACAGCCCGTCCCAGCCACCCACAGCCCGTCCCAGCCCGTCCCAGCCCACCACAGCCCACCAGAGCCCGTCCAGGACCACCACAGTCCGTTCCAGCCCACCACAGCCCGTCCCCGCCCAACACAGCCCGTCCCAGACCACCACAGCCCGTCCCAGCCCCTCCCAGCCCGTCTCAGCCCACCACAGCCCGTCCCAGCCTGTCCCAGCCCGTCCCAGACCACCAGAGCCCGTCGCAGCCCACCACAGCCCGTCACAGCTCTCCACAACCCACCACAGCCCGTCCCAGCCCGTCCTCGCCCACCACAGCCCGTCCCAGCCCACCACAGCCCACGAAAGCCCACCACGGCCCACCACAGTTCACCACAGCCCGTCCCAGCCCACCACAGCCCTCCAGAGCCCGTCTCAGCTCACCACAGCCTGTCCCAGCCCACCACAGCCCACCACAGCCCATCCCAGCCCACCACGGCCAGTCCCAGCCCGTGCCAACCCGTCACAACACACCACAGCCCACCACAGCCCGTCCCTACCCACCACAGTGTGTCCCAACCCACCACAGCCCACCACAGCCCTTCAGAACCCACCACAGCCCACCACAGCCCGTCCCAGCCCACCACAGCCCACCACAGCCCACCACAGCCCGCCACAGCCCACTACAGCCCGTCCCAGCCCACCACAGCCCGTCCCAGCCCACCACAGCTTGTCCCAGACCACCACAGCTCCTCCCAGCCCACCATAACCAACCACAGCCTATCCCAGCCGATCCCAGCCCACCACAGCTCGTCCCATCACACCACAGCCCACCACAGCCCGTCCCAGCCAACCACGGCCCGTCCCAGTCCACCATAGCCCGTCCCAGCCCACCACGGCCCATCCGGGCCCAACACAGCCCACCAAGGCGCACCACAGCCCATCCCAGCCCATTACAGCCTGTCCCAGACCACCACATCCCATCTCAGCCCACCACAGCCCGTCCCAGCCCACCACAACCGACCACAGCCCACCACAGACCACCACGGCCCACCACGGCCCATCCAAGCCCACCACGGCCCATCCAAGCCCACCACGGTCCACCACGGCACGTCCCAGCCCACCACAGAGCACCACAGCCCGTCCCAGCCCGTCCCAGCCCACCACAGTATGTCCCAGACCACAAGAGCCCGTCCCAGCCCACCACAGCCCGTCTCAGCCCACCACAGCCTGTCCCAGCCTGTCCCAGCTCGTCCAAGCCTGTCCCAGACCCCCAGAGCCCGTCGCCGCCCACCACAGCCCGTCACAGCCCGTCCCAGCTCTCCACAACCCACCGCAGCCCGTCCCAGCCCACCACAGCCCGTCCCAGCCCACCACGGCCCACGAAAAACCACCACAGCCCACCACGGCCCACCACAGCCCGTCCCAGCCCACCACAAGCCGTCCTAGCCCACCACAGACCTCCAGAGCCCGTCTCAGCTCACCACAGCCTATCCCAGCCCACCACGGCCCACCACAGCACACCACGGCCCACCGCAGCCTATCCCAACCCGTCCCAGCCCACCACGGCCCGTCCCAGCCCACCACGGCCCGTCCCAGCCCGTCCCAGCCCACGACAGCCCGTCCCAGCCCACCACAGCCCGTCGCAGCCCACCACAGCCCGTCTCAGCCCACCAGAGCCCGTCCCAGCTTACCACAGCCCACCACAGCCTGTCCCAGCCAGTCCGATCCCACCACAGCCCGTCCCAGCCCACCAGAGCTCGTCCCAGCCCACCACAACCCACCACAGCCCATCCCAGCCCACCACAGCCGGACCCAGCCCGTCCCAGCCTACCACGGCCGCCGCAGACCACCAGAGCCCATCACAGGCCACCACAGCCCGTCCCAGCACACCACAGCCCGTCTCAGCTCACCACAACCCACCACAGCACACCACAGCCCACCACAGTGCACCAGAGCCCGTCCTGGCCCACCAGAGCCCGTCCCAGCCTACCACAGCCCGTCCCGGCCCACCAGATCCCATCCCAGCCTGTGCCAGCTCACCACAACCCACCACAGCCCGTCCCAGCCCACCATAGCCCGTCTCAGCCCACCACAACCCGTCCTAGCCCACCACAGCCCGTCCCAGCCCACCACAGAGCACCACAGACCGTCGCAGCACACCACAACCCGTCCTAGCCCACCACAGCCCGTCCCCGCCCACCACAGCCCGTCCCAGCCCACCACAACCCGTCCCAGCCCGTCCCAGCTCGTCCCAGCCCGTCCCAGACCACCAGAGCCCATCGCAGCCCACCACAGGCCGTCACAGCCCATCCCAGCTCTCCACAACCCACCACAGCTCGTCCCAGCACACCACAGACCGTCCCAGCCCACCGCAGCCCACCACAGCCCGTCACAGCCCCCCCACAGCCCGTCCCAGCCCACCACAGCCCGTCCCAGCCAACCACGGCCCGTCCCATCCCACCGCGGCCCGTCCCAGCCAACCGCGGCCCGTCCCAGCCCACCACGGCCCACCACAGCCTGTCCCAGCCCACCACAGCCCGTCCCTACTCACCGCAGCCCACCACAGCATGTCCCAGCCCACCACAGCCCGTCCCAGCCAACCACAGCACGTCCCAGCCCGTCTCAGCTCACCACAGCCTGTCCCACCCCACCACAGCCCACCAGAGCCCGTCCCTGCACACCACAGCTCGTCCCAGCACACCACAGCCCGTCCCAGCACACCACAGCCCGTCCCAGCCCACCACAGCCCGTCCCAGCCCACCACAGCCCGTCCCCACCCAACACAGTTCGTCCCAGCCCCTCCCAGCCCGTGTCAGCCCACCACAGCACGTCCCAGCCTGTCCCAGCTCGTCCAAGCCTGTCCCAGACCCCCAGAGCCCGTCGCAGCCCACCACAGCCCGTCACAGCCCGTCCCAGCTCTCCACAACCCACCGCAGCCCGTCCCAGCCCACCACAGCCCGTCCCAGCCCACCACGGCCCACGAAAGCCCACCACAGCCCACCACGGCCCACCACAGCCCGTCCCAGCCCACCACAAGCCGTCCCAGCCCACCACAGCCCTCCAGAGCCCGTCTCAGCTCACCACAGCCTATCCCAGCCCACCACGGCCCACCACAGCACACCACGGCCCACCGCAGCCTATCCCAACCCGTCCCAGCCCACCACGGCCCGTCCCAGCCCACCACGGCCCGTCCCAGCCCGTCCCAGCCCACGACAGCCCGTCCCAACCCACGACAGCCCGTCCCAGCCCACCAGAGCCCACCAGAGCCCACCACAGCTCGTCCCAGCCCACCACAGCCCACAAGAGCTTGTCACAGACCACCACAGCCCGTCCCAGCCCACCACAGCCCACTACGGCCCACCACAGCCCGTCCCAGCCCACCACAGCCTGTCCCAGCCCAACACAGCCCGCCCCAGCCCACCACAGCCCGTCCCAGCCCTCCACAGCCCATCCCAGCTCGTCCCAGACCACCACAACCTCTCACAGCCCGTCACAGCCCGTCACGGCCCACCACAGCCCGTCCCAGCCCACCACAGCCCGTCCCAGCCCACCACAGCCCATCCCAGCCCACCACAGCCCACCACAGCACACCACAGCCCACCACAGCCCGTCCCAGCTCACCACAGCCCACCACAGCCCGTCCCAGCTCACCACAGTTCACCACAGCCCGTCCCAGCCCGTCCCAGCCCACCACAGCCTGTCCCAGCCCGTCCCATTCCACCACACCGAGTCCCAGCCCACCACAACCCGTCCCAGCACGTCCCAGCCCGTCCCAGCCTGTCCCTGCACACCACAGCTCGTCCCAGCACACCACAGCCCGTCCCAGCCCACCACAGCCCGTCCCAGCCCACCACAGCCCGTCCCAGCCCACCACAGCCCGTCCCAGCTCGTCCCAGACCACCACAGCCTCTCACAGCACACCACAGCCCGTAACAGCCCACCACAGCCCGTCCCCGCCCGTCCCAGCCCACCACGGCCCGTCTCAGCCCACCACGGCCCGTCTCAGCTCACCACAACCCGTCCCAGACGACCACAGCCCGTCCAGCCCACCACAGCCCGTCCCAGCCACCACGGCCCGTCCCAGCCCACCACAGCCCGTCCCAGCCCACCACAGCCCACCACATCCCGTCCCAGCCCACCAGAGCCCGTCCCAGCCTGTTTCAGCCCAGCACGGCTAACCACGGCCTGTCCCGGCCCACCACGGCCAACCCACGGTCCACCATGGCCCACCAGAGCACACCACGGCCCACCACGGCCCTTCCAGTCCACCACAGCCCACCACAGCCTGTCCCAGCCCACCACGGCCCGTCCCAGCCCACCACGGCCCACCCCAGCCCACCACGGCCCATCACAGCCCACCACGGCCCGTCCCAGCCCACCACGGCCCATCACAGCCCACCACAGTTCACCACAGCCTGTCCAAGCCCAGCACAGCCCTCCACAACCCTGCACAGCCCGTCCCAACCCTCCACAGCTCATCCCAGCCTACCACAGCCCGTCGCAGCCCAACACAGCTTATCCCAGCCCACCGAAACCCGTCCCAGCCCACCGCAACCCACCACAGGTCACCACAGCCTGTTTCAGCCCACCACGGCAAACCACGGCCCGTCCCAGCCCACCACGGCCCGCCATGGCCCACCACAGCTCGTCCCAGACAAACACGGCGCACCACAGCCCACCACGGCTTGTCCCGGCCCACCACAGCCCGTCCCAGCTTACCACAGCCCACCACAGCCCATCACAGCCCACCACAGCCCGTCCCAGCTTACCACAGCCCACCACAGACCGTCCCAGCCCACCACAGCCTGTCCCAGCCCCTCCCAGCCCGTCTCAGCCCTCCACAGCACGTCCCAGCCTGTCCCAGCTCGTCCAAGCCTGTCCCAGACCCCCAGAGCCCGTCGCAGCCCACCACAGCCCGTCACAGCCCGTCCCAGCTCTCCACAACCCACCGCAGCCCGTCCCAGCCCACCACAGCCCGTCCCAGCCCACCACGGCCCACGAAAGCCCACCACAGCCCGTCCCAGCCCACCACAAGCCGTCCTAGCCCACCACAGACCTCCAGAGCCCGTCTCAGCTCACCACAGCCTATCCCAGCCCACCACGGCCCACCACAGCACACCACGGCCCACCGCAGCCTATCCCAACCCGTCCCAGCCCACCACGGCCCGTCCCAGCCCACCACGGCCCGTCCCAGCCCACGACAGCCCGTCCCAGCCCACCAGAGCCCACCAGAGCCCACCACAGCTCGTACCAGCCCACCACAGCCCACAAGAGCTTGTCACAGACCACTACAGCCCGTCCCAGCCCACCACAGCCCACTACGGCCCACCACAGCCCGTCCCAGCCCACCACAGCCCGTCCCAGCCCACCGCAGCCCGTCCCAGCCCACCGCAGCCCGTCCCAGCCCACCACAGCCCGTCCAGCCCACCACAGCCCGTCCCAGCTCGTCCCAGCCCACCACAGCCTCTCACAGCACACCACAGCCCGTAACAGCCCACCACAGCAAGTACCAGCCCGTACCAGCCCACCACAGCCCGTCTCAGCCCACCACGGCCCGTCTCAGCCCACCACGGCCTGTCTCAGACGACCACAGCCCGTCCCAGCCCACCACAGCCTCTCACAGCCACCACAGCCCGTCCCAGCCCACCACTGCCCGTCCCAGCCCACCACTGCCCGTCCCAGCCAACCACTGCCCGTCCCAGCCCACCACAGCCCGTCCCAGCCACCCACAGCCCGTCCCAGCCCGTCCCAGCCCACCACAGCCCACCAGAGCCCGTCCAGGACCACCACAGTCCGTTCCAGCCCACCACAGCCCGTCCCCGCCCAACACAGCCCGTCCCAGACCACCACAGCCCGTCCCAGCCCCTCCCAGCCCGTCTCAGCCCACCACAGCCCGTCCCAGCCTGTCCCAGCCCGTCCCAGACCACCAGAGCCCGTCGCAGCCCACCACAGCCCGTCACAGCTCTCCACAACCCACCACAGCCCGTCCCAGCCCGTCCTCGCCCACCACAGCCCGTCCCAGCCCACCACAGCCCACGAAAGCCCACCACGGCCCACCACAGTTCACCACAGCCCGTCCCAGCCCACCACAGCCCTCCAGAGCCCGTCTCAGCTCACCACAGCCTGTCCCAGCCCACCACAGCCCACCGCAGCCCATCCCAGCCCACCACGGCCAGTCCCAGCCCGTGCCAACCCGTCACAACACACCACAGCCCACCACAGCCCGTCCCTACCCACCACAGTGTGTCCCAACCCACCACAGCCCACCACAGCCCTTCAGAACCCACCACAGCCCACCACAGCCCGTCCCAGCCCACCACAGACCACCACAGCCCACCACAGCCCGTGCCAGCCCACCACAGCCCGCCTCAGCCCACTACAGCCCATCCCATCCCACCACAGCCCGTCCCAGCCCACCACAGCTTGTCCCAGACCACCACAGCTCCTCCCAGCCCACCATAACCAACCACAGCCTATCCCAGCCGATCCCAGCCCACCACAGCCCGTCCCATCACACCACAGCCCACCACAGCCCGTCCCAGCCAACCACGGCCCGTCCCAGCCCACCACAGCCCGTCCCAGCCCACCACGGCCCATCCGGGCCCAACACAGCCCACCAAGGCGCACCACAGCCCATCCCAGCCCATTACAGCCTGTCCCAGACCACCACATCCCATCTCAGCCCACCACAGCCCGTCCCAGCCCACCACAACCGACCACAGCCCACCACAGCCCACCACGGCCGACCACAGCCCACCACGGCCCATCCAAGCCCACCACGGCCCATCCAAGCCCACCACGGCACGTCCCAGCCCACCACAGAGTACCACAGCCCGTCCCAGCCCACCACAGTATGTCCCAGACCACCAGAGCCCGTCCCAGCCCACCACAGCCCGTCTCAGCCCACCACAGCCTGTCCCAGCTCGTCCAAGCCTGTCCCAGACCCCCAGAGCCCGTCGCAGCCCACCACAGCCCGTCACAGCCCGTCCCAGCTCTCCACAAACCACCGCAGCCCGTCCCAGCCCACGACAGCCCGTCCCAGCCCACCACGGCCCACGAAAACCCACCACAGCCCACCACGGCCCACCACAGCCCGTCCCAGCCCACCACAGCCCGTCCCAGCCCACCACAGCCCACCACAGCATACCACCGCCCACCACAGCCCGTCCCAGCTCACCACAGCCCACCACAGCCCTTCCCAGCCCGTCCCAGCCCACGACAGCCCGTCCCAGCCCGTCCCAGCCCGTCCCAGCCCACCACAGCCTGTCCCAGCCCGTCCCATTCCACCACACCGAGTCCCAGCCCACCACAGCCCGTCCCAGCACGTCCCAGCCCGTCCCATCCTGTCCCCTGCACACCACAGCTCGTCCCAGCACACCACAGCCCGTCCCAGCCCACCACAGCCCGTCCCAGCCCACCACAGTTCGTCCCAGTCCACCACAGCCCGTCCCAGCCCACCACAGCCTCTCACAGCACACCACAGCCCGTAACAGCCCACCACAGCAAGTACCAGCCCGTCCCAGCCCACCACGGCCCGTCTCAGCCCACCACGGCCCGTCTCAGCTCACCACAACCCGTCCCAGACGACCACAGCCCGTCCCAGCCCACCACAGCCCGTCCCAGGCCACCACGGCCCGTCCCAGCCCACCACAGCCCGTCCCAGCTCATCCCAGCCAGACATAGCCCATTCCAGCCCACCACAGCACGTCCAAGACCGTCCCAACCCTTCCCAGCCCGTCCTAGCCCAACAAAGACCGCCACAGCCCACCACAGCCCGTCCCAACCCACCAGAGCCCGTCCGGAGCCACAACGGCCCGTCCCAGCCCACCACGGCTGACCACAGCCCGTCCCAGCCCACCACAGCCCGTCCAAGCCCACCACAGCACGTTCCTGCCCACCACAGCACGTCTCCGCCGACCACAGCCCGTCCCAGCCCACCACAGACCACCACAGCTTGTCCCAGCCCACCACAGCCCATCACAGCACGTCCCAGCTCGTCCCAGCCCGTCACAGACCACCACAGCTTGTCCCAGCCCACCATAGCCCGTCCCAGCTCACCACAACCCACCATAGCCCGTCCCAGCCCGGCCCAGCCCGGCCTAGCTCACCACAGCCCGTCCCTGCCAACCACAGCCCGTCCCCGCCCACCACAGCCCGTCCCCGCCCACCACAGCCGGACCCAGCTCACCACAGCCCACCACAGCCCGTCCCAGCTCACCACAGCCCGTCACAGCCCGTCCCAGCCCACCACAGCCTGTCCCAGCACACCACAGCCTGTCCCAGCCCACCACAGCCCGTCCCAGCCCACCACAGCCCGTCCCAGCCCACCACAGCCCGTCCCAGCCCCCCACAGACAATCCCAGCACACCACAGCCCACCACAGCCCGTCCCGGCCCACTACAACTCGTCCCAGCCCACCACAGCCCACCACAGCCCGTCCCGGCCCACCACAGCCCGTCCCTGAGCACCACAGCCCGTCCCAGCCCACCACAGCCCGTCCCAGCCCACCACAGCCCACCACAGCCCACCACAGCCCACCACAGCCCGTCCCAGCCCACCACAGACCACCACAGCCCGTCCCAAACCACCACAGCCCGTCCCAGCCCACCACAGCCCACCACAGTCCGTCCCAGCCCACTACAACTCGTCCCAGCCCACCACAGCCCACCACAGCCCGTCCCAGCCCACCACAGCTCGTCCCTGAGCACCACAGCCCGTCCCAGCCCACCACGGCCCATCCCAGCCCACCACAGCGCGTCACAGCCCACCACGGCCTGTTCCAGCCCACCAGAGCCCGTCCCAGTCCACCAGAGCCCGTCCCAAGCTACCACAGCTTCTCCCGGCCCACCATAGCCCGTCCCAGCCCACCACAGCCCGTCCCAGCCCACCACGGCCCGTTCCAACCCACCAGAGCACGTCCCAGCCCACCACAGCCTGACCCAGCATGTCCCAGCCCACCACAGCCCGTCCCAGCCTGTCCCAGCTCACCACATCCCACCACAGCCCGCCCCAGCCCACCACAGCCCGTCTTAGCCCAACCCAGCCCCCCACAGCCCGTCCCAGCCCACCACAGTTCACCACGGCCCGTCCCAGCCCACAACAGCCCACCACAACCCACCACAGCCCGTCCCAGCCCACCACGGCCCGTCCCAGCCCACCACGGCCCGTCCCAGCCCACCACGGCCCATAACAACCCACCACGGCCCGTCCCGGCCTACTACGCCCTGTCCCAGCCCACCACAGCCCGTCCCAGCCCACCACGGCCCGTCCCAGCCCGTCCCAGCCCACCACAGCCCGACCCAGCCCACCACGGCCCATCCCAGCCCACCACGGCCCGCCCCAGCCCGTGCCAGCCAATACCAGCCCACCACAGCCCGTGCCAGCCTGTCCCAGCCCACCACAGCCCACTACGGCCCACCACAGCCCGTCCCAGCCCACCACAGCCCACCACAACCCGTCCCATCCCACCACAGCCCACCACAGCTTGTCCCAGCCCACCACAGCCCGTCCCAGCCCACCACAGCTCAACACAGACCGTCCCAGCCCGCTAGAGCCCGTCCCAGCTTACACAGCCCACCACAGCCTGTCCCAGCCTACCACAGCCCACCACAGCTCTTCCCAGCCCACCACAGCACACCACAGCCCACCACAGTACGTCTCAGCCCACCACAACACGTCCCAGCCTGTCCCAGCCCGTTCCACACGACCATAGCCCACCACAGCCCATCCCAGCCCACCACAGCCTTTCCAAGCCCACCACAGTCCACCACAGCCAGTCCCAGCCCACCACAGCCTGTCCCAGCCCACCACAACCTGTCCCAGCCCACCACAGCCCGTCCCAGCCCACCACAGCCCGTCCCAGCCCACCACAGCCCGTCCCAGCCCCCCACAGACAATCCCAGCACACCACAGCCCACCACAGCCCGTCCCGGCCCACTACAACTCGTCCCAGCCCACCACAGCCCACCACAGCCCGTCCCGGCCCACCACAGCCCGTCCCTGAGCACCACAGCCCGTCCCAGCCCACCACAGCCCGTCCCAGCCCACCACAGCCCACCACAGCCCACCACAGCCCACCACAGCCCGTCCCAGCCCACCTCAGCCCACCACAGCCCGTCCCAAACCACCACAGCCCGTCCCAGCCCACCACAGCCCACCACAGTCCGTCCCAGCCCACTACAACTCGTCCCAGCCCACCACAGCCCACCACAGCCCGTCCCAGCCCACCACAGCCCGTCCCTGAGCACCACAGCCCGTCCCAGCCCACCACGGCCCATCCCAGCCCACCACAGCGCGTCACAGCCCACCACGGCCTGTTCCAGCCCACCAGAGCCCGTCCCAGTCCACCAGAGCCCGTCCCAAGCTACCACAGCTTCTCCCGGCCCACCATAGCCCGTCCCAGCCCACCACAGCCCGTCCCAGCCCACCACGGCCCGTTCCAACCCACCAGAGCACGTCCCAGCCCACCACAGCCTGACCCAGCATGTCCCAGCCCACCACAGCCCGTCCCAGCCTGTCCCAGCTCACCACATCCCACCACAGCCCGCCCCAGCCCACCACAGCCCGTCTTAGCCCAACCCAGCCCCCCACAGCCCGTCCCAGCCCACCACAGTTCACCACGGCCCGTCCCAGCCCACAACAGCCCACCACAACCCACCACAGCCCGTCCCAGCCCACCACGGCCCGTCCCAGCCCACCACGGCCCGTCCCAGCCCACCACGGCCCGTCCCAGCCCACCACGGCCCATAACAACCCACCACGGCCCGTCCCGGCCTACTACGCCCTGTCCCAGCCCACCACAGCCCGTCCCAGCCCACCACGGCCCGTCCCAGCCCGTCCCAGCCCACCACAGCCCGACCCAGCCCACCACGGCCCATCCCAGCCCACCACGGCCCGCCCCAGCCCGTGCCAGCCAATACCAGCCCACCACAGCCCGTGCCAGCCTGTCCCAGCCCACCACAGCCCACTACGGCCCACCACAGCCCGTCCCAGCCCACCACAGCCCACCACAACCCGTCCCATCCCACCACAGCCCACCACAGCTTGTCCCAGCCCACCACAGCCCGTCCCAGCCCACCACAGCTCAACACAGACCGTCCCAGCCCGCTAGAGCCCGTCCCAGCTTACACAGCCCACCACAGCCTGTCCCAGCCTACCACAGCCCACCACAGCTCTTCCCAGCCCACCACAGCACACCACAGCCCACCACAGTACGTCTCAGCCCACCACAACACGTCCCAGCCTGTCCCAGCCCGTTCCACACGACCATAGCCCACCACAGCCCATCCCAGCCCACCACAGCCTTTCCAAGCCCACCACAGTCCACCACAGCCAGTCCCAGCCCACCACAGCTTGTCCCAGCACACCACAGCCCGTCCCGGCCCACCACAGCCCACCACAGACCGTCCCAGCCCACCAAAGCCCGTCCCAGTTTACCACACCCCACCACAGCCCTTCCCAGCTCACCACAACCCACCAGGGCTCGTCCCAGCCCACCACGGTCCGTCCCCACCTAACACGGCCCACCTCAGCCCACCACAGCCCGTCCCAGCCCACCACAGCCCGTCCCAGCCCACCACAGCCCGTCCCAGCCCTTCCCAGCCCGTCCCAGCCAGTCCCAGCCCACCACAGCCCGTCCCAGCCCACCACAGCCCGTCCCAGCCCACCACAGCCCATCCCAGCACACCACAGCCTACCATAGCACGTACCGGCCCACCACAGCCCGTCCCAGCCCACCACAGCCCATCCCAGCCCACCACAGCCCGTCCAAGCCCACCACAGCGCGTCCACGCCCACCACAGCGCGTCCCAGCCCACCACAGCGCGTCCTAGACCACCACAGCCCGTCCCAGCCCACCACAGCGCGTCCCAGCCCACCACAGCGCGTCCCAGCCCACCACAGCGCGTCCCAGCCCACCACAGCCCGTCCCAGCCCACCACAGCCTACAACAGCACGTCCCGGCCCACCAAAGCCCGTCCCAGCCCACTACGGTCCACCACGGCCCGTCCCGGCCCACCATGGTCCGTCCCGGCCCACCATGGTCCGTCCCGGCCCACCTCAGCCCACCTCAGCCCACCACAGCCAGTCCCAGCCCACCACTGCCCGTCCCAGCCCACCACAGCCCGTCCCAGCCCGTCCCAGCTCGTCCCAGCCCACCACAGGCCTTCCCAGCCCCTCCCAGACCCCTAGAGCCGGCCCAGCCCGTTTCAGCCCCTCCCAGACCGTCTCAGCTCACCACACCCCACCACAGCCCATCCCAGCCCACCACGGCCTGTTCCAGCCCACCAGAGCCCGTCCCAGCCCACCACAGCCCATCCCGTCCCACCACAGCCCACCACAGCCCGTCCCATCCCACCACAGCTCGTCCCAGCCCACCACAGCCCACCAAAGCCCGTCCCCGCTCACCACACCCCGTCCCCGCCCACCACAGCCCATCCCCGCCCACCACAGCTCGTCCCTGCCCACCACAACTTGTCCCCGCCCACCACAACTTGTCCCCACCCACTACGGCCCTTCCCGGCCCACCACGGCCTGTCCCAGCCAACCAAGACCGGTCCCGGCCCACCACGGCACGTCCCAACCCACCACGGCCCAGCCCAGCCCACCACAACCCACCACAGCCCATTACAGCTTACCACAGCCCGTCCCAACCCACCACAGCCTGTTCCAGCCCACCACAGACCGTGCCCGCCCACCACAGCACATCCAAGCCCGTCCCAGCCCACCACAACCCGTCACCGCCCACCACAACCCGTCACCGCCCACTACAGCCCGTCCAAGGCGTCCCAGCCCGTCCCAGCCCATCTCAGCCCGTCCCAGCCCACCAGAACTCGTCCCAGCCCACCACAGCTCGTCCCAGCCCACCACAGCCCGTCCCAGCCCACCACAGCCCGTTCCAGCCCACCACAGCCCACCAAAGCCCGTCCCCGCCCACCAAAGCCCGTCCCCGCCCACCACAACCCGTCACCGCCCACCACAACCCGTCCAAGGCGTCCCAGCCCGTCCCAGCCTGTCCCAGCCTGTCCCAGCCCATCCCAGCCTGTCCCAGTCCACCACAGCCCGTCCCAGCCTGTCCCAGTCCATTGCGGCCCACCACATCCCGTCCCAGCCCGCTCCATCCCACCATAGATCACCACAGCTTGTCCCAGCCCACCACAGCCCACCACAGCCCATCCCAGCCCGTCCCAACCCACCACAGCCCGTCTCAGCCCGATCCAGCTCACCACAGCCCGTCCCAGCTCACCACATCCCGTCATAGCCCCCCACAGCCCATCCCAGCCCACCACAGCTCAAAACAGTTCACCACGGCCCGTCCCAGCCCACAACGGCCCACCGCGGCCCACCACAGCCCGTCCCAGCCCACCACGGCCCGTCCCAGCCCACCACGGCCCGTCCCAGCTCGTGCCAGCCAATACCAGCCCACCACAGCCCGTGCCAGCCTGTCCCAGCCCACCACAGCCCTTCCCAGCCAACTACAGCCCACCACAGCCCGTCCCATCCCACCAGAGCCCACCACAGCTTGTGCCAGACCACCACAGCCCGTCCCAGCCCACCACAGCTCACCACACACCGTCCCAGCCCACCAGAGCCCGTCCCAGCTTACCACAGCCCACCACAGCCCACCACGGCCTGTCCCAGCCCTCCACAGCCCACCACAGCCCGTCCCAGCCCACCACAGCACACCACAGCCCACCACAGCCCGTCTCAGCCCACCACAGCCCACCACGGCCCACCACGGCCCGTCCCAGCCCACCACAGCCCAGCACAGCCTACCAGGGCCCACCTCAGCCCACCACGGCCCACCACGGCCCATCCCAGCCCACCACAGCCCGTTCCAGACTACCAGAGCCCGTCCCCGCCCACCACAGCCCGTCCCAGCCCAACAAAACCCCTCCCCGCCCACCACAGCCCGTCCCAGCACGTCCCAGCCCACCACAGCCCATTCCAGACCACCACAGCCCGTCCCCACCGACCACAGCTCGTCCCAGCCCACCACAGCCCGTCCCAGCCCACCACAGCCCATCCCAGCCCACCACAGCCCGTCCCAGCCCACCACAGCCCGTCCCAGCCCACCACTGCCCGTCCCAGCATGTCCCAGCTCGTCCCAGCCCACCACAGGCCTTCCCAGCCGCTCCCAGACCCCCAGAGCCGGCCCAGCCCGTTTCAGCCCCTCCCAGACCGTCTCAGCTCACCACACCCCACCACAGCCCATCCCAGCCCACCACGGCCTGTTCCAGCCCAGCAGAGGCCGTTCCAGTCCACCAGAGCCCGTCCCAACCTACCACAGCTTGTCCCGGCCCACCATAGCCCGTCCCAGCCCACCACAGCCCGTCCCAGCCCACTGCGACCCGTCCCAGACCACCACAGCCCGTCTTAGCCCGACCCAGCCCCCCACAGCCCGTCCCAACCCACCACAGTTCACCACGGCCCGTCCCAGCCCACAACGGCCCACCACGGCTCACCACAGCCCGTCCCAGCCCACCACAATTCGTCCCAGTGCACCACAGCGCGTCCCAGCCCACCACAGCCCGTCCCAGCACACCACAGTCCACCACAGCCCGTCCCGTCCCACCACAGCCCGTCCCGGCCCACCACAGCCCGTCCCGGCCCACCACAGCCCATCCCGGCCCACCACAGCCCGTCCCGGCCCACCACAGCCTGTCTCAGCACACCACAGCCCGTCCTGGCTCACCACAGCCCGTCCCGGCCCACCACAGCCCACCACAGCCAGTCCCAGACCACCACAGCCCGTCCCAGCCCACCACAGGCCACTACAGCACACCACAGGCTACCGTAGACCACCACAGCCCATCCCAGCCCACCACAGCCCGTCTCAGCCCGTCCCAGCCTGCCACAGCCCGTCCGAGCCCGCCACAGCCCAATACAGCCCACCACAGCCCAATACAGCCCACCACAGCCCGTCTCAGCTCACCACAACCCACCACAGCCCGTCCAAGCCCACCACAGCCCATTACAGCTTACCACAGCCCGTCCCAGCCCACCAGACCCCGTTCCAGCCCACCAGAGCCCACCAAAGCCCGTCCCCGCCCACCACAGCCCGTCCCCGCTCACCACAGCCCGTCACAGCCCACCACAGCCCACCGCAGCACGTCCCAGCCCACCACAGCCCGTCCCAGCCCACCACAGCCTACAACAGCACGTCCCGGCCCACCAAAGCCCGTCCCAGCCCACTACGGTCCACCACGGCCCGTCCAGGCCCATCACCGCCCGTCCCGGCCCACCATGGTCCGTCCCGGCCCACCGTGGCCCACCTCAGCCCACCACTGCCCGTCCCAGCCCACCACTGCCCGTCCCAGCCCGTCCCAGCTTGTCCCAGCCCACCACAGGCCTTCCCAGCCCCTCCCAGACCCCCAGAGCCGGCCCAGCCCGTTTCAGCCCCTCCCAGAACGTCTCAGCTCACCACACCCCACCACAGCCCATCCCAGCCTACCACGGCCTGTTCCAGCCCACCACAGCCCGTCCCAGTCCACCAGAGCCCGTCCCAACCTACCACAGCTTGTCCCGGCCCACCATAGCCCATCCCGGCCCACCACAGCCCGTCCCGGCCCACCAGAGCCCGTCTCAGCACACCACAGCCCGTCCTGGCTCACCGCAGCCCGTCCCGTCCAACCACAGCCCACCACAGCCCGTCCCAGCCCACCACAGCCCGTCCCAGCCCACCACAGACCACTACAGTACACCACAGGCTACCGTAGACCACCACAGCCCGTCCCAGCCCACCACAGCCTGTCCCGTCCCACCACAGCCCACCACAGCCCGTCCCAGCCCGCCACAGCCCGTCCCAGCCCACCACAGCCCACCATAGCCCAATACAGCCCACCACAGCCCGTCCCAGCCCATCTCAGCTCACCACAACCCACCACAGCCCGTCCAAGCCCACCACAGCCCATTACAGCTTACCACAGCCCGTCCCAGCCCACCAGAGCCCGTTCCACACCACCAGAGCCCACCAAAGCCCGTCCCTGCCCAACACAGCCCGTCCCAGCCCGTCCCAGGCCACCACAACCCTTCCCTGCTCACCACAGCGTGTCCCCGCCCACCACAACTTGTCCCTCCCACTACAGCCCGGCCCGGCCCACCACGGCCCGTCACGGCCAACCAAGGCCGGTCCTGGCCCACCACGGCCCCTCCCAGCCCACCACAGCTTGTCCCAGCCCACCACGTCCGACCACAGCCCACCACGGCCCACCACAACCCACCACGGCTTACCACAGCCCACCACAGTTCACCATGGCACACCACGGCACGTCATAGCCCACCACAGCCTGTCCCAGCCCACCACGGCCCACCACAGCCCACCGCATCCCGTCCCAGCCCACCACAGCCCGTCTCAGCCCACCACAGCTTGTCCCAGCCAACCAGAGCCCGTCCCAGCCCACCACAGCCCGTCTCAGCCTACCACAGCTTGTCCCAGCCCACCACAGTCCGTCCCAGCCCACCACAGCCCGTCCCAGCCCACCAGAGCCCACCACAGCTTGACCCAGCCCACCACAGTCCGTCCCAGCCCACCACAGCCCGTCCCAGGACACCACAGTCCGTTCCAGCCCACCACGGCCCGTCCCAGCCCACCACAGTCCACCACAGCCCGTCCCAGCCCACCACAGCTCGTCCCAGCCCACCACAGCCCACCACAGCCCATCCCCGCCCACCACAGCTCGTCCCTGCCCACCACAACTTGTCCCCGCCCACCACAACTTGTCCCCACCCACTACGGCCCTTCCCGGCCCACCACGGCCCGTCCCAGCCAACCAAGACCAGTCCCGGCCCACCACGGCACGTCCCAACCCACCACGGCCCAGCCCAGCCCACCACAACCCACCACAGCCCATTACAGCTTACCACAGCCCATCCCAACCCACCACAGCCTGTTCCAGCCCACCACAGACCATGCCCGCCCACCACAGCACATCCAAGCCCGTCCCAGCCCACCACAACCCGTCACCGCCCACCACAGCCCGTCCAAGGCGTCCCAGCCCGTCCCAGCCCATCTCAGCCCGTCCCAGCCCACCAGAACTCGTCCCAGCCCACCACAGCTCGTCCCAGCCCACCACAGCCCGTCCCAGCCCACCACAGCCCGTTCCAGCCCACCACAGCCCACCAAAGCCCGTCCCCGCCCACCAAAGCCCGTCCCCGCCCACCACAACCCGTCACCGCCCACCACAACCCGTCCAAGGCGTCCCAGCCCGTCCCAGCCCATGTCAGCCCGTCCCAGCCAACCACAGCCCGTCCCAGCCTATCCCAGCCTGTCCCAGTCCACCACAGCCCGTCCCAGCCTGTCCCAGTCCATTGCGGCCCACCACATCCCGTCCCAGCCCGTCCCATCCCACCATAGACCACCACAGGTCGTCCCAGCCCACCACAGCCCACCACAGCCCGTCCCGGCCCACCACAGCCCGTCTCAGCCCGATCCAGCTCACCACAGCCCGTCCCAGCTCACCACATCCCGTCATAGCCCCCCACAGCCCATCCCAGCCCACCACAGCTCAAAACAGTTCACCACGGCAGGTCCCAGCCCACAACGGCCCACCGCGGCCCACCACAGCCCGTCCCAGACCACCACGGCCCGTCCCAGCCCACCACGGCCCGTCCCAGTTCGTGCCAGCCAATACCAGCCCACCACAGCCCGTGCCAGCCTGTCCCAGCCCACCACAGCCCTTCCCAGCCCACCACAGCCAGTCCCAGCCCACCACAGCCCACCACAGCCCGTCCCATCCCACCAGAGCACACCACAGCTTGTCCCAGACCACCACAGCCCGTCCCAGCCCACCACAGCTCACCACAGACCGTCCCAGCCCACCAGAGCCCGTCCCAGCTTACCACAGCCCGTCCCAGCCCACCACGGCCTGTCCCAGCCCTCCACAGCCCACCACAGCCCGTCCCAGCCCACCACAGCACACCACAGCCCACCACATAACGTCTCAGCCCACCACAGCCCACCACAGCTTGTCCCAGCCCACCAGAGCCCGTCTCAGCCCACCACAGCCCACCACAGCTTGTCCCAGCACACCACAGTCCGTCCCAGCCCACCACAGCCCGTCCCAGCCCACCACAGTGCGACCCAGCCTACGACAGCCCGTCCCAGCCCACGACAGCCCATCCCAGCCCACCACAGCCTACCACAGCACGTCCCGGCCCACCAGAGCCAGTCCCAGCCCACCACAGCCCGTCCCAGCAGACCACAGCCCGTCCCAGCACACCACAGCCCGTCCCAGGACACCACAGTCCGTCCCAGCCCACCACAGCCCGTCCCAGCCCACCACAGCCCGTCCCAGCCCACCACAGCTCGTCCCAGCCCACCACAGCCCACCAAAGCCCGTCCCCGCTCACCACACCCCGTCCCCGCCCACCACAGCCCATCCCCGCCCACCACAGCCCGTCCCCGCCCACCACAACTTGTCCCCGCCCACCACAACTTGTCCCCACCCACTACGGCCTGTCCCGGCCCACCACGGCCCGTCCCAACCCACCACGGCCCAGCCCAGCCCACCACAACCCACCACAGCCCATTACAGCTTACCACAGCTCGTCCCAACCCACCACAGCCTGTTCCAGCCCACCACAGCCTGTTCCAGCCCACCACAGACCGTGCCCGCCCACCACAGCACATCCAAGCCCGTCCCAGCCCACCACAACCCGTCCCAGCCCACCACAACCCGTCACCGCCCACCACAGCCCGTCCAAGGCGTCCCAGCCCGTCCCAGCCCATCTCAGCCCGTCCCAGCCCACCAGAACTCGTCCCAGCCCACCACAGCTCGTCCCAGCCCACCACAGCCCGTCCCAGCCCACCACAGCCCGTTCCAGCCCACCACAGCCCACCAAAGCCCGTCCCCGCCCACCAAAGCCCGTCCCCGCCCACCACAACCCGTCACCACCCACCACAATCCGTCCAAGGCGTCCAAGCCTGTCCCAGCCCATGTCAGCCCGTCCCAGCCCACCACAACTCGTCCCAGCCCACCACAGCCCGTCCCAGCCTGTCCCAGCCCACCACAGCCCGTCCCAGCCTGTCCCAGCCCACCACAGCCCGTCCCAGCCTGTCCCAGTCCATTGCGGCCCACCACATCCCGTCCCAGCCCGTCCCATCCCACCATAGACCACCACAGCTCGTCCCAGCACGTCCCAGCCCGTCCCGGCCCACCACAGCCCGTCTCAGCCCGATCCAGCTCACCACAGCCCGTCCCAGCTCACCACATCCCGTCATAGCCCCCCACAGCCCATCCCAGCCCACCACAGCTCACCACAGTTCACCACGGCCCGTCCCAGCCCACAACGGCCCACCGCGGCCCACCACAGCCCGTCCCAGCCCACCACGGCCCGTCCCAGCCCACCACGGCCTGTCCCAGCCCACCACGGCCTGTCCCAGCCAACCACGGCCCGTCCCAGTTCGTGCCAGCCAATACCAGCCCACCACAGCCCGTGCCAGCCTGTCCCAGCCCACCACAGCCCTTCCCAGCCCACCACAGCCAGTCCCATCCCACCAGAGCCCACCACAGCTTGTCCCAGCCCACCACAGCCCGTCCCAGCCCACCACAGCTCACCACAGACCGTCCCAGCCCACCAGAGCCCGTCCCAGCTTACCACAGCCCACCACAGCCCACCACGGCCTGTCCCAGCCCACCACAGCCCGTCCCAGCCCACCACAGCCCGTCCCAGCCCTTCCCAACCCACCACAGACCATCCCGGCCCTCCGCAGTCCGTCCCAGCCCATCACAGCCCGTCCCAGCCCACCACAGCTCGTCCCAGCCCAGCACAGCCCACCACGGCCACCCACAGCCCACCACGGCCACCCACAGCCCACCACGGCCCACCACGACCCTTCCAGACCAACACAGCATGTCCCAGCCTTCCACAGCCCGCCACAGACCATCTCAGCCCACCACAGCCCGTCCCAGCCCACCACAGCCCGTCCCAGCCCACCACAGCCCGTCCCAGCCCACCACAGCGCGTCCCAGCCCACCACAGCCCGTCCCAGCCCACCACAGCCCGTCCCAGCCCACCACAGCCCGTCCCAGCCCACCACAGCCTACAACAGCACGTCCCGGCCCACCAAAGCCCGTCCCAGCCCACTACGGTCCACCACGGCCCGTCCAGGCCCATCACCACCCGTCCCGGCCCACCATGGTCCGTCCCGGCCCACCGCGGCCCACCTCAGCCCACCACAGCCCGTCCCAGCCCACCACTGCCCGTCCCAGCCCACCACTGCCCGTCCCAGCCCGTCCCAGCCCACCACAGGCCTTCCCAGCCCCTCCCAGACCCCCAGAGCCGGCCCAGCCCGTTTCAGCCCCTCCCAGACCGTCTCAGCTCACCACACCCCACCACAGCCCATCCCAGCCCACCACGGCCTGTTCCAGCCCAGCAGAGGCCGTTCCAGTCCACCAGAGCCCGTCCCAACCTACCACAGCTTGTCCCGGCCCACCATAGCCCGTCCCAGCCCACCACAGCCCGTCCCAGCCCACTGCGGCCCATCCCAGCCCACCACAGCCCGTCTTAGCCCGACCCAGCCCCCCACAGCCCGTCCCAACCCACCACAGTTCACCACGGCCCGTCCCAGCCCACAACGGCCCACCACGGCTCACCACAGCCCGTCCCAGCCCACCACAATTCGTCCCAGTGCACCACAGCGCGTCCCAGCCCACCACAGCCCGTCCCGTCCCACCACAGCCCGTCCCGGCCCACCAGAGCCCGTCTCAGCACACCACAGCCCGTCCTGGCTCACCACAGCCCGTCCCGTCCCACCACAGCCCACCACAGTTCGTCCCAGACCATCACAGCCCGTCCCAGCCCACCACAGGCCACTACAGCACACCACAGGCTACCGTAGACCACCACAGCCCATCCCAGCCCACCACAGCCCGTCCCGTCCCACCACAGCCCACCACAGCCCGTCCCAGCCTGCCACAGCCCGTCCCAGCCCGCCACAGCCCACCACAGCACAATACAGCCCACCACAGCCCGTCTCAGCTCACCACAACCCACCACAGCCCGTCCAAGCCCACCACAGCCCATTACAGCTTACCACAGCCCGTCCCAGCCCACCAGACCCCTTTCCAGCCAACAGATCCCACCAAAGCCCGTCCCCGCCCACCACAGCCCGTCCCCGCTCACCACAGCCCGTCCCAGCCCGTCCCAGGCCACCACAGCCCTTCCCTGCTCACCACAGCCTGTCCCCGCCCACCACAACTTGTCCCCGCCCACTACAGCCCGGCCCGGCCCACCAAAGCCCGTCATGGCCAACCAAGGCCGGTCCTGGCCCACCACAGCCCGTCCTAGCCCTTCCCAGCCTACCGCAGCGCGTCCCAGCCCACCCACAGCCCGTCCCAGCCCACCACAGCCCGTCCCAGCCCACCACAGCCCGTCCCAGCCCACGACAGCCCATCCCAGCACACCACAGCCTACCACAGCACGTCCCGGCCCACCAGAGCCAGTCCCAGCCCACCACAGCCCGTCCCAGCAGACCACAGCCCGTCCCAGCACACCACAGCCCGTCCCAGGACACCACAGTCCGTCCCAGCCCACCACAGCCCGTCCCAGCCCACCACAGCTCGTCCCAGCCCACCACAGCTCGTCCCCGCTCACCACACCCCGTCCCCGCCCACCACAGCCCATCCCCGCCCACCACAGCCCGTCCCCGCCCACCACAACTTGTCCCCGCCCACCACAACTTGTCCCCACCCACTACGGCCTGTCCCGGCCCCCCACGGCCCGTCCCAGCCAACCAAGACCGGTCCCCGGCCCACCACGGCACGTCCCAACCCACCACGGCCCAGCCCAGCCCACCACAACCCATTACAGCTTAACACAGCCCGTCCAACCCACCACAGCCTGTTCCAGCCCACCACAGCCTGTTCCAGCCCACCACAGACCGTGCCCGCCCACCACAGCACATCCAAGCCCGTCCCAGCCCACCACAACCCGTCACCGCCCACCACAACCCGTCACCGCCCACCACAGCCCGTCCAAGGCGTCCCAGCCCGTCCCAGCCCATCTCAGCCCGTCCCAGCCCACCAGAACTCGTCCCAGCCCACCACAGCTCGTCCCAGCCCACCACAGCCCGTCCCAGCCCACCAAAGCTAGTTCCAGCCCACCAAAGCCCTTCCCCGCCCACCACAACCCGTCCAAGGCGTCCCAGCCCGTCCCAGCCCATGTCAGCCCGTCCCCAGCCCACCACAACTCGTCCCAGCCCACCACATCCCGTCCCAGCCTGTCCCAGCCCACCACAGCCCGTCCCAGCCTGTCCCAGTCCATTGCGGCCCACCACATCCCGTCCCAGCCCGTCCCATCCCACCATAGACCACCACAGCTCGTCCCAGCCCACCACAGCCCACCACAGCCCGTCCCAGCACGTCCCAGCCCGTCCCGGCCCACCACAGCCCGTCTCAGCCCGATCCAGCTCACCACAGCCTGTCCCAGCTCACCACATCCCGTCATAGCCCCCCACAGCCCATCCCAGCCCACCACAAGCTCACCACAGTTCACCACGGCCCGTCCCAGCCCACAACGGCCCACCGCGGCCCACCACGGCCCGTCCCAGCCAACCACGGCCCGTCCCAGTTCGTGCCAGCCAATACCAGCCCACCACAGCCCGTTCCAGTCTGTCCCAGCCCACCACAGCCCTTCCCAGCCCACCACAGCCAGTCCCATCCTACCAGAGCCCACCACAGCTTGTCCCAGCCCACCACAGCCCGTCCCAGCCCACCACAGCTCACCACAGACCGTCCCAGCCCACCAGAGCCCGTCCCAGCTTACCACAGCCCACCACAGCCCCACCACGGCCTGTCCCAGCCCACCACAGCCCGTCCCAGCCCACCACAGCCCATCCCCGCATACCACAGCCCGTCCCAGCCCACCACAGCCCGTCCCAGCGCACCACAGCTTATTGCAGTCCACCACAGCCCGTCCCAGCCATTCACACATGACCCCAGCAAACCACAGCCCGTCCCAGCACACCCGCAGCCCGTCCCAGCCCACCACAGCCCGTCCCAGCCTGTCCAAGCCCGTCCCAGCCCCACCACAGCCCTTCCCAGCACACCACAGCCCGTCCCAGCCCGTCCCAGCCCATCACAGCCCGTTCCAGATCACCACAAACCGTTCCAGCCCACCACAGCCCACCACCAAGCCCTTCCCAGCCTGTCCCAGCTCACTACAGACCGTCACCGCACACCACAGCCCTTCACAGCCTGTCCCAGCGCACCACAGCCCATCACCGCCAGCCACAGCCCGTCCCCGCACAACACAGCCCGTCCCAGCCCAACACAGCCCACCGCAGCCCGTCCCAGCCCACCGCAGCCTTTCACAGCCCACCACAGGTCACGACACCCCACCACAGCCCGCCACAGCCCTCCACAGCCCAACCCAGCCTACCACAGCTTATCCCAGCACACCACAGCTCGTCACAGACCACCACAGCCCACCACAGGCCACCACGGCCCGTCTCAGCCTACTACAGCCCACCACAGCCCGTCCCAGCCCATCACAGATGATCCCAGCAAACCACAGCCCGTCCCAGCCCACCGCAGCCCGTCCCAGCCCACCACAGCCCGTCCCAGCCCACCACAGCCCGTCCCAGCGCACCACAGCTTATCGCAGTCCACCACAGCCCGTCCCAGCCATTCACACATGACCCCAGCAAACCACAGCCCGTCCCAGCACACCGCAGCCCGTCCCAGCCCACCACAGCCCGTCCCAGCCTGTCCAAGCCCGTCCCAGCCCACCACAGCCCTTCCCAGCAGACCACAGCCCGTCCCAGCCCACCACAGACCGTCCCAGCCCACCACAGACCGTCCCAGCCCACCACAGACCGTACCCGCCCACCACAGACCGTACCCGCCCACCACAGACCGTCCCCGCCCACCACAGCCCGTCCCGGACCACGACAGCCCCTCCCGGACCACGACAGCCCCTCCCGGACCACCACAGCCCCTCCCGGACCACCACAGCCCGTCCCGGACCACCACAGCCCGTCCCCGCCCACCACAGCTTGTCCCCGCAAACCACAGCTTGTCCCAGCCCACGACAGCCCGTCCCAGCCCAACCACAGCCCGTCCCGGATCACCAGAGCCCACCACAGCACACCACAGAATGTCTCAGCCTATCCCAGCCTGTCCCAGCCCGTCCCAGCCCACAGCAGCCCGTCCCAGCCCACCACAGACCGTCCCAGCCCACCACAGACCGTCCCAGCCCACCACAGCCCGCCCCAGCCCACCACAGCCCGTCCCCGCCCACCACAGCCCACTACGGCCCAACATGGCTCGCCATGGCTCACGACAGCCCACCACAGCCCACCACAGCCGGTTACAGCCTGTCCCAGCCCGTCCCGGCCCACCGCGGCCCGTCCCGGCCCACCTGTGTTAGGAACAGTATCTCACCTTCTTGATTTTGGCACCTCCTTTCGCTATGATGTTCTTGTGGAACTGTTTGCAGATGGGGACAGAAATAGAAAAGCTGTTTTCAACCTAAGGGAGAAAGGAAGGGAGACCTGAAGATTACACTGTCGTGGCAAGGGAGGCCCGACTTCAGGAGCTCTGATAAACGAGCTTTTGAAAACAGACTCAAGGAAGTTCTCTATACGAGGGACTTTTGTAAGACTAAACAAAGGCAAGGACGTTCCCCTATAGCCTTCCCATAACAGGTACTACCCCCTGCCTCCATTCAGCCAAAACAGCGCCGACAGCTCCCTCCTCTTGAGGTGTTTTAGCTCTACCCAAGCCAGTAGAGCTCTGCTTTGCCCCAGGGTTATCCAGGCACGTAGAAGGGAAGAGCAGGCAGACCTCCTTACCAGGTCTGCCACCATCTTTTCCATCGCAGCCCACCACAGCCCGTCTCAGCTCACCACAGCCCTTCCCAGCCCACCACACCCACCACAGCCTGTCCCAGCCCACCACAGCCCGTCCCACCCCACCACGGCCCATCCCGGCCCCCCATGGCCCGTCCCGCCCCGTCCCGGCCCACCACGGCCCACCAGAGCCAGTCCCGGCCCATCCCAGCCCGTCTCGTCCCGTCCCAGCTCGTCCCAGCCCGTCCCGTCCCAGAACAGCCCGTCCCGTCCCAGCCCACCACAACCCGTCCCGTCCCTTCCCAGCACAGCCCGTCCCAGCCTGTCCCGTCCCGTTGCAGCTCGTCCCGTCCCGTCCCAGGACTTCCCAGCCCACCGCAGCCCGTCCCAGCCCATCACAGCTCGTCCCAGCCCGTCCCAGGCCTTCCCAGCCCACCCCAGCCCGTCCCAGCCCACCGCAGCCCGTCCCCGCCCACCGCAGCCCGTCCCCGCCCACGAAAGCCCGTCCCAGCTTACCATAGCCCATCACAGCCCACCACGGTCCACCACAGCGCACCACAGCCTGTCCCAGCCCACCATGGCCTGTAACAACCCACCACGGCCCGTCCCAGCCCACCACAGCCCGTCCCGGCCTACTACGGCTCGTCCCAGACCACCGCAGCCCGTCCCAACCCACCGCAGCCCGTCCCAGCCCGTCCCAGCCCACCGCAGCCCGTCCCAGCCCACCTTAGCTCGTCCCAGCCCACCACAGCCCGTCCCAGCCCGTCCCAGCCCACCGCAGCCCGTCCCAGCCCGTCCCAGCCAGTCCCAGCCCGTCCCAGCCCACCGCAGCCCGTCCCAGCCCACCGCAACCCGTCCCAGCCCATCGCAGCCCGTCCAAGCTCACCACAGCCCGTCCCAGCCCACCGCAGCCCGTCCCAGCCCACCGCAGCCTGTCCCAGCCCACCACAACCCGTCCCAGCCCACCGCAACCCGTCCCAGCCCACCGCAGCCTTTCACAGCCCACCACAGGTCACGACACCCCACCACAGCCCGCCACAGCCCAACCCAGCCTACCACAGCTTATCCCAGCACACCACAGCTCGTCACAGACCACCACAGCCCACCACAGGCCACCACGGCCCGTCTCAGCCTACTACAGCCCACCACAGCCCGTCCCAGCCCATCACAGATGATCCCAGCAAACCACAGCCCGTCCCAGCCCACCGCAGCCCGTCCCAGCCCACCACAGCCCGTCCCAGCCCACCACAGCCCGTCCCAGCGCACCACAGCTTATCGCAGTCCACCACAGCCCGTCCCAGCCATTCACACATGACCCCAGCAAACCACAGCCCGTCCCAGCACACCGCAGCCCGTCCCAGCCCACCACAGCCCGTCCCAGCCTGTCCAAGCCCGTCCCCGCACAACACAGCCCTTCCCAGCACACCACAGCCCGTCCCAGCCCGTCCCAGCCCGTCCCAGCCCATCACAGCCCGTTCCAGATCACCACAAACCGTTCCAGCCCACCACAGCCCACCACAGCCCTTCCCAGCCTGTCCCAGCTCACTACAGACCGTCACCGCACACCACAGCCCTTCACAGCCTGTCCCAGCGCACCACAGCCCATCACCGCCAGCCACAGCCCGTCCCCGCACAACACAGCCCGTCCCAGCCCGTCCCAGCCCGTTCCAGCCCACCACAGAATGTCCCAGCCCACCACAGCCCATCCAGGCCCACCACAGCCCATCACAGCCCGTCCCAGCCCACCACAACCCGTCTCCGCCCACCACAGCTCATCCCCGCCCACCACAGCCCATCCCGGCCCACCACAGCCCGTCCCGGCCCACCACAGCCCGTCCCGGCCTACCACAGTATGTCCCAGACCACCAGAGCCCGTCCCAGCCCACCACAGAATGTCCCAGGCCACCACAGCCTGTCTCAGCCTATCCTAGCCCGTCCCAGCCCACCACAGCCCGTCACCGCCCACCACAGCCCGTCCCTGCTCCTCCCAGCCCGTCCCAGCCCACCACAGAATGTCCCAGCCCACCACAGACCGTCCCAGGCCGTCTCCGCCCACCACAGCCCGTCTCCGCCCACCACAGCCCGTCCCAGCCCACCACAGCCCGTCCCAGCCCACCACAGCCCGTCCCAGCGCACCACAGCTTATCGCAGTCCACCACAGCCCGTCCCAGCCATTCACACATGACCCCAGCAAACCACAGCCCGTCCCAGCCCACCACAGCCCGTCCCAGCCTGTCCAAGCCCGTCCCAGCCCACCACAGCCCTTCCCAGCACACCACAGCCCGTCCCAGCCCGTCCCAGCCCGTCCCAGCCCATCACAGCCCGTTCCAGATCACCACAAACCGTTCCAGCCCACCACAGCCCACCACAGCCCTTCCCAGCCTGTCCCAGCTCACTACAGACCGTCACCGCACACCACAGCCCTTCACAGCCTGTCCCAGCGCACCACAGCCCATCACCGCCAGCCACAGCCCGTCCCCGCACAACACAGCCCGTCCCAGCCCAACACAGCCCGTCCCAGCCCGTCCCAGCCCACCACAGAATGTCCCAGCCCACCACAGCCCGTCCCGGCCCACCACAGCCCGTCCCGGCCCACCACAGCCCATCCAGGCCCACCACAGCCCATCACAGCCCGTCCCAGCCCACCACAACCCGTCTCCGCCCACCACAGACCATCCCCGCCCACCACAGCTCATCCCCGCCCACCACAGCCCATCCCCGCCCACCACAGCCCGTCCCGGCCCACCACAGCCCGTCCCGGCCCACCACAGTATGTCCCAGACCATCAGAGCCCGTCCCAGCCCACCACAGAATGTCCCAGGCCACCACAGCCTGTCTCAGCCTATCCTAGCCCGTCCCAGCCCACCACAGCCCGTCACCGCCCACCACAGCCCGTCCCTGCTCCTCCCAGCCCGTCCCAGCCCACCACAGAATGTCCCAGCCCACCACAGACCGTCCCAGGCCGTCTCCGCCCACCACAGCCCGTCTCCGCCCACCACAGCCCGTCCCAGCCCACCACAGCCCGTCCCCGCCCACCACAGCTTGTCCCAGCCCACCACAGCCCGTTCCAGACGACCAGAGCCCACCACAGCCCACCACAGAATGTCTCAGCCTATCCCAGCCTGTCCCAGCCCGTTCCAGCCCGTCCCAGCCCACCACAGACCGTCCCAGCCCACCACAGACCGTCCCCGCCCACCACAGACCGTCCCCGCCCACCACAGACCGTACCCGCCCACCACAGCCCGTCCCCGCCCACCACAGCCCGTCCCGGACCACGACAGCCCTTCCCGGACCACGACAGCCCCTCCCGGACCACGACAGCCCCTCCCGGACCACGACAGCCCGTCCCGGACCACCACAGCCCGTCCCCGCCCACCACAGCTTGTCCCCGCAAACCACAGCTTGTCCCAGCCCACGACAGCCCGTCCCAGCCCACCACAGCCCGCCCCAGCCCACCACAGCCCGCCCCAGCCCACCACAGCCCGCCCCAGCCCACCACAGCCCGCCCCAGCCCACCACAGCCCGTCCCCGCCCACCACAGCCCACTACGGCCCACCATGGCTCGCCATGGCTCACGACAGCCCACCACAGCCCACCACAGCCGGTTACAGCCTGTCCCAGCCCGTCCCGGCCCACCGCGGCCCGTCCCGGCTCACCTGTGTTAGGAACAGTATCTCACCTTCTTGATTTTGGCACCTCCTTTCGCTATGATGTTCTTGTGGAACTGTTTGCAGATGGGGACAGAAATAGAAAAGCTGTTTTCAACCTAAGGGAGAAAGGAAGGGAGACATGAAGATTACACTGTCGTGGCAAGGGAGGCCCGACTTCAGGAGCTCTGATAAATGAGCTTTTGAAAACAGACCCAAGGAAGTTCTCTATACGAGGGACTTTTGTAAGACTAAACAAAGGCAAGGACGTTCCCCTATAGCCTTCCCATAACAGGTACTACCCCCTGCCTCCATTCAGCCAAAACAGCGCCGACAGCTCCCTCCTCTTGAGGTGTTTTAGCTCTACCCAAGCCAGTAGAGCTCTGCTTTGCCCCAGGGTTATCCAGGCACGTAGAAGGGAAGAGCAGGCAGACCTCCTTACCAGGTCTGCCACCATCTTTTCCATCGCAGCCCACCACAGCCCGTCTCAGCTCACCACAGCCCTTCCCAGCCCACCACACCCACCACAGCCCGTCCCAGCCCACCACAGCCCGTCCCACCCCACCACGGCCCATCCCGGCCCCCCATGGCCCGGCCCGGCCCGGCCCGGCCCACCACGGCCCACCAGAGCCAGTCCCGGCCCATCCCAGCCCGTCTCGTCCCGTCCCAGCTCGTCCCGTCCCGTCCCAGAACAGCCCGTCCCGTCCCAGCCCACCACAACCCGTCCCGTCCCTTCCCAGCACAGCCCGTCCCAGCCTGTCCCGTCCCGTTGCAGCTCGTCCCGTCCCGTCCCAGGACTTCCCAGCCCACCGCAGCCTGTCCCAGCCCGTCACAGCTCGTCCCAGCCCGTCCCAGGCCTTCCCAGCCCACCCCAGCCCGTCCCAGCCCACCGCAGCCCGTCCCCGCCCACGAAAGCCCGTCCCAGCTTACCACATCCCGTCCCAGCTTACCATAGCCCATCACAGCCCACCACGGTCCACCACAGCGCACCACAGCCTGTCCCAGCCCACCATGGCCTGTAACAACCCACCACGGCCCGTCCCAGCCCACCACAGCCCGTCCCGGCCTACTACGGCTCGTCCCAGACCACCGCAGCCCGTCCCAACCCACCGCAGCCCGTCCCAGCCCGTCCCAGCCCACCGCAGCCCGTCCCAGCCCACCTTAGCTCGTCCCAGCCCACCTTAGCTCGTCCCAGCCCACCACAGCCCGTCCCAGACCACCACAGCCCGTCCCAGCCCGTCCCAGCCCACCGCAGCCCGTCCCAGCCCACCGCAACCCGTCCCAGCCCATCGCAGCCCGTCCAAGCTCACCACAGCCCGTCCCAGCCCACCGCAGCCCGTCCCAGCCCACCGCAGCCTGTCCCAGCCCACCACAACCCGTCCCAGCCCACCGCAACCCGTTCCAGCCCACCGCAACCCGTCCCAGCCCACCGCAGCCTTTCACAGCCCACCACAGGTCACGACACCCCACCACAGCCCGCCACAGCCCTCCACAGCCCAACCCAGCCTACCACAGCTTATCCCAGCACACCACAGCTCGTCACAGACCACCACAGCCCACCACAGGCCACCACGGCCCGTCTCAGCCTACTACAGCCCACCACAGCCCGTCCCAGCCCATCACAGATGATCCCAGCAAACCACAACCCGTCCCAGCCCACCGCAGCCCGTCCCAGCCCACCACAGCCCGTCCCAGCGCACCACAGCTTATCGCAGTCTACCACAGCCCGTCCCAGCCATTCACACATGACCCCAGCAAACCACAGCCCGTCCCAGCACACCGCAGCCCGTCCCAGCCCACCACAGCCCGTCCCAGCCTGTCCAAGCCCGTCCCAGCCCACCACAGCCCTTCCCAGCACACCACAGCCCGTCCCAGCCCATCACAGCCCGTTCCAGATCACCACAAACCGTTCCAGCCCACCACAGCCCACCACAGCCCTTCCCAGCCTGTCCCAGCTCACTACAGACCGTCACCGCACACCACAGCCCTTCACAGCCTGTCCCAGCGCACCACAGCCCATCACCGCCAGCCACAGCCCGTCCCCGCACAACACAGCCCGTCCCAGCCCAACACAGCCCGTCCCAGCCCACCACAGCCCGTTCCAGCCCACCACAGAATGTCCCAGCCCACCACAGCCCATCCAGGCCCACCACAGCCCATCACAGCCCGTCCCAGCCCACCACAACCCGTCTCCGCCCACCACAGACCATCCCCGCCCACCACAGCTCATCCCGGCCCACCACAGCCCATCCCGGCCCACCACAGCCCGTCCCGGCCCACCACAGCCCGTCCCGGCCCACCACAGCCCGTCCCGGCCCACCACAGTATGTCCCAGACCACCAGAGCCCGTCCCAGCCCACCACAGAATGTCCCAGGCCACCACAGCCTGTCTCAGCCTATCCTAGCCCGTCCCAGCCCACCACAGCCCGTCACCGCCCACCACAGCCCGTCCCTGCTCCTCCCAGCCCGTCCCAGCCCACCACAGAATGTCCCAGCCCACCACAGACCGTCCCAGGCCGTCTCCGCCCACCACAGCCCGTCTCCGCCCACCACAGCCCGTCCCCGCCCACCACAGCTTGTCCCAGCCCACCACAGCCCGTCCCAGCCCACCACAGCCCGTTCCAGACGACCAGAGCCCACCACAGCCCACCACAGAATGTCTCAGCCTATCCCGGCCTGTCCCAGCCCGGTCCAGCCCGTCCCAGCCCACCACAGACCGTCCCAGCCCACCACAGACCGTCCCAGCCCACCACAGCCCGCCCCAGCCCACCACAGCCCGTCCCAGCCCACCACAGCCCGTCCCCGCCCACCACAGCCCGTCCCCGCCCACCACAGCCCACTACGGCCCACCATGGCTCACCATGGCTCACGACAGCCCACCACAGCCGGTTACAGCCTGTCCCAGCCCGTCCCGGCCCACCGCGGCCCGTCCCGGCCCACCTGTGTTAGGAACAGTATCTCACCTTCTTGATTTTGGCACCTCCTTTCGCTATGATGTTCTTGTGGAACTGTTTGCAGATGGGGACAGAAATAGAAAAGCTGTTTTCAACCTAAGGGAGAAAGGAAGGGAGACCTGAAGATTACACTGTCGTGGCAAGGGAGGCCCGACTTCAGGAGCTCTGATAAACGAGCTTTTGAAAACAGACTCAAGGAAGTTCTCTATACGAGGGACTTTTGTAAGACTAAACAAAGGCAAGGACGTTCCCCTATAGCCTTCCCATAACAGGTACTATCCCCCTGCCTCCATTCAGCCAAAACAGCGCCGACAGCTCCCTCCTCTTGAGGTGTTTTAGCTCTACCCAAGCCAGTAGAGCTCTGCTTTGCCCCAGGGTTATCCAGGCACGTAGAAGGGAAGAGCAGGCAGACCTCCTTACCAGGTCTGCCACCATCTTTTCCATCGCAGCCCACCACAGCCCGTCTCAGCTCACCACAGCCCTTCCCAGCCCACCACACCCACCACAGCCCGTCCCAGCCCACCACAGCCCGTCCCACCCCACCACGGCCCATCCCGGCCCCCCATGGCCCGTCCCGGCCCGGCCCGGCCCACCACGGCCCACCAGAGCCAGTCCCGGCCCATCCCAGCCCGTCTCGTCCCGTCCCAGCTCGTCCCATCCCGTCCAAGAACAGCCCGTCCCGTCCCAGCCCACCACAACCCGTCCCGTCCCTTCCCAGCACAGCCCGTCCCAGCCTGTCCCATCCCGTTGCAGCTCGTCCCGTCCCGTCCCAGGACTTCCCAGCCCACCGCAGCCCGTCCCAGCCCGTCACAGCTCGTCCCAGCCCGTCCCAGGCCTTCCCAGCCCACCACAGCCCGTCCCAGCTTACCACCGCAGCCCGTCCCCGCCCACCGCAGCCTGTCCCCGCCCACGAAAGCCCGTCCCAGCTTACCACATCCCGTCCCAGCTTACCATAGCCCATCACAGCCCACCACGGTCCACCACAGCGCACCACAGCCTGTCCCAGCCCACCATGGCCTGTAACAACCCACCACGGCCCGTCCCAGCCCACCACAGCCCGTCCCGGCCTACTACGGCTCGTCCCAGACCACCGCAGCCCGTCCCAACCCACCGCAGCCCATCCCAGCCCGTCCCAGCCCACCGCAGCCCGTCCCAGCCCACCTTAGCTCGTCCCAGCCCACCACAGCCCGTCCCAGCCCACCACAGCCCGTCCCAGACCACCACAGCCCGTCCCAGCCCGTCCCAGCCCACCGCAGCCCGTCCCAGTCCACCACAGCCCATTCCAGCTTGCCACAGCCCATCCCAGCCCGTCACAGCCCACCACAGCCCGTCCCCGCCCACCACAGCCCGTCCCAGCCCACCACAGCCCGTCCCAGCCCAACACAGCCCACCAGAGCCCGTCCCAGCCCACCACAGCCCGTTCCAGACCACCAGAGCCTGTCCCAGCCCGTCCCAGCCCACCACAGCCCATCTCAAGCTCACAAGAACCCACCAAAGCCCACCACAGCCTGTCCCAGACCACCACGGCCCACCACAGCCCACCACGGCCTGTCCCAGCCCACCACGGCCCACCACAGCCCACCACGGCCTGTCCCAGCCCACCACGGCCCACCACAGCCCACCACAGTCCACCGCAGCCCGTCCCAGCCCACCATGACCTGTCCCAGCCCACCACGGCCCAACATAGACCATCCCTTCCCATACCGGCCCAAAACGGCCCACGACGGCCCACCACAGCCCACCACAGTTCACCACGGCCTGTCCCAGCCAACCACGCCCCACCACAGCCCGTTCCAGCTCACCACAGCCCGTTCCAGCCCACCACAGCCCGTCCCAGTCCATCCCAGCACGTCCCAGCTCACCACGGCCCGTCCCAGCCCACCACGGCCCACCACAGCCCGTCCCAGCCCGTCCGAGCCCACCACAGCCTGTCCCAGACCACCAGAGCTCGTCCCAGCCTGTCCCAGCCCACCACAGCCCGTCTCAAGCTCACCAGAACCCACCACAGCCCACCATAGCCCGTACCAGACCACCACGGCCCACCACAGATAACCACGGCCCGTCCCAGCCCACCACGGCCCACCACAGCGAACCACGGCCCACCACAGCCCACCACAGCCCGTCCCAGCCCACCACGGACCGTCCCAGCCGTCCCAGCAAATCCCAGCCCACCACAGCCCATCTCAGCACACCACAGCCCGTCCCAGCCCACCACAGCCCGTCCCAGCACACCACAGCACGTCCCCGCCCTCCCCAGGCTGTCCCAGCACACTACAACTCGTCCCAGCCCGTCCCAGCCCGTCCCAGCCCACGACAGCTCGTCCCAGCACACCACAGCATGTCCCATCCCACCACAGCCCGTCCCAGCCCACCACAGCCCACCAGAGCCCATCCCAGCCCACCACGGCCCACCACAGCCCGTCCCAGCCCACCACAGCCCATTGCAGCACATCACAGCTCGTTCCAGATCATCAGATCCCGTCCCAGCCCGTCCCAGCCCACCACAGCCCATCTCAAGCTCACAAGAACCCACCAAAGCCCACCACAGCCTGTCCAAGACGACCACGGCCCACCACAGCCCACCACGGCCCGTCCCAGCTCACCACGACCTGTCCCAGCCCACCACAGACCACCACAGCCCACCCCTTCCCATCCCGGCCCACCACGGCCCGTCCCCGCCCACCACGGCCCACCACAGCCCGTCCCAGCCCACCACAGCCAGTCCCAGCCCACCACAGCCCGTCCCAGCCCACCACAGCCCATCACAGCCCACCACAGCCCGTCCCAGCCCGTCCCAGCCCACCACAGCCCGTACCAGCCCGTCCCAGCCCACCACAACCCATCTCAAGCTCACAAGAACCCACCAAAGCCCACCACAGCCTGTCCCAGACCACCACGGCCCAGCACAGCCCACCACGGCCCGTCCCAGCCAACCACGGCCCACCACAGCCTACCACAGTTCACCACGGGCCGTCTCAGCCCACCATGACCTGTCCCAGCCCACCACGGCCCAACACAGACCATCCCTTCCCATACCGGCACAAAACGGCCCACGATGGCCCACCACAGCCCACCACGGCCCGTCCCAGCCCACCACGCCCCACCACAGCCCACCACAGCCTGTCCCAGCCCACCACAGCCCGTCCCAGCCCGTCCCAGCTCGTCCCCCAACACCACAGCCCGTCCCAGCACACCACAGCCCGTCCCAGCACACCACAGCCCGTCCCAGCACACCACAGCCCGTCCCAGCACACAACAGCCCACCACGCCCCGTCCCAACCCACCAGAGCCTGTCCCAGCTCACCACAGCCCACCACAGCCCGTCCCAGACCACCACAGCCCGTCCCAGCCCGTCCCAGCCAACCACAGCCCGTCCCGTCCCAGCCCACCACAACCCGTCCCATCCCTTCCCAGCACAGCCCGTCACAGCCTGTCCCGTCCCGTCCCAGCCCGTCCCATCCCGTCCCGTCCCAGCCCACCACAGCCCGTCCCAGCCCACCACGGCCCACCACGGCCCAGCCCAGCCCACCACAGCCCATCCCAGCCCACCACAGCACACCACAGCCAATCCTAGCCCACCACAGCCCGTCCCAGCCCGTCCCAGGCCACAACAGCCCGTCCCTGCCCACCACAGCCCGTCCCAGCCCGTTCCAGACCACCAGAACCCGTCCCAGCCCGTCCCAGACCACCACAGCCCGACTCAAGCTCACCAGAACCCACCACATCCCACCACAGCCCAACACGGCCCGTCCCAGCCCACCACTGCCCACCACAGTTCACCACGGCCCATCCCAGCCCACCACGGCCCGTCTCAGCCCACCACAGCCCGTCCCAGCCCACCACAGGCCGTCCCTGCCCATTACAGCCCACCACAGCCCGTCCCAGACCACCACAGCCCGTCTCAAGCTCACCAGAACCCACCACAGCCCACCACAGCCCGTCCCAGACCACCACGGCCCACCACAGCCCACCACGTCCCGTCCTAGCCCACCACGGCCCGCCACAGCCCACCACGGCCCACCACATCCCGTCCCAGCCCACCACAGCCCATCCCAGGCCACCACATCCCGTCCCAGCCCACCACAGCCATATCCCAGGCCACCACAGCCCGTCCCAGGCCACCACAGCCCGTCCCAGGCCACCACAGCACGTCCCCGCTCTCCCCAGGCCGTCCCAGCACACTACAACTCGTCCCAGCCCGTCCCAGCCCGTCCCAGCCCACGACAGCTCGTCCCAGCACACCACAGCCCGTCCCAGCACACCACAGCATGTCCCATCCCACCACAGCCCGTCCCAGCCCACCACAGCCCACCAGAGCCCGTCCCAGCCCGTCCCAGCCCACCACAGCCCATTGCAGCACATCACAGCTCGTTCCAGACCATCAGATCCCGTCCCAGCCCGTCCCAGCCCACCACAGCCCATCTCAAGCTCACAAGAACCCACCAAAGCCCACCACAGCCTGTCCAAGACGACCACGGCCCACCACAGCCCACCACGGCCCGTCCCATGCCACCACGCCCCACCACAGCCCATCCCTGCCCACCACAGCCCGTCCCAGCACACCACAGACCATCCCAGTCCACCACACACCGTCCCAGCATGTCCCAGCCTGTCCCAACCCACCACAGCCTGTCACAGACCACCACAGCCCGTCCCCACCCACCACAGCCCGTCCCCGCCCACCACAGCCCGTCCCCGCCCACCACAGCCCGTCCCAGCTCGTTCCAGACCACCAGAACTCGTCTCAGCCCGTCCCAGCCCACCACAGCCTGTCTCAAGCTCAGCAGAACCCACCACAGCCCGTCCCAGCCCGTCCCGGCCCACCACAGCCCGTCCCGGCCCACCACAGCCCGTCCCGGCCCACCACAGCCCGTCCCGGCCCACCACAGCCCGTCCCAGCCCACCACAGACCAACTCAGCCCATCCCAGCACACCACAGCCCATCACAGCCCAACACAGCCCGTCCCAACCCGTCCCAGCCCACCGCAGCCTGTCCCAGCCCGTCCCAGCCCACCACAACCCGTCCCATCCCACCACAGCCCACCACAGCCTGTCCCAACCCACCACAGCCCGTCCCACCACACCACAGCCCGTCCCAACCCCGCCACAGCCCGTCCCACCACACCACAGCCCGTCCCTAGACCGCCACAGCCCGTCCCTAGCCTGCCACAGCCCACCAGAGCCTGGCCCGGCCCGTCCCCGCCCGTCCCGGCCCGTCCCGGCCCCGCCCACCACGGCCCGTCCCCGCCCACCACGGCCCGTCCCAGCACGGCCCAGCACACCACAGCCCGTCCCAGCCCACCACAGCCCGTCCCAGCCCACCACAGCCCGTCCCAGCCCACCAGAGCCCGTGCCAGCCCACCACAGCCCATCTCAAGCTCACCAGAACCCACCACAGCCCACCACAGCCTGTCGCAGACCACCACGGCCCACCACAGCCCACCACGGGCCATCTCAGACCACCATGACCTGTCCCAGCCCACCACGGCCCACCACAGCCCATCCCTTCCCATACCGGCTCAAAACAGCCCACCACGGCCCATACCAGCCCACCACGGCCCACCACAGCCCACCACAGTTCACCACGGGCCATCTCAGACCACCATGACCTGTCCCAGCCCACCACGGCCCACCACAGCCCATCCCTTCCCATACCGGCTCAAAACGGCCCACCACGGCCCACCACAGCCCACCACGGTTCACCACGGCCCGTCCCAGCCCACCACGCCCCACCACAGACCATCCCAGTCCACCACACACCGTCCCAGCATGTCCCAGCCTGTCCCAACCCACCACAGCCTGTTCCAGACCACCACAGCCCGTCCCAGCCCACCACAGCCCGTCCCCGCCCACCACAGCCCACCACAGACCAGCATAGCCCGTCTCAGACCGTCGCAGCCTGCCGCAGCCCGTCCCAGCCCACCACAGCCCGTCCCAGCCCACCACAGACCATTCCAGACCACCACATCCCGTCCCAGCCCACCACAGCCCGTCCCCGCCCACCACGGCCCTTCCCAGCCCATCACAGCCCGTCCCAGCTCGTTCCAGACAACCAGAACTCGTCTCAGCCCGTCCCAGCCCACCACAGCGCGTCTCAAGCTCAGCAAAACCCACCACAGCCCACCACAGCCCGTCCCAGACCACCACAGCCCACCACAGCCCGTCCCAGCACACCACAGCCCGTCTGAGCACACCACAGCACGTCCCAGCCCGTCCCAGCCCACCACAGCCCGTCCCAGCCCGTCCCAGCCCACCACAGCCCGTCCCAGCCCACCACAGCCCATCCCAGCCCACCACAGCCCGTCCCAGCCCACCACAGCCCGTGCCAGCACACCACAGCCCGTGCCAGCACACCACAGCCCACCACAGCCCGTCCCAGCCCGTCCCAACCTGTTCCAGACCACCAGAGCCCATCCCAGCCCGTCCCAGCCCACCACAGCCCATCTCAAGCTCACCAGAACCCACCACAGCCCACCACAGCCTGTCCCAGACCACCACGGCCCACCACAGCCCACCATGGCCCGTCCCAGCCCACCACGGCCGACCACAGCGAACCACGGCCCACCAAAGCTCACCACAGCTTGTCCCAGCACACCACAGCCCGTCCCAGCCCACCACAGCCCGTCCCCGCCCGTCCCTGTCGACCACAGCCCGTCCCAGTCCACCACAGCCCATCCCAGCTTGCCACAGTCCATCCCAGCCCGTCACAGCCCACCACAGCCCGTCCCAGCCCACCACAGCCCACCACAGCCCATCTCAAGCTCACAAGAACCCACCAAAGCCCACCACAGCCTGTCCCAGACCACCACGGCCCACCACAGCCCACCACGGCCTGTCCCAGCCCACCACGGCCCACCACAGCCCACCACGGCCTGTCCCAGACCACCACGGCCCACCACAGCCCACCACAGTCCACCGCTGCCCGTCCCAGCCCACCATGACCTGTCCCAGCCCACCACGGCCCAACATAGACCATCCCTTCCCATACCGGCCCAAAACGGCCCACCACAGACCACCACAGTTCACCACGGCCTGTCCCAGCCAACCACGCCTCACCACAGCCCGTTCCAGCTCACCACAGCCCGTTCCAGCCCACCACAGCCCGTCCCAGTCCATCCCAGCACGTCCCAGCTCACCACGGCCCGTCCCAGCCCACCACGGCCCACCACAGCCCGTCCCAGCCCGTCCGAGCCCACCACAGCCTGTCCCAGACCACCAGAGCTCGTCCCAGCCTGTCCCAGCCCACCACAGCCCGTCTCAAGCTCACCAGAACCCACCACAGCCCACCATAGCCCGTACCAGACCACCACGGCCCACCACAGATAACCACGGCCCGTCCCAGCCCACCACGGCCCACCACAGCGAACCACGGCCCACCACAGCCCACCACAGCCCGTCCCAGCCCACCACGGACCGTCCCAGCCGTCCCAGCAAATCCCAGCCCACCACAGCCCATCTCAGCACACCACAGCCCGTCCCAGCCCACCACAGCCCGTCCCAGCCCACCACAGCCCGTCCCAGCACACCACAGCACGTCCCCGCCCTCCCCAGGCCGTCCCAGCACACTACAACTCGTCCCAGCCCGTCCCAGCCCGTCCCAGCCCACGACAGCTCGTCCCAGCACACCACAGCATGTCCCATCCCACCACAGCCCGTCCCAGCCCACCACAGCCCACCAGAGCCCATCCCAGCCCGTCCCAGCCCACCACAGCCCATTGCAGCACATCACAGCTCGTTCCAGATCATCAGATCCCGACCCAGCCCGTCCCAGCCCACCACAGCCCATCTCAAGCTCACAAGAACCCACCAAAGCCCACCACAGCCTGTCCAAGACGACCACGGCCCACCACAGCCCACCACGGCCCGTCCCAGCTCACCACGACCTGTCCCAGCCCACCACAGACCACCACAGCCCACCCCTTCCCATCCCGGCCCACCACGGCCCGTCCCCGCCCACCACGGCCCACCACAGCCCATCCCAGCCCACCACAGCCCGTCCCAGCCCACCACAGCCCGTCCCCGCCCACCACAGCCCGTCCCCGCCCACCACAGCCCACCACAGACCAGCATAGCCCGTCTCAGACCGTCGCAGCCTGCCGCAGCCCGTCCCAGCCCGTCCCAGCCCACCACAGACCATTCCAGACCACCACATCCCGTCCCAGCCCACCACAGCCCGTCCCCGCCCACCACGGCCCGTCCCAGCCCATCACAGCCCGTCCCAGCTCGTTCCAGACAACCAGAACTCGTCTCAGCCCGTCCCAGCCCACCACAGCGCGTCTCAAGCTCAGCAAAACCCACCACAGCCCACCACAGCCCGTCCCAGACCACCACAGCCCACCACAGCCCGTCCCAGCACACCACAGCCCGTCCGAGCACACCACAGCACGTCCCAGCCCGTCCCAGCCCAGCACAGCCCGTCCCAGCCCGTCCCAGCCCACCACAGCCCATCCCAGCCCACCACAGCCCGTCCCAGCCCACCACAGCCCGTGCCAGCACACCACATCCCGTCCCAGCTTACCACAGCCCACCACAGCCCGTCCCAGCCCGTCCCAACCTGTTCCAGACCACCAGAGCCCATCCCAGCCCGTCCCAGCCCACCACAGCCCGTCTCAAGCTCACCAGAACCCACCACAGCCCACCACAGCCTGTCCCAGACCACCACGGCCCACCACAGCCCACCATGGCCCGTCCCAGCCCACCACGGCCGACCACAGCGAACCACGGCCCACCAAAGCTCACCACAGCTTGTCCCAGCACACCACAGCCCGTCCCAGCCCACCACAGCCCGTCCCCGCCCGTCCCTGTCGACCACAGCCCGTCCCAGTCCACCACAGCCCATCCCAGCTTGCCACAGCCCATCCCAGCCCGTCACAGACCACCACAGCCCGTCCCCGCCCACCACAGCCCGTCCCAGCCCACCACAGCCCACCAGAGCCCGTCCCAGCCCACCACAGCCCATTGCAGCCCATCACAGCTCGTTCCAGACCACCAGAGCCCGTCCCAGCCCGTCCCAGCCCACCACAGCCCATCTCAAGCTCACAAGAACCCACCAAAGCCCACCACAGCCTGTCCCAGACCACCACGGGCCACCACAGCCCACCACGGCCTGTCCCAGCCCACCACGGCCCACCACAGCCCACCACGGCCTGTCCCAGCCCACCACGGCCCACCACAGCCCACCACAGTCCACCGCAGCCCGTCCCAGCCCACCATGACCTGTCCCAGCCCACCACGGCCCAACATAGACCATCCCTTCCCATACCGGCCCAAAACGGCCCACGACGGCCCACCACAGCCCACCACAGTTCACCACGGCCTGTCCCAGCCAACCACGCCCCACCACAGCCCGTTCCAGCTCACCACAGCCCGTTCCAGCCCACCACAGCCCGTCCCAGTCCATCCCAGCACGTCCCAGCTCACCACGGCCCGTCCCAGCCGACCACGGCCCACCACAGCCCGTCCCAGCCCGTCCGAGCCCACCACAGCCTGTCCCAGACCACCAGAGCTCGTCCCAGCCTGTCCCAGCCCACCACAGCCCGTCTCAAGCTCACCAGAACCCACCACAGCCCACCATAGCCCGTACCAGACCACCACGGCCCACCACAGATAACCACGGCCCGTCCCAGCCCACCACGGCCCACCACAGCGAACCACGGCCCACCACAGCCCACCACAGCCCGTCCCAGCCCACCACGGACCGTCCCAGCCGTCCCAGCAAATCCCAGCCCACCACAGCCCATCTCAGCTCACTACAGCGCGTTCGAGTCCACCACACCCACCACAGCCCGTCCCAGCCCATTCCAGCCCACCACAGCCTGTCACAGCTCACCACAGCCAACCGCAGCCGGTCCCAGCCCACCACAGCCCACCGCAGCCGGTCCCAGCCCACCACAGCCCATCCCAGCCCACCACAGCCCACCGCAGCCCGTCCCACCACACCAGAGTCCATCCCAGCACACAACTGCCCGTCACAGCTTACCACGGCCCACCACGGCTTTCCACGGCCCATCCCAGCCCACCACGGCCCTTCCCAGCCCGCCACGGCCCGTCCCAGCCCGCCACGGCCCGTCCCAGCCCGCCACGGCCCGTCCCAGCCCGCCACGGCCCGTTCCAGACCACCATGTCCCGTCCCAGCTCGCCACAGCCCGTCCCAGCCCACCACAGACCACCACAGTTCGTCCCGGCCCACCACAGTTCGTCCCGGCCCACCACGACCCGTCCCGGCCCACCACGGCCCGTCCCGGACCACCACGGCCCGTCCCGGCCTACTACGGCTCGTCCCAGCCCACCACAGCCCGTCCCAGCCCGCCACGGCCCGTCCCAGCCCAACACAGCCCACCACAGCCGGTTACAGCTTATCACAGCCCGTCCCAGCCCAACACAGCCCACCACAGCCGGTTACAGCTTATCACAGCCCGTCCCAGCACAACACAGCCCACCACAGCCGGTTACAGCTTATCACAGCCCGTCCCAGCCCAACACAGGCCGTCTCTGCTCACCACCAGAGCCCGTCCCAGCCCACCACGGCCCGTCCCAGCCCACCACAGCCCGTCCCAGCCCACAACGGCCCGTCCCAGCCCACCACGGCCCGTCCCAGCCCACCACGGCTCTCCACAGCTCACCACGGCTCTCCACAGCTCACCACGGCTCTCCACAGCTCACCACGGCTCTCCACAGCTCACCACAGCCCGTCCCCGCCCACCACAGCCCGTCCCCGCCCACCACAGGCCACTACAGCACACCACAGCCTACCGCAGACCACCACAGCCCCTCCCACCCCGTCACAGCTCGTCCCAGCCCGACACAGCCCACCACAGCCCGTCTCAGCTCACCACAGCCTGTCCCAGCCCACCACGGCCCACCACAGCCCGTCCCAGCCAAACACAGTCCGTCCCAGCCCGTCCCAGCCCACCACACTCACCACAACTCGTCCCAGACCGTTCCAGCACGGCACAGCCCATTCCAGCCCACCGCATCCCGTCCCAGCTCACCACAGCCCACCGCAGCCGGTCCCAGCCCACCACAGCCCACCGCAGCCGGTCCCAGCCCACCACAGCCCACCGCAGCCGGTCCCAGCCCACCACAGCCCACCGCAGCCCGTCCCAGCCCACCACAGCCCATCCCAGCACACCACAGCACGTCCCAGCCCACCACAGCCCACCGCAGCCCATCCCAGCCCACCACAGCCCGTCCCAGCACACCACAGCACGTCCCAGCACTCCACAGCCCACCAGGGCCTGTCCCATCCCAACACGGCCCACCACAGCCCGTCTCAGTTCATCACAGCCCGTCCCAGCCAACCACAGCCCGTCCCAGCCCACCACAACCAACCACGGCCCGTCCCTGCCCACCACAGTCTGTCCCCGTCCCACCACAGCCCACCACGGCCCGTCCCAGCCCATCACGGCACACCACAGCCCACCACGGCCCGTCCCAGCCCACCACAGCCCACCACGGCCCGTCCCAGCCCACCACGGCCCGTCCCAGCCCACCACGGCACACCACAGCCCACCACGGCCCGTCCCAGCCCACCACGGCACACCACAGCCCACCACGGCACACCACAGCCCACCACGGCACACCACAGCCCACCACGGCACACCACAGCCCACCACGGCACACCACAGCCCATCACGGCCCGTCCCAGCCCATCACATCAAATACTGGCCCGTCCCAGCCCACCCCGGCCCGTCCCATCCCACCACGGCCCGTCCCAGCCCACCACGGCACACCACAGCCCACCACGGCACACCACAGCCCACCACGGCACACCACAGCCCACCACGGCCCGTCCCAGCCCATCACGGCACACCACAGCCCACCACGGCCCGTCCCAGCCCACCACATCAAGTACCGTCCCGTCCCAGCCCACCCCGGCCCGTCCCAGCCCACCACGGCCCGTCCCAGCCCACCACAGCACACCACAGCCGGTTACAGCCTGTCCCAGCCCGTCCCGGCCCACCGCGGCCCGTCCCGGCTCACCTGTGTTAGGAACAGTATCTCACCTTCTTGATTTTGGCACCTCCTTTCGCTATGATGTTCTTGTGGAACTGTTTGCAGATGGGGACAGAAATAGAAAAGCTGTTTTCAACCTAAGGGAGAAAGGAAGGGAGACATGAAGTTTACACTGTCGTGGCAAGGGAGGCCCGACTTCAGGAGCTCTGATAAACGAGCTTTTGAAAACAGGCTTAGACCCAAGGAAGTTCTCTATACGAGGGACTTTTGTAAGACTAAACAAAGGCAAGGACGTTCCCCTATAGCCTTCCCATAACAGGTACTATCCCCCTGCCTCCATTCAGCCAAAACACCGCCGACAGCTCCCTCCTCTTGAGGTGTTTTAGCTCTACCCAAGCCAGTAGAGCTCTGCTTTGCCCCAGGGTTATCCAGGCACGTAGGAGGGAAGAGCAGGCAGAAGACCTCCTTACCAGGTCTGCCACCATCTTTTGCATGTACTCGGTGCACTTCTCCACCTCGTTTTTGGGACCTCGGAGTTGGACGATGTCACTCTTGTGTGCAGGGTCTGGGAAGCTGATGATAACCTGCAGGAGCGGTCATTTCTAGTTAGCTCAAGCAAAAGCAAGAACCCTTGTGTCAGACACATGCAAAGGTTGGGGGGATCCTACTCATGCCCTTTTCCCATTCAGAAACGGGGAACCGTGTTAGCGGCCTCTGGCTAAAAGAACTATCTTCTCAGACACTTGCGCTACAGAGCCACTAAAGTTACGACTTCTGTGACGACAGGCCTACTACCCATGTAGGAAATATCCCCTCTGGATTCCTCCTCTCCTACAAAGCCTTACCTCTGGGAATTGCTCCCGGATTTCCCAGACCCGCTCAGCCTTCTGCCCAATGATGGTCCGGTGGAATTTCTGCTCGACGATTAGGTCCGCAGCGTGTTCATTTTCCTGATGGGAACAGAGGGCACACTGAGTGTTCAGCCGGAGAGCCATCTACTTTGACTTAGCGGTTTGCTGCCCGACGGTTTACTTGCCAGCACTGTCCCTCTTTTCTCCAGACAAAATTCACTCTGCGTTGACAGAGAAAGGCTACCCGAGGGAACAGGGGAAGACATTTGTGAAGAGGAACTTGCACTTGTCATGAGATCCAAGTGCTCGGTGGGCAAGGGGCACACACTCGCACCAGAAGGTTACAAGGGAACACGAGAGCGCAAACGCTGCAGTCTCCCAAACATCACGTCCTACCCACTCACCATACGGGAAGCGAGTTCCAGCAGCTCTTTCTTGGCCTGTGGGACCCCCTGTGGGTCTCCTTCCATTCTGATCGGGTTGCTCTTCTCGTTGTCCGGGGGAATGCGCACAGACACCTTGTACAGATCCTTCATCCTGTTCACTTCGAGGCAAGGACTGTGGTGACGCCATCTGCTAGGCAAAGACCTGGAAGCAAGGCACCTTGATTATCACTGCTCAGAGGCTGTTGAAGAAGTAAAGCCGCCTCTGGGAAGGGCTCAGCGGGGTAGGGTTGAGACAGGGGAAATTGCCTCTTCCCCCTGGAGTTCAGCGAGAGCAGACCTGTGCCACACGAGAGCCTGTCCAAGTAAATACCGTGGCATCTACAGAGCCCATTGTTCCCTTGTCAGAGCGAGGCGTGTTTCTTCCCCAAACAGTATCACATTTAGAGCAGAGGATAATCGTTCCTTTCTACCCCAAACTCTTGGCTGGGGTCACGTTGCAGTGCTATCAAACTAGCAGACCGCAACAAGGCTTTACCGTTGACCATATTCTACTGCCGGTGCTGTAGCGCCTTCCTCCAGAGGCCAGACCACACTGCTCCTCCTCCAGCTGACACCCTCTCCCACAAGCCACAGGGCTATTTAACCCCTTAGCGGGAACCAGCTACACCTGCACGTCGTCCACGTCAATCAACCCACTGCCTCTGAGGCAAGGCCACAGCTGCGTGTTATCAATGCTAATCAACCCACCGCCTTCATTCCTCTACAGGGAGAAGCTCACCAAGCACATTTCCACCACCCACAACTGGCTGCTAAAATGTCATTCGCACAGAGAAGTAATTCCACTACTGTTCAGGCTCCCAAGGTACTTTCACACGTTAAAGCCATTGCAAGGCCTCACGGCCCATTTCTCTCCTTGTACCACCACCACTCCAGGAAAGCAGAGGAAACGTGATGGAGACAGCACACTGGGTGAGCTACAGAGCCCCTGATACCATCTACTAAACACGAAGAGTGTGAGCATGGGAAGGACTAGAAAGGCACTCCACTTACCGTTTAGCTGCGTTCTTGCCAATGAGGTGTCGGTGGAATTGGTGGTCAGCCTTGATTATTGCGTAATCCATCCCGTGGATCTAAAAAGAATTATATTTTTATATCTATATCTATATATGTATGTATGTCCACTATTATATATTATATTATATAGGGCCAGGTAGGACAGGCCACCGCTTCTGTCTCGTGCCCTAAGTAACTGCCTACTGCCAGTATTGGCACTGACTCGCCAGCGGTCAGCTACAAGCACTTCTGCTCTTAAGCAGAGCACAAGCATTCCTCTGCTTTGAGAAGAGAGCATTGTGCTCATGAAACATTGAAAAGACTCACTTCTATGCCTCTCCAGCTATAACCAAGAGAATCCTTCCTTCTCCGCACCAAAAAAATTAATGCTGACTTTTCAAGGATGCTATGGATGACCAAGGGGTGTCATCCACCTGCCACACAATTTGTCTCCTGCAAGTTCGATTAAGCATGCCAAGACATCCTATGGATGTGACAAACACCTCATCACCTCTGCTCTGTTGCCCCTTCTTCCCCCAGTTTCTTACTGGAACTAGTAACTGCAGCTCACCAGTTCCTTGAGCACGGCTTCAATCTGTTCCTGAGCCACATGCACATCTTCTGTAGGTCCTTCCAAAGTGATGTTATCCTCTCCTCCAGTGAATTTGATGTGAACCTTGAGGTGAAGGACAATGAATCTCTTCAGAATTTGCCAAGATCCAAGCCAGGCCAATGCTTTTGGTCAGGCCTACACCATCGATCCCTGCCACTGAGAGATGTGCTCCTTCCCCAAAAGCCCAGACCAAATCCCCACAATTTTACAAGTCAGAAACTTAACAATTTCGGCCATATGGCAGTGCCTAGAGCCCAAGGCTCTGGTGCCGTCCCGGTTTCTGCAAGGGCTTTGGAGAAGTCTACTCATTTAGCCTTTATCTAGATACCGTCTAACTCCCCAGGGAGAAGCCTTGCTGCACTCGCCATTTCCAGGTATCCTACTACATCAGTTCTCAAAACAGCACCACATAAAGCTTCCTTGGAAGGGCTCAACCCATGACAATAACATAGGAGGAGCAGTGTTTGCAGCAGTAAAAGAGAGGGTTCCCTTGAACAGCAAAGATCTGTGTCATTTCCCCCTGGTTTTACCCACGCTAGAATACACCTCTCTCTTTCGTGACGAGTGATCTGGACTAAACCTTTTTCTACGCCGGGGGTGCTAAGCTAACCAGCTCACCCATACCTTTGGCATCTGCTGAGTTATTTTGGCCAGGTTCTGTCCTTTCTTTCTAATAATGAAACGATGAAGCCAAGAGGGGGCAGAGACCGAGGAGACGGTAAAACTGTTGGCCTGAGAGACAGAAAAACAGAGAAGCTGTTTGATGGACAAACCACAGCACACCACAGCAAGTCCCAGCCCACCACAGCCCGTCCCAGCCACCCACAGCCCGTCCCAGCCCGTCCCAGCTCACCACAGCCCATCCCAGCCCACCACAGCCCACCAGAGCCCGTCCAGAACCACCACAGTCCGTTCCAGCCCACCACAGCCCGTCCCCGCCCAACACAGCCCGTCCCAGACCACCACAGCCCGTCCCAGCCCCTCCCAGCCCGTCTCAGCCCACCACAGCCCGTCCCAGCCTGTCCCAGCCCGTCCCAGACCACCAGAGCCCGTCGCAGCCCACCACAGCCCGTCACAGCTCTCCACAACCCACCACAGCCCGTCCCAGCCCGTCCTCGCCCACCACAGCCCGTCCCAGCCCACCACAGCCCACGAAAGCCCACCACGGCCCACCACAGTTCACCACAGCCCGTCCCAGCCCACCACAGCCCTCCAGAGCCCGTCTCAGCTCACCACAGCCTGTCCCAGCCCACCACAGCCCACCGCAGCCCATCCCAGCCCACCACGGCCCGTCCCAGCCCGTGCCAACCCGTCACAACACACCACAGCCCACCACAGCCCGTCCCTACCCACCACAGTGTGTCCCAACCCACCACAGCCCACCACAGCCCTTCAGAACCCACCACAGCACGTCCCAGGCCACCACAGACCACCACAGCCCACCACAGCCCGTGAAGCCCACCACAGCCCGCCTCAGCCCACTACAGCCCGTCCCAGCCCACCACAGCCCACCACAGCTTGTCCCAGACCACCACAGCTCTTCCCAGCCCACCATAACCAACCACAGCCTATCCCAGCCGATCCCAGCCCACCACAGCCCGTCCCATCACACCACAGCCCACCACAGCCCGTCCCAGCCAACCACGGCCCGTCCCAGCCCACCACAGCCCGTCCCAGCCCACCACGGCCCACCACAGCCCACCACGGCCCATCCGGGCCCAACACAGCCCACCAAGGCGCACCACAGCCCATCCCAGCCCATTACAGCCTGTCCCAGACCACCACATCCCATCTCAGCCCACCACAGCCCGTCCCAGCCCACCACAACCGACCACAGCCCACCACAGCCCACCACGGCCGACCACAGCCCACCACGGCAGACCACAGCCCACCACGGCCCATCCAAGCCCACCACGGCCCATCCAAGCCCACCACGGTCCACCACGGCACGTCCCAGCCCACCACAGAGCACCACAGCCCGTCCCAGCCCGTCCCAGCCCACCACAGTATGTCCCAGACCACCAGAGCCCGTCCCAGCCCACCACAGCCCACCACGCCCCGTGCCAACCCACCAGAGCCCGTCCCAGCTCACCACAGCCCACCACAGCCCGTCCCAGACCACCACGGCCGCCGCAGACCATCAGAGCCCGTCCCAGCCCACCACAATCCCGTCCCAGCCCACTATAGCCCGTCCCAGCCCACCACAACCCGTTCTAGCTCACCACAACCCACCACAGCGCACCATAGCCCACCACAGCCCACCACAGCGCACCAGAGTCTGTCCCGGCCCACCAGAGCCTGTCCCAGCCCACCACAGCCCGTCCCAGCCCACCGCAGCCCGCCACGGCCCATCCCGGCCCACCACAGCCCATTCCAGACCACCAGAGCCCTTCCCAGTTCACCACAGCCCACCACAGCCCGTCCAATTTCACCACAGCCCGTCTCAGCTCACCACAACCCACCACAGCTCGTCCCAGCCCACCGCAGCCTATCCCAACCCGTCCCAGCCCACCACGGCCCGTCCCAGCCCACCACGGCCCGTCCCAGCCCGTCCCAGCCCACGACAGCTCGTCCCAGCCCACGACAGTCCGTCCCAGCCCACCAGAGCCCACCAGAGCCCACCACAGCTCGTCCCAGCCCACCACAGCCAACAAGAGCTTGTCACAGAACACCACAGCCCGTCCAAGCCCAACACAGCCCACTACGGCCCACCACAGCCCGTCCCAGCACACCACAGCCCGTCCCAGCCTACCACAGCCCGTCCCAGCCCACCACAGCCTCTCACAGCACACCACAGCCCGTAACAGCCCACCACAGAAGGTACCAGCCCGTCCCAGCCCACCACGGCCCGTCTCAGCCCACCACGGCCCGTCTCAGCTCACCACAACCCGTCCCAGACGACCACAGCCCGTCCCAGCCCACCACAGCCCACCACATCCCGTCCCAGCCCACCACGGCCCGTCCCAGCCCACCACATCCCGTCCCAGCCCACCAGAGCCCGTCCCAGCCTGTTTCAGCCCACCACGGCTAACCACGGCCTGTCCCGGCCCACGACGGCCAACCACGGTCCACCATGGCCCACCAGAGCACACCACGGCCCACCACGGCCCTTCCCAGTCCACCACAGCCCACCACAGCCTGTCCCAGCCCACCACGGCCCACCCCAGCCCACCACGGCCCGTCCCAGCCCACCACGGCCCGTCCCAGCCCACCACGGACCACCACGGCCCACCACGGACCACCACGGCCCATCTCAGCCCACCACAGCCCGTCCCAGCCCACCACAGCCCACCACGCCACGTGCCAACCCACCAGAGCCCGTCCCAGCACACCACAGCCCGTCCCAGCCCACCACAGCCCACCACGCCCCGTGCCAACCCACCACAGCCCGTCCCAGCTCACCACAGCCCACCACAGCCCGTCCCAGACCACAAGAGGTCGTCCCAGCCCACCACTAACCCACCAAAGCCCGTCCCCGCCCACCACAGCCCGTCCCAGCCAACCACAGCGCACCACAGCCTGCCCCAACCCACCTGAGCCCGTCCCAGCTTACCACAGCCCACCACAGCCCGTCACAGCCCGTCCCAGCCCACCAGAGGTCGTCCCAGCTCACCACAACCCACCACAGCCCTTCCCAGCCCGTCCCAGCCCACCACAGCCCGTCCCAGCCCACCACGGCCGCCGCAGACCATCAGAGCCCGTCCCAGCCCACCACAATCCCGTCCCAGGCCACTATAGCCCGTCCCAGCCCACCACAACCCGTTCTAGCTCACCACAACCCACCACAGCGCACCATAGCCCACCACAGCGCACCAGAGTCTGTCCCAGACCACCAGAGCCCGTCCCAGCCCACCACAGCCCGTCCCAGCCCACCACAGCCCACCACGCCCCGTGCCAACCCACCAGAGCCCGTCCCAGCCCACCACAGCCCGTCACAGCCCGTCCCAGCCCACCACAGCCCATTCCAGACCACCAGAGCCCTTCCCAGTTCACCACAGCCCACCACAGCCCGTCCAATTTCACCACAGCCCGTCTCAGCTCACCACAACCCACCACCGCCCGTCCCAGCCCACCGCAGCCTATCCCAACCCGTCCCAGCCCACCACCGCCCGTCCCAGCCCACCACGGCCCGTCCCAGCCCGTCCCAGCCCACGACAGCTCGTCCCAGCCCACGACAGTCCGTCCCAGCCCACCAGAGCCCACCAGAGCCCATCACAGCTCGTCCCAGCCCACCACAGCCCACAAGAGCTTGTCACAGACCACCACAGCCCGTCCAAGCCCAACACAGCCCACTACGGCCCACCACAGCCCGTCCCAGCCCACCACAGCCCGTCCCAGCCCACCACAGCCCGTCCCAGCCCACCACAGCCCGTCCCAGCCCACCACAGCCTCTCACAGCACACCACAGCCCGTAACAGCCCACCACAGCAAGTACCAGCCCGTCCCAGCCCACCACGGCCCGTCTCAGCCCACCACAGCCCGTCTCAGCTCACCACAACCCGTCCCAGACGACCACAGCCCGTCCCAGCCCACCACAGCCCACCACAGCCCGTCCCAGCCCACCACGGCCCGTCCCAGTCCACCACATCCCGTCCCAGCCCACCACAGCCCGTCCCAGCCTGTTTCAGCCCAGCACGGCTAACCACGGCCTGTCCCGGCCCACCACGGCCAACCACGGTCCACCATGGCCCACCAGAGCACACCACGGCCCACCACGGCCCTTCCCAGTCCACCACAGCCCACCACAGCCTGTCCCAGCCCACCACGGCCCGTCCCAGCCCACCACGGCCCGTCCCAGCCCACCACGGCCCGTCCCAGCCCACCACAGCCCATCACAGCCCACCACAGTTCACCACAGCCCGTCCTAGCCCAGCACGGCCCGTCCCAGCCCACCACGGACCACCACGGCCCATCTCAGCCCACCACAGCCTGTCCAAGCCCAGCACAGCCCTCCACAACCCTCCACAGCCCGTCCCAACCCTCCACAGCTCATCCCAGCCTACCACAGCCCGTCGCAGCCCAACACAGCTTATCCCAGCCCACCGCAACCCGTCCCAGCCCACCACAGCCCACCACAGGTCACCACAGCCCACCACAGGTCACCACAGCCTGTTTCAGCCCACCACGGTAAACCACGGCCCGTCCCAGCCCACCACGGCCCGCCATGGCCACCACAGCTCGTCCCAGATAAACACGGCGCACCACAGCCCACCACGGCCCGTCCCGGCCCACCACAGCCCACCACAGGTCACCACAGCCCACCACCGGTCACCACAGCCCACCACAGGTCACCGCAGCCTGTTTCAGCCCACCACGGCAAACCACGGCCCGTCCCAGCCCACCACGGCCCGCCATGGCCCACCACAGCTCGTCCCAGATAAACACGGCGCACCACAGCCCACCACGGCCCGTCCCGGCCCACCACAGCTCGTCCCAGCACCCCACAGCCCACCACAGCCCATCACAGCCCACCACAGCCCGTCCCAGCTTACCACAGCCCACCACAGACCGTCCCAGCCCACCACAGACCGTCCCAGCCCACCACAGCCCGTCCCAGCCCACCACTGCCCGTCCCAGCCCACCACTGCCCGTCCCAGCCCGTCCCAGCCCGTCCCAACCCTCCAAAGCCCGTCCCAGCACACCACAGCCCACCACAGCCCGTCCCAGCTTACCACAGCCCACACCAGACCGTCCCAGCCCACACCAGACCGTCCCAGCCCACCACAGACCGTCCCAGCCCACCACAGCCCGTCCCAGCCCACCACAGCCCGTCCCAGCCCACCACTGCCCGTCCCAGCCCACCACTGCCCGTCCCAGCCCGTCCCAGCCTGTCCCAACCCATCACAGCCCGTACCAGCCCACCACAGCCCACCGCAGCCCATCCCAGCCCACCACGGCCCGTCCCAGCCCGTGCCAACCCGTCACAACACACCACAGCCCACCACAGCCCGTCCCTACCCACCACAGCGTGTCCCAACCCACCACAGCCCACCACAGCCCTTCAGAACCCACCACAGCCCACCACAGCCCGTCCCAGCCCACCACAGCACGTCCCAGGCCACCACAGACCACCACAGCCCGTGAAGCCCACCACAGCCCGCCTCAGCCCACTACAGCCCGTCCCAGCCCACCGCAGCCCGTCCCAGCCCACCGCAGCCCGCCACGGCCCGTCCCGGCCCACCACAGCCCATTCCAGACCACCAGAGCCCTTCCCAGTTCACCACAGCCCACCACAGCCCGTCCAATTTCACCACAGCCCGTCTCAGCTCACCACAACCCACCACAGCCCGTCCCAGCCCACCGCAGCCTATCCCAACCCGTCCCAGCCCACCACGGCCTGTCCCAGCCCACCACGGCCCGTCCCAGCCCACCACGGCCCGTCCCAGCCCGTCCCAGCCCACGACAGCCCATCCCAGCCCACGACAGTCCGTCCCAGCCCACCAGAGCCCACCACAGCTCGTCCCAGCCCACCACAGCCCAGAAGAGCTTGTCACAGACCACCACAGCCCGTCCCAGCCCACCGCAGCCCACTACGGCCCACCACAGCCCGTCCCAGCCCACCACAGCCCGTCCCAGCCCACCACAGCCCGTCCCAGCTCGTCCCAGACCACCACAGCCTCTCACAGCACACCACAGCCCGTAACAGCCCACCACAGCAAGTACCAGCCCACCACAGCCCGTCCCAGCCCACCACGGCCCGTCCCAGCCCACCACATCCCGTCCCAGCCCACCAGAGCCCGTCCCAGCCTGTTTCAGCCCAGCACGGCTAACCACGGCCTGTCCCGGCCCACCACGGCCAACCACGGTCAACCATGGCCCACCAGAGCACACCACGGCCCACCACGGCCCTTCCCAGTCCACCACAGCCCACCACAGCCTGTCCCAGCCCACCACGGCCCGTCCCAGCCCACCACGGCCCGTCGCAGCCCACCACGGCCCGTCCCAGCCCACCACGGCCCGTCCCAGCCCACCACGGCCCGTCCCAGCCCACCCCGGCCCATCACAGCCCACCACAGTTCACCACAGCCCGTCCTAGCCCAGCACGGCCCGTCCCAGCCCACCACGGACCACCACGGCCCATCTCAGCCCACCACAGCCTGTCCAAGCCCAGCACAGCCCTCCACAACCCGTCCCAACCCTCCACAGCTCATCCCAGCCTACCACAGCCCGTCGCAGCCCAACACAGCTTATCCCAGCCCACCGAAACCCGTCCCAGCCCACCGCAACCCGTCCCAGCCCACCACAGCCCACCACAGGTCACCACAGCCCACCACCGGTCACCACAGCCCACCACAGGTCACCACATCCTGTTTCATCCCACCACGGCAAACCACGGCCCGTCCCAGCCCACCACGGCCCGCCATGGCCCACCACAGCTCGTCCCAGATAAACACGGCACACCACAGCCCACCACGGCCTGTCCCGGCCCACCACAGCCCGTCCCAGCACACCACAGCCCACCACAGCCCATCACAGCCCACCACAGCCCGTCCCAGCTTACCACAGCCCACCACAGACCGTCCCAGCCCACCACAGCCCGTCCAAGGCCATCCCAGCCCGTCTCAGCCCACAACAGCCTGTCCCAGCTTGTCCCAGCTCGTCCAAGCCTGTCCCAGACCCCCAGAGCCCGTCGCAGCCCACCACAGCCCGTCACAGCCCGTCCCAGCTCTCCACAACCCACCGCAGCCCGTCCCAGCCCACCACAGCCCGTCCCAGCCCACCATGGCCCACGAAAGCCCACCACAGCCCACCACGGCCCACCACAGCCCGTCCCAGCCCACCACAGACCTCCAGAGCCCGTCTCAGCTCACCACAGCCTATCCCAGCCAACCACGGCCCACCACAGCACACCACGGCCCACCGCAGCCTATCCCAACCCGTCCCAGCCCACCACGGCCCGTCCCAGCCCACCACGGCCCGTCCCAGCCCACCACGGCCCGTCCCAGCCCGTCCCAGCCCACGACAGCCCGTCCCAGCCCACCAGAGCCCACCACAGCTCGTCCCAGCCCACCACAGCCCACAAGAGCTTGTCACAGCCCACCACAGCCCGTCCCAGCCCACCACAGCCCGTCTCAGCTCACCACAGCCTATCCCAGCCCACCACGGCCCACCACAGCACACCACGGCCCACCGCAGCCTATCCCAACCCGTCCCAGCCCACCACGGCCCGTCCCAGCCCGCCACGGCCCGTCCCAGCCCACCACGGCCCATCCCAGCCCGTCCCAGCCCACGACAGCCCGTCCCAGCCCACCATGGCCGAACCCAGCCCGTGCCAACCCGTCACAACACACCACAGCCCACCACAGCCCACCACAGCCCGTCCCAGCCCATCACAGCCCGTCCCAGCCCACCACAGCCCACCACGGCCCGTCCCAGCCCACCACGGCCCGTCTCAGCCCACCACGGCCCATCACAGCCCACCACAGTTCACCACAGCCCGTCCTAGCCCAGCATGGCCCGTCCCAGCCCACCACGGACCACCACGGCCCATCTCAGCCCACCACAGCCTGTCCAAGCCCAGCACAGCCCTCCACAACCCTCCACAGCCCGTCCCAACCCTCCACAGCTCATCCCAGCCTACCACAGCCCGTCGCAGCCCAACACAGCTTATCCCAGCCCACCGAAACCCGTCCCAGCCCACCGCAACCCGTCCCAGCCCACCACAGCCCACCACAGGTCACCACAGCCCACCACCGGTCACCACAGCCCACCACAGGTCACCACAGCCTGTTTCAGCCCACCACGGCAAACCACGGCCCGTCCCAGCCCACCACGGCCCGCCATGGCCAACCACAGCTCGTCCCAGATAAACACGGCGCACCACAGCCCACCACGGCCCGTCCCGGCCCACCACAGCCCGTCCCAGCTTACCACAGCTCCTCCCAGCCCGTCTCAGCCCACCACAGCCTGTCCCAGCCTGTCCCAGATCGTCCAAGCCTGTCCCAGCCCTTCCCAGCCCGTCGCAGCCCACCACAGCCCGTCACAGCCCGTCCCAGCTCTCCACAACCCACCGCAGCCCGTCCCAGCCCACCACAGCCCGTCCCAGCCCACCACGGCCCACGAAAGCCCACCACAGCCAACCACGGCCCACCACAGCCCGTCCCAGCCCACCACAAGCCGTCCTAGCCCACCACAGACCTCCAGAGCCCGTGTCAGCTCACCACAGCCTATCCCAGCCCACCACTGCCCACCGCAGCCTATCCCAACCTGTCCCAGCCCACCATGGCCCGTCCCAGCCCACCACGGCCCGTCCCAGCCCACCACAGCCCGTCGCAGCCCACCACGGCCCGTCCCAGCCTACCACGGCCCGTCCCAGCCCACCACAGCCCGTCCCAGCACACCACAGCCCGTCCCAGCTCGTCCCAGACCACCACAGCCTCTCACAGCACACCACAGCCTGTAACAGCCCACCACAGCAAGTACCAGCCCGTCCCAGCCCACCACGGCCCGTCTCAGCCCACCACGGCCCGTCTCAGCTCACCACAACCCGTCCCAGACGACCACAGCCCGTCCCAGCCCACCACAGCCCACCACAGCCCGTCCCAGCCCACCACGGCCCGTCCCAGCCCACCAGAGCCCGTCCCAGCCCACCACAGCCCGTCCCAGACCACCAGAGCCCGTCCCAGCCTGTTTCAGCCCAGCACGGCTAACCACGGCCTGTCCCGGCCCACCACGGCCAACCACGGTACACCATGGCCCACCAGAGCACACCACGGCCCACCACGGCCCATCACAGCCCACCACAGCCCGTCCCAGCTTACCACAGCCCACCACAGACCGTCCCAGCCCACCACAGACCGTCCCAGCCCACCACAGCCCGTCCCAGCCCACCACTGCCCGTCCCAGCCCACCACTGCCCGTCCCAGCCCGTCCCAGCCCGTCCCAACCCTCCAAAGCCCGTCCCAGCACACCACAGCCCACCACAGCCCGTCCCAGCTTACCACAGCCCACACCAGACCGTCCCAGCCCACACCAGACCGTCCCAGCCCACCACAGACCGTCCCAGCCCACCACAGCCCGTCCCAGCCCACCACAGCCCGTCCCAGCCCACCACTGCCCGTCCCAGCCCGTCCCAACCCATCACAGCCCGTACCAGCCCACCACAGCCCACCACAGCCCACCGCAGCCCATCCCAGCCCACCACGGCCCGTCCCAGCCCGTGCCAACCCGTCACAACACACCACAGCCCACCACAGCCCGTCCCTACCCACCACAGCGTGTCCCTACCCACCACAGCCCACCACAGCCCTTCAGAACCCACCACAGCCCACCACAGCCCGTCCCAGCCCACCACAACACGTCCCAGGCCACCACAGACCACCACAGCCCGTGAAGCCCACCACAGCCCGCCTCAGCCCACTACAGCCCGTCCCAGCCCACCGCAGCCCGTCCCAGCCCACCGCAGCCCGCCACGGCCCGTCCCGGCCCACCACAGCCCATTCCAGACCACCAGAGCCCTTCCCAGTTCACCACAGCCCACCACAGCCCGTCCAATTTCACCACAGCCCGTCTCAGCTCACCACAACCCACCACAGACCGTCCCAGCCCACCGCAGCCTATCCCAACCCGTCCCAGCCCACCACGGCCTGTCCCAGCCCACCACGGCCCGTCCCAGCCCACCACGGCCCGTCCCAGCCCGTCCCAGCCCACGACAGCCCATCCCAGCCCACGACAGTCCGTCCCAGCCCACCAGAGCCCACCACAGCTCGTCCCAGCCCACCACAGCCCAGAAGAGCTTGTCACAGACCACCACAGCCCGTCCCAGCCCACCGCAGCCCACTACGGCCCACCACAGCCCGTCCCAGCCCACCACAGCCCGTCCCAGCCCACCACAGCCCGTCCCAGCCCACCACAGCCCGTCCCAGCTCGTCCCAGACCACCACAGCCTCTCACAGCACACCACAGCCCGTAACAGCCCACCACAGCAAGTACCAGCCCACCACAGCCCGTCCCAGCCCACCACGGCCCGTCCCAGCCCACCACATCCCGTCCCAGCCCACCAGAGCCCGTCCCAGCCTGTTTCAGCCCAGCACGGCTAACCACGGCCTGTCCCGGCCCACCACGGCCAACCACGGTCAACCATGGCCCACCAGAGCACACCACGGCCCACCACGGCCCTTCCCAGTCCACCACAGCCCACCACAGCCTGTCCCAGCCCACCACGGCCCGTCCCAGCCCACCACGGCCCGTCGCAGCCCACCACGGCCCATCACAGCCCACCACAGTTCACCACAGCCCGTCCTAGCCCAGCACGGCCCGTCCCAGCCCACCACGGACCACCACGGCCCATCTCAGCCCACCACAGCCTGTCCAAGCCCAGCACAGCCCTCCACAACCCTCCACAGCCCGTCCCAACCCTCCACAGCTCATCCCAGCCTACCACAGCCCGTCGCAGCCCAACACAGCTTATCCCAGCCCACCGAAACCCGTCCCAGCCCACCACAACCCGTCCCAGCCCACCACAGCCCACCACAGGTCACCACAGCCCACCACCGGTCACCACAGCCCACCACAGGTCACCGCAGCCTGTTTCAGCCCACCACGGCAAACCACGGCCCGTCCCAGCCCACCACGGCCCGTCCCAGCCCACCACGGCCTGCCATGGCCCACCACAGCTCGTCCCAGATAAACACGGCGCACCACAGCCCACCACAGCCCGTCCCGGCCCACCACAGCCCGTCCCAGCACACCACAGCCCATCACAGCCCACCACAGCCCGCCCCAGCTTACCACAGCCCACCACAGACCGTCCCAGCCCACCACAGCCCGTCCCAGCCCCTCCCAGCCCATCTCAGCCCACCACAGCCCGTCCCAGCCTGTCCCAGCTCGTCCAAGCCTGGCCCAGACCCCCAGAGCCCGTCGCAGCCCACCACAGCCCGTCACAGCCCGTCCCAGCTCTCCACAAACCACCGCAGCCCGTCCCAGCCCACCACAGCCCGTCCCAGCCCACCACGGCCCACGAAAGCCCACCACAGCCCGTCCCAGCCCACCACAAGCCGTCCTAGCCCACCACAGACCTCCAGAGCCCGTCTCAGCTCACCACAGCCTATCCCAGCCCACCACGGCCCACCGCAGCCTATCCCAACCTGTCCCAGCCCACCACGGCCCGTCCCAGCCCACCACGGCCCGTCCCAGCCCACCACGGCCCGTCGCAGCCCACCACTGCCCGTCCCAGCCTACCACGGCCCGTCCCAGGCCACCACGGCCCGTCCCAGCCTACCACGGCCCGTCCCAGCCCACCACGGCCCACCCCAGCCCACCACGGCCCGTCCCAGCCCACCACGGCCCATCACAGCCCACCACAGTTCACCACAGCCCGTCCTAGCCCAGCACGGCCCGTCCCAGCCCACCACGGACCACCACGGCCCATCTCAGCCCACCACAGCCTGTCCAAGCCCAGCACAGCCCTCAACAACCCTCCACAGCCCGTCCCAACCCTCCACAGCTCATCCCAGCCTACCACAGCCTGTTGCAGCCCAACACAGCTTATCCCAGCCCACCGCAGCCCGTCCCAGCCCACCGCAACCCGTCCCAGCCCACCACAGCCCACCACCGGTCACCACAGCCCACCACAGGTCACCACAGCCTGTTTCAGCCCACCACGGCAAACCACGGCCCGTCCCAGCCCACCACGGCCCGCCATGGCCCACCACAGCTCGTCCCAGACAAACACGGCGCACCACAGCCCACCACGGCCCGTCCCGGCCCACCACAGCCCGTCCCAGCACACCACAGCCCACCACAGCCCATCACAGCCCACCACAGCCCGTCCCAGCTTACCACAGCCCACCACAGACCGTCCCAGCCCACCACAGCCCGTCCCAGCCCCTCCCAGCCCGTCTCAGCCCACCACAGCCTGTCCCAGCCTGTCCCAGCTCGTCGAAGCCTGTCCCAGACCCCCAGAGCCCGTCGCAGCCCACCACAGCCCGTCACAGCCCGTCCCAGCTCTCCACAACCCACCGCAGCCCGTCCCAGCCCACCACAGCCCGTCCCAGCCCACCACAAGCCGTCCTAGCCCACCACAGACCTCCAGAGCCCGTGTCAGCTCACCACAGCCTATCCCAGCCCACCACGGCCCACCGCAGCCTATCCCAACCTGTCCCAGCCCACCACGGCCCGTCCCAGCCCACCACGGCCCGTCCCAGCCCACCACGGCCCGTCGCAGTCCACCACGGCCCGTCCCAGCCTACCACGGCCCGTCCCAGCCCACCACAGCCCGTCCCAGCCCACCACAGCCCGTCCCAGCTCGTCTCAGACCACCACAGCCTCTCACAGCACACCACAGCCCGTAACAGCCCACCACAGCAAGTACCAGCCCGTCCCAGCCCACCACGGCCCGTCTCAGGCCACCACGGCCCGTCTCAGCTCACCACAACCCGTCCCAGACGACCACAGCCCGTCCCAGCCCACCACGGCCCGTCCCAGCCCACCACATCCCGTCCCAGCCCACCAGAGCCTGTCCCAGCCTGTTTCAGCACAGCACGGCTAACCACGGCCTGTCCCGGCCCACCACGGCACACCACGGTCCACCATGGCCCACCAGAGCACACCACGGCCCACCACGGCCCTTCCCAGTCCACCACAGCCCACCACGGCCTGTCCCAGCCCACCACGGCCCGTCCCAGCCCACCACGGCCCACCCCAGCCTACCACGGCCCGTCCCAGCCCACCACGGCCCATCACAGCCCACCACAGTTCACCACAGCCCGTCCTAGCCCAGCACGGCCCGTCCCATCCCACCACAGACCACCACGGCCCATCTCAGCCCACCACAGCCTGTCCAAGCCCAGCACAGCCCTCCACAACCCTTCACAGCCCGTCCCAACCCTCCACAGCTCATCCCAGCCTACCACAGCCCGTCGCAGCCCAACACAGCTTATCCCAGCCCACCGCAACCCGTCCCAGCCCACCACAGCCCACCACAGGTCACCACAGCCCACCACCGGTCACCACAGCCCACCACAGGTCACCACAGCCTGTTTCAGCCCACCACGGCAAACCACGGCCCGTCCCGGCCCACCACAGCCCGTCCCAGCACACCACAGCCCACCACAGCCCATCACAGCCCACCACAGCCCGTCCCAGCTTACCACAGCCCACCACAGACCGTCCCAGCCCACCACAGCCCGTCCCAGCCCCTCCCAGCCCGTCTCAGCCCACCACAGCCTATCCCAGCCTGTCCCAGCTCGTTCAAGCCTGTCCCAGACACCCAGAGCCCGTCGCAGCCCACCACAGCCCGTCCCAGCCCACCACGGCCCACGAAAGCCCACCACAGCCCACCACAGCCCGTCCCAGCCCACCACAGCCCGTCCTAGCCCACCACAGACCTCCAGAGCCCGTCTCAGCTCACCAGAGCCTATCCCAGCCCACCACAGCCCACCACAGCACACCACGGCACACCACAGCCTATCCCAACCCGTCCCAGCCCACCACGGCCCGTCCCAGCCCACCACGGCCCGTCCCAGCCCACCACAGCCTGTCACAGCCCGTCCCAGCTCTCCACAACCCACCGCAGCCCGTCCCAGCCCACCACAGCCCGTCCCAGCCCACCACGGCCCACGAAAGCCCACCACAGCCCACGACAGCCCGTCCCAGCCCACGACAGCCCGTCCCAGCCCACCAGAGCCCACCAGAGCCCACCACAGCTCGTCCCAGCCCACCACAGCCCACAAGAGCTTGTCACAGACCACCACAGCCCGTCCCAGCCCACCACAGCCCACTACGGCCCACCACAGCCCGTCCGAGCCCACCACAGCCCGTCCCAGCCCACCACAGCCCACCACAGCCCACCACAGCCCGTCCCAGCCCACAACAGCCCGTCCCAGCTCGTCCCAGACCACCACAGCCCACCACAGCCCACCACAGCCCGTAACAGCCCACCACAGCAAGTACCAGCCCGTCCCAACCCACTACGGCCCATCTCATCTTACCACAGCCCACCACAGACCGTCCCAGCCCACCACAGCCCGTCCCAGCTCCTCCCAGCCCACCACAGCCCACCACAGCCTGTCCCAGCCTGTCCCAGCTCGTCCAAGCCTGTCCCAGACCCCCAGAGCCCGTCGCAGCCCACCACAGCCCGTCACAGCCCGTCCCAGCTCTCCACAACCCACCGCAGCCCGTCCCAGCCCACCACAGCCCGTCACAGCCCACCACGGCCCACGAAAGCCCACCACAGCCCACCACAGCCCGTCCCAGCCCACCACAAGCCGTCCTAGCCCACCACAGACCTCCAGAGCCCGTCTCAGCTCACCACAGCCTATCCCAGCCCACCACGGCCCACCACAGCACACCACGGCCCACCGCAGCCTATCCCAACCCGTCCCAGCCCACCACGGCCCGTCCCAGCCCACCACGGCCCGTCCCAGCCCACCACGGCCCGTCCTAGCCCGTCCCAGCCCACGACAGCCCGTCCCAGCCCACGACAGCCCGTCCCAGCCCACCAGAGCCCACCAGAGCCCACCACAGCTCGTCCCAGCCCACCACAGCCCAGAAGAGCTTGTCACAGACCACCACAGCCCGTCCAAGCCCAACACAGCCCACTACGGCCCACCACAGCCCGTCCCAGCCCACCACAGCCCGTCCCAGCCCACCACAGCCCGTCCCAGCTCGTCCCAGCCCACCACAGCCTCTCACAGCACACCACAGCCCGTAACAGCCCACCACAGCAAGTACCAGCCCGTCCCAGCCCACCACGGCCCGTCTCAGCCCACCACGGCCCGTCCCAGATGACCACAGCCCGTCCCAGCCCACCACAGCCCACCACAGCCCGTCCCAGCCCACCACAGCCCGTCCCAGCCCACCAGAGCCCGTCCCAGCCCACCAGAGCCTGTCCCAGCCTGTTTCAGCCCACCACGGCTAACCACGGCCTGTCCCGGCCCACCACGGCCAACCACGGTCCACCATGGCCCACCAGAGCACACCACGGCCCACCACGGCCCTTCCCAGTCCACCACAGCCCACCACAGCCTGTCCCAGCCCACCACGGCCCGTCCCAGCCCACCACGGCCCGTCGCAGCCCACCACGGCCCATCACAGCCCACCACAGTTCACCACAGCCCGTCCTAGCCCAGCACGGCCCGTCCCAGCCCACCACGGACCACCACAGCCAATCTCAGCCCACCACAGCCTGTCCAAGCCCAGCACAGCCCTCCACAACCCTCCACAGCCCGTCACAACCCTCCACAGCTCATCCCAGCCTACCACAGCCCGTCGCAGCCCAACACAGCTTATCCCAGCCCACCGCAGCCCGTCCCAGCCCACCGCAGCCCGTCCTAGCCCACCGCAACCCGTCCCAGCCCACCGCAACCAGTCCCAGCCCACCACAGCCCACCACAGGTCACCAAAGCCCACCACCGGTCACCACAGCCCACCACCGATCACCACAGCTCACCACAGGTCACCACAGCCTGTTTCATCCCACCACGGCAAACCACGGCCCGTCCCAGCCCACAACGGCCCGCCATGGCCCACCACAGCTCGTCCCAGATAAACATGGCACACCACAGCCCACCACGGCCTGTCCCAGCCCACCACAGCCCATCCCAGCACACCACAGCCCACCACAGCCCATCACAGCCCACCACAGCCCGTCCCAGCACACCACAGCCCACCACAGACCGTCCCAGCCCACCACAGCCTCTCACAGCCCACCACAGCCCGTCCCAGCCCACCACTGCCCGTCCCAGCCCGTCCCAGCCCGTCCCAACCCACCACAGCCCGTCCCAGCCCACCACAGCCCACCACAGCCCACCACAGGCCACCGCAGGCCATCCCAGCCCAAAACAGACGGTCCCAGCCAACCACAGCCCGTCGAGCCCACCACAGCCCGTCCCAGCCCTCCACAGCCCGTCCCAGCCCTCCACAGCCCACCACAGCCCGTCCCAGGTCACCACAGCCCGTCCCAGCCTACCACAGCCCACCACGGCTCACCACGGCCCACTACGGCCCACCACGGCCAACGACGGCCCGCCACAGCCCGCCACAGACTGTCCCGGCCCGCCAAAGCCCATCCCAGCCTGCCACAGCCCGACCCAGCCCACCACAGCCTGTCACAGCCCACCACAGCCCGTCCCAGCCCACCACAACCCACCACAGACCGTCCCAACCCACCACAGCCCGTCTAAGCTCACCATAACCCACCACAGCCCACCACAGCCCGTCCCGGCCCACCACAACTCGTCCCAGCCCACCACAGGCCGTCCCGGCCCACCACAGCCCGTCCCGGCCCACAACAGCCCGTCACAGCCCACCACAGCCTGGCACAGCCCGTCCCAGCCGGTCCTAGCCCGTCCCAGCTCGGCACAGCCCACCACAGCCCGGCACAGCCCACCACAGCTCACCACAGCCCACCAGAGCCCGTCCCGGGCCCACTAGAGCCCGCCCCGAGCTACACGGCCCGTCCCAGCCCACCACGGCTGACCACAGCCTGTCCCAGCCAACTACAGCCGCTGCCAGCCCACCACAGCCCACCAGAGCCCGTCCCAGCCCACCACGGCCGGTCCCGGCCCACCACGGCCCACCACAGCCCGTCCCAGCACATCACAGCCTGTCCCAGCCCACCACAGCTCGTCCCAGCCCACCACAGCCCGTGCCAGCCCACCACGGCTGACCACAGCCCGTGCCAGGCCACCACGGCCCACCACAGCCCATCACAGTTCACCATGGCCCGTCCCAGCGAACCACAGCCCGTCCCAGCACACCACAGCTCGTCCCAGCACACCACAGCCTGTCCCAGCCCACCACAGCCCACCACAGCCCGTCCCGGCCCACCACAACTCGTCCCAGCCCACCACAGGCCGTCCCGGCCCACCACAGCCCGTCCCGGCCCACAACAGCCCGTCACAGCCCACCACAGCCTGGCACAGCCCGTCCCAGCCGGTCCTAGCCCGTCCCAGCTCGGCACAGCCCACCACAGCCCGGCACAGCCCACCACAGCTCACCACAGCCCACCAGAGCCCGTCCCGGCCCACTAGAGCCCGCCCCGAGCCACACGGCCCGTCCCAGCCCACCACGGCTGACCACAGCCTGTCCCAGCCAACTACAGCCGCTGCCAGCCCACCACAGCCCACCAGAGCCCGTCCCAGCCCACCACGGCCGGTCCCGGCCCACCACGGCCCACCACAGCCCGTCCCAGCACATCACAGCCTGTCCCAGCCCACCACAGCTCGTCCCAGCCCACCACAGCCCGTGCCAGCCCACCACGGCTGACCACAGCCCGTGCCAGGCCACCACGGCCCACCACAGCCCATCACAGTTCACCATGGCCCGTCCCAGCGAACCACAGCCCGTCCCAGCACACCACAGCTCGTCCCAGCACACCACAGCCTGTCCCAGCCCACCACAGCCCACCACAGCCCGTCCCAGCCCACCACAGCCCACCACAAACTGTCCTCGCCCACCACAGCCTGTCCCCGCCCAGCAAAATCTCTCCCCGCCCACCACAGCCCATCCCAGCCCACCACAGCTCACCACAAACCACCACAGCCCACCACAGCCCGTCCCAGACCATCCCAGCCCATCCCAGCCCACAACAGCCCGTCACAGCCCGTCCCAGCCCACTGCAGCCCGTCCCAGCCCACAACAGCCAGTCCCAGCCCGTCCCAGCCCACCACAGCCCGTCCCAGCCCACCACAGCCCGTACCAGCCCACCACATCAAGTACCAGTCCGTCCTAGCCCACCACGGCCCGTCTCTGCTCACCACAGCACGTACCAGCCTGTCTCAGCCTACACAGCCCGTCCCAGCATTGTCCCAGCCCACCACAGCCCGTCTCAGCCCACCACAGCACACCACAGCCCGTCCCAGCCCACCAGAGCCCGTCCCAGCTTACCACAGCCCACCACAGCCCGTCTCAGCCCACCACAGCCCGTCCCGGCCCACTACAACTCGTCCCAGCCCACCACAGGCCACCACAGCCCACCAGCCCTTCCCAGCCCACCAGAGGCCGTCCCAGCCCACCACAGCCCAATACAGCACACCACAGCCCGTCACAGCCCGTCAGAGGCCACCAGAGCTTGTCCCGGCCCACCAGAGTCCGTCCCAAGCCACCACGGCCCGTCCCAGCCCACGACAACTGACCACAGGCCGTCCCAGCCCACCACGGCCCGTCCCAGCCCACCACAGCCCGTCCCAGCCCACCATAGACCACCACAGCCCGTCCCAAACCACCACAGCCCTTCCCAGCCCACCACAGCCCACCACAGTCTGTCCAGCCCAGTACAACTCGTCCCAGACCACCACAGCCCACCACAGCCCATCCCAGCCCACCACAGCCCGTCCCTGAGCACCACAGCCCGTCCCAGCCCACCACGGCCCAGCCCAGCCCACCACGGCCCGTCCCCGCCCACCACGGCCCGTCCCAGCCCACCACGGCCCGTCCCAGCCCACCACGGCCCGTCCCAGCCCACCACGGCCCATCCCAGCCCACCACGGCCCGTCTCAGCCCACCACGGCCCGTCCCAGCCCAGCACTAGCCCGTCCTAGCCCACCACAGCCCGTCCCAGCCCGTCCCAGCCCACCACAGCCCGTCCCAGCCCACCACAGGCCGTCCCCGCCCATTACAGACCATCCCAGCCAGTCCTAGCCCACCACAGCCCGTCCAAGCCCACCACAGCTTGTGCCTGTCCATCCCAGCCCACCACAGCCCACCACAGCCCGTCCCAGCCAACCAGAAGCAGTCCCAGCCCACCACAACCCGTCCAAGCCCACCACAGGTGCGTACCTATCCATCCCAGCCCACCACAGCCCGTCCCAGCCAACTAGAGCCAGTCCCAGCCCACCACAACACGTCCAAGCCCACCACAGGTCGTACCTGTCCATCCCAGCCCACCACAGCCCGTGTCAGCCCGTCCCAGCCCGTCCCAGCTCACCAAAACCACCACAGCCCGTCCCCGCCCAGCAGAGCCCGTCCCCGCCCACCACAGCTCGTCCCAGCCTGTCCCAGGCCTTCCCAGCCCACCACAGCCCGTCCCGGCCCACCACAGCCCTGTCCGGCCACCACGGCGCACCACAACCCACCACAACTTGTCCCAGCACACCACAGCCCGTCCTAGCCCACCACAGCCCGTCCCAGCCCACCACAGCCCGTCCCAGCCCGTCCAGCCCGTGCCAACCCGTCCCAGCCCGTCCCAGCCCACCACAGCCCGTGCCTACCCACCACAGCCCGTCCTAGCCCACCACAGCCCGTCCCAGCCCACCACAGCCCGTCCCAGCCCACCACAGCCCACCACAGCCCACCACAGCCCACCACAACCTGTCCTCGCCCACCACAGCCTGTCCCCGCCCAGCAAAATCTCTCCCCGCCCACCAAAGCCAATCCCAGCCCACCACAGCTCACCACAAACCACCACAGCTCACTACAGCCCGTCCCAGACCATCCCAGCCCATCCCAGCCCACGACAGCCCGTCACAGCCCGCCCCAGCCCACAACAGCCAGTCCCAGCTTGTCCCAGACCACTACAGCCCGTCCCAGCCCACCACGGCCCGTCCAAGCCCACCACAGCCCGTCTCCACTCACCACAGCACGTACCAGCCTGTCTCAGCCTACCACAGCCCGTCCCCGCCCACCGCAGCCCGTCCCAGTCCACCACAGCCCGTCCCAGCCCACCACAGCCCGTCCCAGCCCAGCGCAGCCCGTCCCAGCCCAGCGCAGCCCGTGCCAGCCCACCACAGCCCGTCCCAGCACACCACAGCTCGTCCCAGCACACCACAGCCCGTCCCAGCCCACCACAGCCCACCACAGCCCGTCCCAGCCCACCACAGCCCACCACAGCCCGTCCCAGCCCACCACAGCCCACCACAAACTGTCCTCGCCCACCACAGCCTGTCCCCGCCCACCACAGCCCATCCCAGCCCACCACAGCTCACCACAAACCACCACAGCCCACCACAGCCCGTCCCAGCCCATCCAGCCCACGACAGCCCGTCACAGCCCGTCCCAGCCCACCGCAGCCCGTCCCAGCCCACAACAGCCAGTCCCAGCCCGTCCCAGCCCACCACAGCCCGTCCCAGCCCACCACAGCCCCGTACCAGCCCACCACATCAAGTACCAGTCCGTCCTAGCCCACCACAGCTTGTCCCAGCCCACCACGGCCCGTCTCTGCTCACCACAGCACGTACCAGCCTGTCTCAGCCTACCACAGCCCGTCCCAGCATGTCCCAGCCCACCGCAGCCCGTCCCAGCCCACCGCAGCCCGTCCCAGCCAGCGCAGCCCGTCACAGCCCAGCGCAGCCCGTCCCAGCCCAGCGCAGCCCGTCCCAGCCCACCGCAACCCGTCCCAGCCCGTCCCAGCCCACCACAGCCCGTCCCGGCTCACCACAGCTCGTCCCGTCCCAACACGGCTGACCACAGCCCATTACGGCCCACCACAGCCTGTCCCAGCCCACCACGGCCCGTCCCAGCCCACCACGGCCCGTCCCAGCCCACCACGGCCCGTCCCAGCCCACCTCAGCCCACCACAGCCCGTCCCAGCCCACCACAGCCCGTCCCAGCCCACCACAGCCCGTCCCAATTCACCACGGCCCGTCCCAGCCCACCACGGGCCTGTCCCAGCGAACCACAGCCCGTCCAAGCCCACCACAGCCCACCATAGCCAGTCCTAGCCCACCACAGCCCGTCCAAGCCCATCACAGCTCGTGCCTGTCCATCCCAGCCCACCACAGCTCACCACAGCCCGTCCCAGCCCACCACAACCCGTCCAAGCCCACCACAGGTCGTACCTATCCATCCCAGCCCACCACAGCCCACCACAGCCCGTGCCAGCCAACCAGAGCCAGTCCCAGCCCACCACAACACGTCCAAGCCCACCACAGGTCGTACCTGTCCATACCAGCCCACCACAGCCCGTGTCAGCCCGTCCCAGACCGTCCCAGCTCACCACAACCCACCACAGCCCGTCCCCACCCAGCAGAGCCCGTCCCCGCCCAGAAGAGCCCATCCCTGCCCAGCACAGCTCGTCCCAGCCTGTCCCAGGCCTTCCCAGCCCACCACAGCCCGTCCCGGCCCACCACAGCCCTGTCCGGACCCACCACGGCGCACCACAACCCACCACAACTTGTCCCAGCACACCACAGCCCGTCCTAGCCCACCACAGCCCGTCCCAGCCCACCACAGCCCGTCACAGCCCACCACAGCTTATCGCAGTCCACCACAGCCCGTCCCAGCCATTCACACATGACCCCAGCAAACCACAGCCCGTCCCAGCACACCGCAGCCCGTCCCAGCCCACCACGGCCCGTCCCAGCCCACCACGGCCCATAACAACCCACCACGGCCCGTCCCAGCCCACCACAGCCCACCACAGCCCCGTCCCAGCCCACCACAGCCCACCACAGCCCGTCTCCGCCCACCACAACCTGTCCTCGCCCACCACAGCCTGTCCCCCGCCCAGCAAAATCTCTCCCCCGCCCACCAAAGCCAATCCCAGCCCACCACAGCTCACCACAAACCACCACAGCCCACTACAGCCCGTCCCAGACCATCCCAGCCCATCCCAGCCCACGACAGCCCGTCCCAGCCCACAACAGCCAGTCCCAGCTTGTCCCAGACCACCACAGCCCGTCCCAGCCCACCACAGCCCGTACCAGCCCACCACATCAAGTACCAGTCCGTCCTAGCCCACCAAGGCCCGTCCAAGCCCACCACAGCCCGTCTCCGCTCACCACAGCACGTACCAGCCTGTCTCAGCCTACCACAGCCCGTCCCAGCATGTCCCAGCCCACCGCAGCCCGTCCCAGCCCATCACAGCTCGCCCCAGCCCGTCACAGCTCGTCCCAGCCCTTCCCAGCCCACCACAGCATGTCCCAGGCCCCCACAGCCCACGACAGCCCGTCCCAGCCCACGACAGCCCGTCCCATCCAACGACAGCCCGTCCCAGCCCACCACAGACCACTACAGCACACCACAGCCTACCGCAGCCCACCACAGCCCGTCCCAGCCCGTCACAGCTCGTCCCAGCCCGTCACAGCTCGTCCCAGACCGTCCCAGCCCACCACGGCCCGTCCCGGCCCACCACGGCCCGTCCCGGCCCACCACAGCCTTTCCCAGCCCACCACAGCCCACAGCCCGTTCCAGCCCACCACAGACCGTCGCAGCTCACCACAGAAAGTCCCAGCCCATCCCAGCCCACCACAACCCGTCCCAGCTTACCACAGCCCACCACAGCCCGTGTCAGCCCGTCCCAGCTCACCACAACCCACCACAGCCCGCTCCAGCCCGCCACAGCCCGTCCCAGCCCACCACAGCCCGTCCCAGCCCACCACGGCCCGTCCCAGCTTGTCGCAGCCCACCACAGCGCGTCCCAGCCCACCACAGCCAACCACAGCCAGTCCCAGCCCGTCCCAGCCCACCACAGCCTGTCCTAGCCCATCCCAGCCCACCACGGCCCGTCCCAGCCCACCACGGCACATCACAGCCCGTCCCAGCCCTCCACAGCACACCACAGCCCACTACAGCCCATCCCAGCGCACCACAGCCCGTCCCAGCCCACCACAGCCCGTCCCAGCCTGTCCCAGCTCATCCCAGCCCACCATAGCCCACCACAGTTTGTCCCAGCCCACAACAGGCCACTACAGCACACCACAGGCCACTACAGCACACCACAGCCCGTCACAGCTCGTCCCAGCCCGTCACAGCTTGTCCCAGCCCTTCCCAGCCCACCACAGCATGTCCCAGGCCCCCACAGCCCACGACAGCCCGTCCCAGCCCACGACAGCCCGTCCCAGCCCACCACAGCCCGTCCCAGCCCATCACAGACCACTACAGCACACCACAGCCTACCGCAGCCCACCACAGCCAGTCCCAGCCCGGCACAGCTCGTCCCAGCCCGTCCCAGCCCACCATGGCCCGTCCCAGCCCACCACAGACCACCACAGTTCGTCTCAGTCCTCCACAACCCGTCCCAGTCCACCACGGCCCGTCCTGGCCCACCACGGCCCGGCCCGGCCCACCACGACCCGTCCCGGCCCACCACGGCCCGTCCCGGCCCACCACGGCCTGTCCCGGCCCACCAAGGCCCGTCCCGGCCCACCACGGCCCGTCCCGGCCCACCACGGCCCGTCCTGGCACACCACGGCCAGTCCCAGCCCACCAAGGCCCGTCCCAGCCCACCGCAGCTCGTCCCAGCCAACCGCAGCCAATCCCAGCCCGTCCCAGCCCGTCCCAGCCCACCGCAGTCCGTCCCAGCCCACCACAGCCCCTTCCAGCCGTCCCAGCAAATCCCAGCCCACCACAGCCCGTCTCAGCTCACCACAGCGCGTCCCAGGCCACCACACCCACCACAGCCCGTCCCAGCCCATTCCAGCCCACCACAGCCCACCGCAGACGGTCCCAGCCCACCACAGCCCACCACAGCCAGTCCCAACCCACCACAGCCCACCACAGCCCGTCCCGGCCCACCAGAGCCCATCCCGGCTTACCACAGCCCGTCCCGGCCCACCACGGCCCGTCCCGGCCCGTCCCAGCCCACAGCCTGTCCCAGCTCACCACATCCCGTCCCAGACCTTGCCAGCCCACCACAGCCCACTACAGACCGTCCCAGCCCGTCCAAGCCCACCACAGCACGTCCCCACCCACCACAGCCCGTCCCTGTCCACCACATCCCGTCCCAGCCCACCGCAGCCCGTCCCAGCCCACCACAGTCGACCACAGCCCGTCCCAACTCACCACAGCCCACCACAGCCCGTCCTGGCCTACCAGAGCCCGTCCCGGATTACCATGGCCCGTCCCAGCGAACCACAGCCCGTCCCAGCACACCACAGCCCGTCCCTAGCCCAACACAGCCCGTCCCAGCCCGTGCCAGCCCATCCCAGCCCGTCCCAGCCCACCACAGCCCGTCCCCGCCCGTCCCAGCCCACCACAGCCCGTCCCAGCCCGTCGCAGCCCGTCCCAGCCCACCACAGACCGTCCCAGCCCACCACAGACCGTCCCAGCCCACCACAGACCGTTCCAGACCACCACAGCCCGTCCCCGCCCACCACAGCCCGTCCCATCCCACCACAGCCCGTCCCTGCCCACCACAGCCCGTCCCATCCCACCACAGCCCGTCCCCGCCCACCACAGCCCGTCCCCGCCCACCACAGGCACTACGGCCCACCATGGCTCACCATGGCTCACGACAGCCCACCACAGCCGGTTACAGCCTGTCCCAGCCCGTCCCGGCCCACCGCGGCCCGTCCCGGCCCACCTGTGTTAGGAACAGTATCTCACCTTCTTGATTTTGGCACCTCCTTTCGCTATGATGTTCTTGTGGAACTGTTTGCAGATGGGGACAGAAATAGAAAAGCTGTTTTCAACCTAAGGGAGAAAGGAAGGGAGACCTGAAGATTACACTGTCGTGGCAAGGGAGGCCCGACTTCAGGAGCTCTGATAAACGAGCTTTTGAAAACAGACTCAAGGAAGTTCTCTATACGAGGGACTTTTGTAAGACTAAACAAAGGCAAGGACGTTCCCCTATAGCCTTCCCATAACAGGTACTACCCCCTGCCTCCATTCAGCCAAAACAGCGCCGACAGCTCCCTCCTCTTGAGGTGTTTTAGCTCTACCCAAGCCAGTAGAGCTCTGCTTTGCCCCAGGGTTATCCAGGCACGTAGAAGGGAAGAGCAGGCAGACCTCCTTACCAGGTCTGCCACCATCTTTTCCATCGCAGCCCACCACAGCCCGTCTCAGCTCACCACCGCTCTTCCCAGCGCACCACAACCACCACGGCCCGTCCCGGCCCATCACGGCCCACCAGAGCGAGTCCCGGCCCATCCCAGCCTGTCCCATCCGGTCCCAGCCCGTCCCGTCCCATCCCAGAACAGCCCGTCCCAGCCTGTCGCGTCCCGTCCCAGCTCGTCCCGTCCCGTCCCAGGCCTTCCCAGCCCACCGCAGCCCGTCCCAGCCCGTCACAGCTCGTCCCAGCTCATGAAAGCCCGTCCCAGCTTACCACATCCCGTCCCAGCTTACCACAGCCCATCACAGCCCACCACGTTCCACCACAGCCCACCACAGCCTGTCCCAGCCCACCATGGCCCGTCCCAGCCCACCACGGCCCGTCCCGGCCCGCCACAGCCCACCAGAGCCTGTCCCGGCCCACCCCGGCCCATCACAGCCCGTCTCAGCTCATCACAGCTCGTCCCAGCCCACCACAGCCCGTCCCAGCCCACCACAGCCCGTCTCAGCCCACCACAGCCCGTCTCAGCCCGTCCCAGCCTGTCCCAGCTCATCCCAGCCCACCACAGCCCACCACAGTTTGTCCCAGCCCACCACAGCCCGTCCCAGCCCACCACAGGCCACTACAGCATACCACAGGCCACTACAACACACCACAGCCCGTCACAGCTCGTCCCAGCTCGTCACAGCACGTCACATCCCACCACAGCCCACCCCAGCATGTCCCAGGCCCCCACAGCCCACGACAGCCCTTCCCAGCCCACGACAGCCCATCCCAGCCCACCACAGCCCATCCCAGCCCACCACAGAACACCACAGACCACTACAGAGCACCACAGCCTACCGCAATCCACCACAGCCCGCCCCAGCTCGTCCCAGCCCATCCCCGCCCACCACAGCCCGTCCCCGCCCACCACAGCCCGTCTCAGCCCGTCCCAGCCTGTCCCAGCTCATCCCAGCCCACCACAGCCCACCACAGTTTGTCCCAGCCCACCACAGCCCGTCCCAGCCCACCACAGGCCACTACAGCATACCACAGGCCACTACAACACACCACAGCCCGTCACAGCTCGTCCCAGCTCGTCACAGCACGTCACATCCCACCACAGCCCACCCCAGCATGTCCCAGGCCCCCACAGCCCACGACAGCCCTTCCCAGCCCACGACAGCCCATCCCAGCCCACCACAGCCCATCCCAGCCCAACACAGAACACCACAGACCACTACAGAGCACCACAGCCTACCGCAATCCACCACAGCCCGCCCCAGCTCGTCCCAGCCCATCCCCGCCCACCACAGCCCGTCCCCGCCCACCACAGCCCCGTCCCAGCTCGTCCCAGCCCGTCCCAGGCCTTCCCAGCCCACCACAGCCCGTCCCGGACCACGACAGCCCGTTCCGGACCTACCACAACCCGTCCCCGACCACCACAGCAGGTCCAAGCTCACCACAGCCTGTCCCAGCCCGCCACAGACCGTCCCAGCTCTCCACAGCTCTCCATAGCCCGTCCCAATCCTCCACAGCCTGTCCCAGCCTAACACAGCCCGTCCCAGCCCAACACAGCTTATCCCAGCCCACCACAGCCCGTCCCAGCCCACCACAGCCCATCCCAGCCCACCACAGCCCCACCCAGCCCATCACAGGCCACTACAGCACACCACAGCCTAGCGCAGACCACCACAGCCCGTCCCACCCCGTCACAGCTCGTCCCAGCCCACCAAAGCCCGTCTCAGCTCACCACAGCCTGTCCCAGCCCACCACAACCAACCACAGCCCGTCCCCATCCCACCACAGCCTGTCCCAGCCCACCACAGCCCGTTCCAGCCCACCACATCCCTTTCCAGCCCACGGCAGCCTGTCCCAGCCCACCATGGCACACCACAGCCCACCACAGCCCGTCCCAGACCACCACAGCCGACCATGGCTTACCACGGCCCACCACAGCCTGTCCCAGGCCATCCCAGACCACCACAGCCCGTCACAGCCCGTCCCAGCCCACCACATAAAGTACCAGCCCATAGAAGCCCACCACAGCCCGTCCCAGCCCACCACGGCCCGTCCGAGCCCACCCCAGCCCACCAAAGCCCACCACAGCCCATCTCAGCTCACCACAACCCGTACCAGACCACCACAGCCCACCACAGCCGCTTACAGCTTATCACAGCCCATCCCAGCCCACCACAGCCCGTCCCAGCCCGCCACAGCCTGTCCCAGCCCGCCACGACCCGTCCCAACCCGCCACGGCCCGTCCCTCCCACCACGGCCCGTCCCAGCCCGCCACGGCCCGTCCCAGCCCGCCACAGTTTGTCCCAGCCTACCACAGCCCGTCCCAGCCCACCACAGACCACCACAGTTCATCCCAGCCCACCACAGTTTGTCCCAGCCCGCCACGGCCCATCCCGGCCCACCACGGCCCGTCCCGGCCCCACCACGGCCCGTCCCAGCTCACCACAGCCTGTCCCAGCCAAACACAGCCTGTCCCAGCCCACCACGGCCCGTCCCAGCTCACCACGGCCCGTCCCAGACCGTCCCAGCCAACGACAACCCATCCCAGCCCACGAAAGCCCGTCCCAGCTTACCACATCCCGTCCCAGCTTACCACAGCCCATCACAGCCCACCACGGTCCACCACAGCCCACCACAGCCCGTCCCAGCCCACCACGGCCCACAACAACCCACCACGGCCCGTCGCGGCCCACCACGGCTCGTCCCAGCCTACTACGGCTCGTCCCAGCCCACCACAGCCTGTCCAAGCCCACCAGAGTCCGTCCCAGCCCACCACGGCCCGTCCCAGCCCACCACAGCCCGTCCCAGCACACCACAGCCCGTGCCAGCCCGTCGCAGCCCGTCCCAGCCCGTCGCAGCCCACCACAGCCCGTCCCAGCGCATCACAGCCCGCCCCAGCCCACCACAGCCCGCCCCAGCCCACCACAGCCCGTCCCAGCCCATCCCAGCCCACCACGGCACACTACAGCCCGTCCCCAGCCCACCACATCCCGTCCCAGCCCTCCACAGCCCACCACAGCCCGTCCCAGCCCGTCCCAGCCCATCCCAGCTCATCCCAGCCCACCACAGCCCACCACAGTTTGTCCCAGCCCACCACAGCCCGTCCCAGCCCACCACAGGCCACTACAGCACACCACAGGCCACTACAACACACCACAGACCGTCACAGCTCGTCCCAGCTCGTCACAGCACGTCCCAGCCCGTCCCTGCCCACGACAGCATGTCCCAGGCCGCCAAAGCCCACGACAGCCCTTCCCAGCCCACGACAGCCCATCCCAGCCCACCACCACCCACCACAGCCCGTCCCAGCCCACCACAGCCCGTGCCAGCCCACCACAGCCCGTCCCAGCCCACCACAGACCACTACAGAACACCACAGCCTACCGCAGCCCACCACAGCCCGTCCCAGCTCGTCCCAGCCCGTCCCTGCCCACCACAGCCCGTCCCCGCCCACCACAGCCCGTCCCCGCCCACCACAGACCGTCCCCGCCCACCACAGCGCGTCCCCGCCCACCACAGCCCGTCCCCGCCCACCACAGCCCGTCCCAGCTCGTCCCAGCCCGTCCCAGGCCTTCCCAGCCCACCACAGCACGTCCTGGACCACGACAGCCCGTCCCGGACCTACCACAATCCGTCCCCGACCACCACAGCAGGTCCAAGCCCACCACAGCCTGTGCCAGCCCACCACAGACCGTCCCAGCTCTCCACAGCTCTCCATAGCCCGTCCCAATCCTCCACAGCCCATCCCAGCCCACCACAGCCCGTCCCAGCCCACCACAGCCCGTCCCAGCCCACCACAGGCCCGTCCCAGCCCACCACAGCCCATCCCAGCCCACCACAGCAAGTCCCAGCCCACCACAGCCCCACCCAGCCCATCACAGGCCACTACAGCACACCACAGCCTAGCGCAGACCACCACAGCCCGTCCCACCCCGTCACAGCTCGTCCCAGCCCGACACAGCCCACCACAGCCCGTCTCAGCTCACCACAGCCTGTCCCAGCCCACCACGGCCCACCACAGCCCGTCCCAGCTAAACACAGTCCGTCCCAGCCCGTCCCCAGCCCACCACACTCACCACAACTCGTCCCAGACCGTTCCAGCACAGCACAGCCCATCCAAGCCCACCACAGCCCGTCCCAGCCCACCATAGCCGTTCTAGCCCGTCCCAGCCCACCACAGCCCTTCCCAGTCCCCCACAGCCCACCACAGCCCCTCCCAGCCCTACACAGGCCGTCCCAGCCCACCACAGTGCGTCCAAGTCCGTCCCAGCCCACCAGAGCCCGTCCCAGCCCTCCACAGCCCACCAGAGCCTGTCCCGGCCCACCCCGGCCCACCACAGCCCGTCTCAGCTCATCACAGCTCGTCCCAGCCCACCACAGCCCGTCCCAGCCCACCACAGCCCGTCCCAGCCCACCACAACCAACCACAGCCCGTCCCCATCCCACCACAGCCTGTCCCAGCCCACCACAGCCCGTTCCAGCCCACCACAGCCCTTTCCAGCCCACCGCAGCCTGTCCCAGCCCACCATGGCACACCACAGCCCACCACAGCCCGTCCCAGCCCACCACAGCCCACCATGGCTTACCACGGCCCACCACAGCCTGTCCCAGCCCATCCCAGACCACCACAGCCCGTCACAGCCCGTCCCAGCCCACCACATAAAGTACCAGCCCATAGAAGCCCACCACAGCCCGTCCCAGCCCACCACGGCCCGTCCGAGCCCACCCCAGCCCACCAAAGCCCACCACAGCCCATCTCAGCTCACCACAACCCGTACCAGACCACCACAGCCCACCACAGCCGGTTACAGCTTATCACAGCCCATCCCAGCCCACCACAGCCCGTCCCAGCCCACCACAGCCCGTCCCGGACCTACCAGAACCCGTCCCTGACCACCACAGCAGGTCCAAGCCCACCACAGCCCGTCCCAGCCCACCAGAGCCCGTCCCAGCCCTCCACAGCCCACCAGAGCCTGTCCCGGCCCACCCCGGCCCCATCACAGCCCGTCTCAGCTCATCACAGCTCGTCCCAGCCCACCACAGCCCGTCCCAGCCCACCACAGCCCGTCCCCAGCCTGTCCCCAGCCCACCACAGCCCGTTCCAGCCCCACCACAGCCCTTTCCAGCCCACCGCAGCCTGTCCCAGCCCACCATGGCACACCACAGCCCACCACAGCCCGTCCCAGCCCACCACAGCCCACCATGGCTTACCACGGCCCACCACAGCCTGTCCCCAGCCCATCCCAGACCACCACAGCCCGTCACAGCCCGTCCCAGCCCACCACATAAAGTACCAGCCCATAGAAGCCCACCACAGCCCGTCCCAGCCCACCACGGCCCGTCCGAGCCCACCCCCAGCCCACCAAAGCCCACCACAGCCCATCTCAGCTCACCACAACCCGTACCAGACCCACCACAGCCCACCACAGCCGGTTACAGCTTATCACAGCCCATCCCAGCCCACCACAGCCCGTCCCAGCCCACCACAGCCCATCCCGGACCTACCAGAACCCGTCCCTGACCACCACAGCAGGTCCAAGCCCACCACAGCCCGTCCCAGCCCACCAGAGCCCGTCCCAGCCCTCCACAGCCCACCAGAGCCTGTCCCGGCCCACCCCGGCCCATCACAGCCCGTCTCAGCTCATCACAGCTCGTCCCAGCCCACCACAGCCCCGTCCCAGCCCACCACAGCCCGTCCCAGCCCACCACAACCAACCACAGCCCGTCCCCATCCCACCACAGCCTGTCCCAGCCCACCACAGCCCGTTCCAGCCCACCACAGCCCTTTCCCAGCCCACCGCAGCCTGTCCCAGCCCACCATGGCACACCACAGCCCACCACAGCCCGTCCCAGCCCACCACAGCCCACCATGGCTTACCACGGCCCACCACAGCCTGTCCCAGCCCATCCCAGACCACCACAGCCCGTCACAGCCCCGTCCCAGCCCACCACATAAAGTACCAGCCCATAGAAGCCCACCACAGCCCGTCCCAGCCCACCACGGCCCGTCCGAGCCCACCCCAGCCCACCAAAGCCCACCACAGCCCATCTCAGCTCACCACAACCCGTACCAGACCACCACCAGCCCACCACAGCCGGTTACAGCTTATCACAGCCCATCCCAGCCCACCACAGCCCCGTCCCAGCCCACCACAGCCCATCCCGGACCTACCAGAACCCGTCCCTGACCACCACAGCAGGTCCAAGCCCACCACAGCCCGTCCCAGCCCACCAGAGCCCGTCCCAGCCCTCCACAGCCCACCAGAGCCTGTCCCGGCCCACCCCCGGCCCATCACAGCCCGTCTCAGCTCATCACAGCTCGTCCCAGCCCACCACAGGCCCGTCCCAGCCCACCACAGCCCGTCCCAGCCCACCACAACCAACCACAGCCCGTCCCCATCCCACCACAGCCTGTCCCAGCCCACCACAGCCCGTTCCAGCCCACCACAGCCCTTTCCAGCCCACCGCAGCCTGTCCCAGCCCACCATGGCACACCACAGCCCACCACAGCCCGTCCCAGCCCACCACAGCCCACCATGGCTTACCCACGGCCCACCACAGCCTGTCCCAGCCCATCCCAGACCACCACAGCCCGTCACAGCCCGTCCCAGCCCCACCACATAAAGTACCAGCCCATAGAAGCCCCACCACAGCCCGTCCCAGCCCACCATGGCCCGTCCGAGCCCACCCCAGCCCACCAAAGCCCACCACAGCCCATCTCAGCTCACCACAACCCGTACCAGACCACCACAGCCCACCACAGCCGGTTACAGCTTATCACAGCCCATCCCAGCCCACCACAGCCCGTCCCAGCCCACCACAGCCCATCCCGGACCTACCAGAACCCGTCCCTGACCACCACAGCAGGTCCAAGCCCACCACAGCCCGTCCCAGCCCACCACAGCCTGTCCCAACCCACCACAGCCCATTCCAGCCCTTCCCAACCCACCACAGCCGGTTGAGACCACCAGAGCTCGTCCCCCGCCCCACCACAGCCCGTCCCCCGCCCACCACAGCCCGTCCCAGCTCGTCCCAGCCCTTCCCAGCCCACCACAGCCCGTCCCGGACCACGACAGCCCATCCCGGACCTACCACAACCCGTCCCCGACCACCACAGCAGGTCCAAGCCCACCACAGCCTGTGCCAGCCCACCACACACCGTGCCAGCCCACCATAGCCCATGCCAACCCACCACAGCCCATTCCAGCCCTTCCCAGCCCACCACAGCCCGGTCCATACCAGCAGAGCCCGTCCCAGCCCACCACGGCCCGTCCCAGCCCACCACAGACCACCACAGTTCGTCCCAGCCCGCCACAACCGTCCCCAGCCCACCACGGCCCGTCCCCGGCCCACCACGGCCCGTCCCGGCCCACCACGGCCCGTCCCAGGCCACCACGCCCGTCCCAGGCCACCACGGCACGTCCCCAGCCCACCACAGACCACCACAGTTCGTCCCAGTCCGCCACAACCAGTCCCAGCCCACCACAACCCGTCCCAGCTCGCCACAGCCCGTCCCGGCCCACCACGGCCCGTCCCGGCCCACCACGGCCCGTCCCGGCCCACCGCGGCCCGTCCCGGCCCACCACAGCTCGTTACAGACCACCACAGACCGTCGCAGCTCACCACAGAAAGTCCCAGCCCGTCACAGAACACCACAACCCGTCACCCGCCCACCACAGCCCTTCCAAGGCGTCCCAGCCCGTCCCAGCCCCACCACACAACCAACCACAGCCCGTCCCCGTCCCACCACAGCCTGTCCCAGCCCACCACAGCCCTTTCCAGCCCACCCGCAGCCTGTCCCAGCCCACCATGGCACACCACAGCCCACCACAGCCCGTCCCAGCCCACCACAGCCCACCATGGCTTACCACGGCCCACCACAGCCTGTCCCAGCCCATCCCAGACCACCACAGCCCGTCCCCAGCCCACCACAGGCCACCACAGCCCCGTCCCAGCTCACTACAGCCCGTCCCAGCTCACCACAGCCCGTCCCGGCCCCACCACAGCTTGTCCCAGCTCATACCAGCCGACCACAGCCCGTCACAGCCCGTCCCAGCTCACCACATAAAGTAACAGCCCATAGAAGCCCACCACAGCCCGTCCCAGCCCACCAGAGCCCGTCCCAGCCCACCACAGCATGTCCCAGGTCCCCACAGCCCACGAAAGCCCATCCCAGCCCACGACAGCCCGTCCCAGCCCACGACAGCCCGTCCCAGTCCATCACAGACCACTACAGCACAGCACAGCCTACCACAGCCCACCACAGCCCGTCCCAGCCAGGCACAGCTCGTCCAGCCCGTCCCCAGCCCACCACGGCCCCATCCCCAGCCCACCACAGACCACCACAGTTCGTCCCAGTCCGCCACAACCCGTCCCAGCCCACCACAGCCTGTCCCAGCCCACCACAGCCTGTCCCAGCCAAACACAGCCTGTCCCGGCCCACCACGGCCCGTCCCGGCCCACCACGGCCCGTCCTGGCCCACCACGGCCCGTCCCGGCCCACCACAACCAACCACAGCCCACCACAGCCCGTCCCAGCCCGGCACAGCTCGTCCCAGCCCACCACGGCCCGTCCCAGCCCACCACAGACCACCACAGTTCGTCCCAGTCCGCCACAACCCGTCCCAGCCCGCCACGGCGCGTCCCAGCCCACCACGGCCCGTCCCAGCCCACCACGGCCCGTCCCGGCCCCACCACGGCCCGTCCCGGCCCACCACAGCCTGTCCCAGCCAAACACAGCCTGTCCCAGCCCAAACACAGCCTGTCCTAGCCAAACACAGCCCGTCCCGGCCCACCACAGCCCGTCCCAGCCCACCACAGCCTGTCCCAGCCAAATACAGCCTGTCCTAGCCAAACACAGCCTGTCCCAGCCCACCACGGCCCACCACAGCCCACCACAGTTCACCACGGGCCATCTCAGACCACCATGACCTGTCCCAGCCCACCATGGCCCACCACAGCCCATCCCTTCCCAAACCGGCTCAAAACGGCCCACCACAGCCCACCACGGCCCATACCAGCCCCACCACGGCCCCACCACAGCCCACCACAGTTCACCACGGGCCATCTCAGACCACCATGACCTGTCCCAGCCCACCACGGCCCACCACAGCCCATCCCTTCCCATACCGGCTCAAAACGGCCCACCACGGCCCACCACAGTTCACCACGGCCCGTCCCAGCCCACCACGCCCCACCACAGACCATCCCAGTCCACCACACACCGTCCCAGCATGTCCCAGCCTGTCCCAACCCACCACAGCCTGTTCCAGACCACCACAGCCCGTCCCAGCCCACCACAGCCCGTCACAGCACACCACAGGCCCGTCCCTAGCCCACCACAGCCCGTCCCAGCCCACCACAGCCCGTCCCAGCCCACCACAGCCCGTCCCCACCCGTCCCCAACCCACCACAGACCAACATAGCCCGTCCCAGCCCGTCGCAGCCTGCCGCAGCCCGTCCCAGCCCGCCACAGCCCGTCCCAGCCCACCACAGACCATTCCAGACCACCACATCCCGTCCCCCCCGCCCACCATAGCCCGTCCCCGCCCACCACAGCCCGTCCCAGCCCATCACAGCCGGTCCCCAGCTCGTTCCAGACAACCAGAACTCGTCTCAGCCCGTCCCAGCCCACCACAGCCCGTCTCAAGCTCAGCAGAACCCACCACAGCCCAACACAGCCTGTCCCAGCCCGTCCCAGACCACCACAGCCCGTCCCAGCACAGCACAGCACGTACCAGCCCGTCCCAGCCCACCACAGCCCGTCCCAGCCCCTCCCAGCCCACCACAGCCTGTCCCAGCCCACCACAGCCCGACCCAGCCCACCACAGCCCGTCCCAGCCCACCACAGCCCACCACAGCCTGTCCCAGCCCATCCCAGCCCACGACAGCCCGTCACAGCCCGTCCCAGCACACCACAGCCCGTCCCAGCCCACCACAGCCCGTCCCAGCCCACCACAGTCCGTCCCAGCCCACCACAGCCCGTCCCAGCACACCACAGCCCGTCCCAGCACACACCACAGCCACAGCCCGTCCCAGCACACCCACAGCCCGTCCCAGCACGGCCCAGCACACCACAGCCCGTCCAAGCCCACCACAGCCCGTCCCAGCCCACCACAGCCCGTCCCAGCCCACCACAGCCCGTCCCAGCCCACCACAGCCCGTCCCAGCCCACCACAGCTCGTCCCAGCCCACCACAGCTCGTCCCAGCCCACCACACCCCGTCCCAGCCCGTCCCAGCCCACCAGAGCCTGTCCCAGCCCATCCCAGACCACCACAGCCCGTCTCAAGCTCACCAGAACCCACCACAGCCCACCACAGCCTGTCCCAGACCATCACGGCCCACCCACAGCCCATCCCAGCCCACCACGGCCCACCACAGCCCACCACGGGCCATCTCAGACCACCATGACCTGTCCCAGCCCACCACGGCCCACCACAGCCCATCCCATCCCATACCGGCTCAAAACGGCTCACCACGGCCCACACGGTTCACCACGGCCCGTCCCAGCCCCACCACGCCCCACCACAGCCCGTCCCTGCCCACCACAGCCCGTCCCAGCACACCACAGACCATCCCAGTCCACCACACACCGTCCCAGCATGTCCCAGCCTGTCCCAACCCACCACAGCCCTGTTCCAGCCCACCACAGCCCGTCCCCGCCCGTCCCAGCCCACCACAGCCCAGCACAGCCCGTCCCAGCCCACCACAGCCCGTCCCAGCACACCACAGCCCGTCCCAGACCGTCGCAGCCTGCCGCAGCCCGTCCAAGCCCACTACAGACCGTCCCAGCCCACCACACACCATTCCAGACGACCACAGCCCGTCCCCGCCCACCACAGCCCCGTTCCAGGCCACCACAGCACGTCCCACGCTCGTTCCAGACCACCAGAACTCGTCTCAGCCCGTCCCAGCCCACCACAGCCCGTCTCAAGCTCAGCAGAACCCACCACAGCCCACCACAGCCTGTCCCGTCCCGTCCCAGCCCACCACGGCCCGTCACAGCCCACCACGGCCCGTCCCAGCCCACCACGGCCCGTCCCAGCCCACCACGGACCATAACAACCACCACAGCCCGTCCCAGCCCACCACGGCCCGTCCCAGCCCACCACGGCCCGTCCCAGCCCACCACGGCCCGTCCCAGCCCGTCCCAGCCCACCACAGCCCTCCACAGCCAGTCCCAGCCCGTCCCAACCCGCCCCAGCCCACCACGGCCCGTCCCAGCCCACCACGACCTGTCCCAGCCCACCACGACCCACCACAGCCGGTTACAGCTTATCACAGCCCGTCCCAGCCCAACACAGGCCGTCTCTGCTCACCACCAGAGCCCGTCCCAGCCCACCACGGCCCGTCCCTGCCCAACACGCCCGTCCCAGCCCACCACGGCTCTCCACAGCTCTCCATAGCCCGGTCCAATCCTCCACAGCCCGTCCCAGCCCAACACAGCACGTCCCAGCCCACCACAGCCCGTCCCCCGCCCACCACAGCCCGTCCCAGCCGTCCCAGCAAATCCCAGCCCACCACAGCCCGTCTCAGCTCACTACAGCACGTCCCTGTCCACCACACCCACCACAGCCCGTCCCAGCCCATTCCAGCCCACCACAGCCTGTCCCAGCTCACCACAACCCACCACAGCCAACCGCAGCCGGTCCCAGCCCACCACAGCCCACTGCAGCCCGTCCCCGCCCACCACAGCCCGTCCCAGCCCATCACAGCCCGTCCCAGCTCGTTCCAGACAACCAGAACTCGTCTCAGCCCGTCCCAGCCCACCACAGCCCGTCTCAAGCTCAGCAGAACCCACCACAGCCCACCACAGCCCATCCCAGCCCACCACAGCCCGTCCCAGCACACCACAGCACGTACCAGCCCGTCCCAGCCCACCACAGCCCGTCCCAGCCCACCACAGCCCATCCCAGCCCACCACAGCCCGTCCCAGCCCACCACAGCCCGTCCCAGCCCACCACAGCCCGTCCCAGCCCACCACAGCCCACCACAGCCTGTCCCAGCCCATCCCAGCCCACGACAGCCCGTCACAGCCCGTCCCAGCATACCACAGCCCGTCCCAGCCCACCACAGCCCGTCCCAGCCCACCACAGCCCGTCCAAGCCCACCACAGCCCGTCCCAGCCCACCACAGCCCGTCCCAGCCCACCACAGCCCGTCCTAGCACGGCCCAGCACACCACAGCCCATCCTAGCCCACCACAGCCCATCCTAGCCCACCACAGCCCGTCCCAGCCCGTCCCAGGCCACAACAGCCCGTCCCTGCCCACCACAGCCCGTCCCAGCCCGTTCCAGACCACCAGAACCCGTCCCAGCCCGTCCCAGACCACCACAGCCCGACTCAAGCTCACCAAAACCCACCACATCCCACCACAGCCCAACACGGCCCGTCCCAGCCCACCACTGCCCACCACAGCCCACCACAGTTCACCACGGCCCATCCCATCCCACCACGGCCCGTCTCAGCCCACCACGGCCCGTCCCAGCCCACCACAGCCCGTCCCAGCCCACCACAGCCCACCACAGGCCGTCCCTGCCCATTACAGCCCACCACAGCCCATCCCAGACCACCACAGCCCGTCTCAAGCTCACCAGAACCCACCACAGCCCACCACAGCCCATCCCAGACCACCACGGCCCACCACAGCCCACCACGTCCCGTCCTAGCCCACCACGGCCCGCCACAGCCCACCACGGCCCACCACATCCCGTCCCAGCCCACCACAGCCCATCCCAGGCCACCACAGCCCGTCCCAGCCCACCACAGCCCGTCCCCGCCCACCACAGCCCACCACAGACCAGCATAGCCCGTCTCAGCCCGTCGCAGCCTGCCGCAGCCCGTCCCAGCCCACCACAGCCCGTCCCAGCCCACCACAGACCATTCCAGACCACCACATCCCGTCCCAGCCCACCACAGCCCGTCCCCGCCCACCACGGCCCGTCCCAGCCCATCACAGCCCGTCCCAGCTCGTTCCAGACAACCAGAACTCGTCTCAGCCCGTCCCAGCCCACCACAGCCCGTCTCAAGCTCAGCAGAACCCACCACAGCCCACCATGGCCCGTCCCAGACCACCACAGCCCACCACAGCCCGTCCCAGCACACCACAGCCCGTCCGAGCACACCACAGCACGTCCCAGCCCGTCCCAGCACACCACAGCCCGTCCCAGCCCGTCCCAGCCCACCACAGCCCGTCCCAGCCCACCACAGCCCGTCCCAGACCACCACAGCCCGTGCCAGCCCACCACAGCCCGTGCCAGCCCATCCCAGCCCACCACAGCCCGTCCCAGCCTGTTCCAGACCACCAGAGCCCATCCCAGCCCGTCCCAGCCCACCACGGCCCACCACAGCCCACCACGGGCCATCTCAGACCACCATGACCTGTCCCAGCCCACCACGGCCCACCACAGCCCATCCCTTCCCATACCGGCTCAAAACGGCCCACCACGGCCCACCACAGCCCACCACGGTTCACCACGGCCCGTCCCAGCCCACCACGCCCCACCACAGACCATCCCAGTCCACCACACACCGTCCCAGCATGTCCCAGCCTGTCCCAACCCACCACAGCCTGTTCCAGACCACCACAGCCCGTCCCAGCCCACCACAGCCCGTCCCAGCACACCACAGCCCGTCCCTAGCCCACCACAGCCCGTCCCTAGCCCACCACAGCCCGTCCCCGCCCACCACAGCCCACCACAGACCAGCATAGCCCGTCCCAGCCCGTCGCAGCCTGCCGCAGCCCGTCCCAGCCCACCACAGCCCGTCCCAGCCCACCACAGACCATTCCAGACCACCACATCCCGTCCCAGCCCACCACAGCTCGTCCCCCGCCCACCACGGCCCGTCCCAGCCCATCACAGCCCGTCCAAGCTCGTTCCAGACAACCAGAACTCGTCTCAGCCCGTCCCAGCCCACCACAGCCCGTCTCAAGCTCAGCAGAACCCACCACAGCCCACCATGGCCCGTCCCAGACCACCACAGCCCACCACAGCCCGTCCCAGCACACCACAGCCCGTCCGAGCACACCACAGCACGTCCCAGCCCGTCCCAGCCCACCACAGCCCGTCCCAGCCCGTCCCAGCCCGTCCCAGCCCACCACAGCCCGTCCCAGCCCACCACAGCCCGTGCCAGCCCACCACAGCCCGTGCCAGCCCACCACAGCCCGTGCCAGCCCATCCCAGCCCACCACAGCCCGTCCCAGCCTGTTCCAGACCACCAGAGCCCATCCCAGCCCGTCCCAGCCCACCACAGCCCGTCTCAAGCTCACCAGAACCCACCACAGCCTGTCCCAGACTACCACGGCCCACCACAGCCCACCATGGCCCGTCCCAGCCCACCACAGCCGACCACAGCGAACCACGGCCCACCACAGCCCACCACAGCCCGTCCCAGCCCACCACGGACCGTCCCAGCCGTCCCAGCAAATCCCAGCCCACCACAGCCCATCTCAGCTCACTACAGCGCGTCCCAGTCCACCACACCCACCACAGCCCGTCCCAGCCCATTCCAGCCCACCACAGCCTGTCACAGCTCACCACAACCCACCACAGCCAACCGCAGCCGGTCCCAGCCCACCACAGCCCACCGCAGCCCGTCCCAGCCCACCGCAGCCCGTCCCAGCCCACCACAGCCCACCGCAGCCCGTCCCACCACTCCAGAGTCCATCCCAGCCCACAACGGCCCGTCACAGCTTACCACGGCCCACCACGGCTTTCCACGGCCCATCCCAGCCCACCACGGCCCTTCCCAGCCCGCCACGGCCCGTCCCAGCCCACCACGGCCCGTCCCAGCCCACCACGGCCCGTTCCAGACCACCATGTCCCGTCCCAGCTCGCCACAGCCCGTCCCAGCCCGCCACAGACCACCACAGTTCGTCCCGGCCCACCACGGCCCGTCCCGGCCTACTACGGCTCGTCCCAGCCCACCACGGCCCGTCCCAGCCCGCCACGGCCCGTCCCAGCCCGCCACGGCCCGTCCCAGCCCGTCCCAGCCCACCACAGCCCACCAAAGCCAGTCCCAGCCCGTCCCAACCGGCCCCAGCCCACCACGGCCCGTCCCAGCCCACCACGACCCGTCCCAGCCCAACACAGCCCACCACAGCCGGTTACAGCTTATCACAGCCCGTCCCAGCCCAACACAGCCCACCACAGCCGGTTACAGCTTATCACAGCCCGTCCCAGCCCAACACAGGCCGTCTCTGCTCACCACCAGAGCCCGTCCCAGCCCACCACGGCCCGTCCCAGCCCACCATGGCCCGTCCCAGCCCACAACGGCTCTCCACAGCTCACCACGGCTCTCCACAGCTCACCACGGCCCGTCCCCGCCCACCACAGCCTGTCCCAGCCCACCACAGCCCGTCCCCGCCCATCACAGGCCACTACAGCACACCACAGCCTAGCGCAGACCACCACAGCCCGTCCCACCCCGTCACAGCTCGTACCAGCCCGACACAGCCCACCACAGCCCGTCTCAGCTCACCACAGCCTGTCCCAGCCCACCACGGCCCACCACAGCCCGTCCCAGCCAAACACAGTCTGTCCCAGCCCGTCCCAGCCCACCACACTCACCACAACTCGTCCCAGACCGTTCCAGCACGGCACAGCCCATTCCAGCCCACCGCATCCTGTCCCAGCCCACCACAGCCCACCACAGCCCGTCCCAGCCCACCACAGCCCGTCCCTGAGCACCACAGCCCGTCCCAGCCCACCACGGCCCGTCCCAGCCCACCATGGCCCATCCCAGCCCACCACGGCCCGTCCCCGCCCACCACGGCCCGTCCCAGCCCACCACGGCCCATCCCAGCCCACCACGGCCCGTCCCAGCCCACCACGGCTCTCCACAGCTCTCCATAGCCCGGTCCAATCCTCCACAGCCCGTCCCAGCCCAACACAGCCCGTCCCAGCCCACCACAGCCCGTCCCCGCCCACCACAGCCCGTCCCAGCCGTCCCAGCAAATCCCAGCCCACCACAGCCCGTCTCAGCTCACTACAGCACGTCCCTGTCCACCACACCCACCACAGCCCGTCCCAGCCCATTCCAGCCCACCACAGCCTGTCCCAGCTCACCACAACCCACCACAGCCAACCGCAGCCGGTCCCAGCCCACCACAGCCCACTGCAGCCCGTCCCCGCCCACCACAGCCCGTCCCAGCCCATCACAGCCCGTCCCAGCTCGTTCCAGACAACCAGAACTCGTCTCAGCCCGTCCCAGCCCACCACAGCCCGTCTCAAGCTCAGCAGAACCCACCACAGCCCACCACAGCCCATCCCAGCCCACCACAGCCCGTCCCAGCACACCACAGCACGTACCAGCCCGTCCCAGCCCACCACAGCCCGTCCCAGCCCACCACAGCCCATCCCAGCCCACCACAGCCCGTCCCAGCCCACCACAGCCCGTCCCAGCCCACCACAGCCCGTCCCAGCCCACCACAGCCCACCACAGCCTGTCCCAGCCCATCCCAGCCCACGACAGCCCGTCACAGCCCGTCCCAGCATACCACAGCCCGTCCCAGCCCACCACAGCCCGTCCCAGCCCACCACAGCCCGTCCAAGCCCACCACAGCCCGTCCCAGCCCACCACAGCCCGTCCCAGCCCACCACAGCCCGTCCTAGCACGGCCCAGCACACCACAGCCCATCCTAGCCCACCACAGCCCATCCTAGCCCACCACAGCCCGTCCCAGCCCGTCCCAGGCCACAACAGCCCGTCCCTGCCCACCACAGCCCGTCCCAGCCCGTTCCAGACCACCAGAACCCGTCCCAGCCCGTCCCAGACCACCACAGCCCGACTCAAGCTCACCAAAACCCACCACATCCCACCACAGCCCAACACGGCCCGTCCCAGCCCACCACTGCCCACCACAGCCCACCACAGTTCACCACGGCCCATCCCATCCCACCACGGCCCGTCTCAGCCCACCACGGCCCGTCCCAGCCCACCACAGCCCGTCCCAGCCCGTCCCAGCCCACCACAGGCCGTCCCTGCCCATTACAGCCCACCACAGCCCATCCCAGACCACCACAGCCCGTCTCAAGCTCACCAGAACCCACCACAGCCCACCACAGCCCATCCCAGACCACCACGGCCCACCACAGCCCACCACGTCCCGTCCTAGCCCACCACGGCCCGCCACAGCCCACCACGGCCCACCACATCCCGTCCCAGCACACCACAGCCCATCCCAGGCCACCACAGCCCGTCCCAGCCCACCACAGCCCGTCCCCGCCCACCACAGCCCACCACAGACCAGCATAGCCCGTCTCAGCCCGTCGCAGCCTGCCGCAGCCCGTCCCAGCCCACCACAGCCCGTCCCAGCCCACCACAGACCATTCCAGACCACCACATCCCGTCCCAGCCCACCACAGCCCGTCCCCGCCCACCACGGCCCGTCCCAGCCCATCACAGCCCGTCCCAGCTCGTTCCAGACAACCAGAACTCGTCTCAGCCCGTCCCAGCCCACCACAGCCCGTCTCAAGCTCAGCAGAACCCACCACAGCCCACCATGGCCCGTCCCAGACCACCACAGCCCACCACAGCCCGTCCCAGCACACCACAGCCCGTCCGAGCACACCACAGCACGTCCCAGCCCGTCCCAGCACACCACAGCCCGTCCCAGCCCGTCCCAGCCCACCACAGCCCGTCCCAGCCCACCACAGCCCGTCCCAGACCACCACAGCCCGTGCCAGCCCACCACAGCCCGTGCCAGCCCATCCCAGCCCACCACAGCCCGTCCCAGCCTGTTCCAGACCACCAGAGCCCATCCCAGCCCGTCCCAGCCCACCACGGCCCACCACAGCCCACCACGGGCCATCTCAGACCACCATGACCTGTCCCAGCCCACCACGGCCCACCACAGCCCATCCCTTCCCATACCGGCTCAAAACGGCCCACCACGGCCCACCACAGCCCACCACGGTTCACCACGGCCCGTCCCAGCCCACCACGCCCCACCACAGACCATCCCAGTCCACCACACACCGTCCCAGCATGTCCCAGCCTGTCCCAACCCACCACAGCCTGTTCCAGACCACCACAGCCCGACCCAGCCCACCACAGCCCGTCCCAGCACACCACAGCCCGTCCCTAGCCCACCACAGCCCGTCCCTAGCCCACCACAGCCCGTCCCCCGCCCACCACAGCCCGTCCCCGCCCACCACAGCCCACCACAGACCAGCATAGCCCGTCCCAGCCCGTCGCAGCCTGCCGCAGCCCGTCCCAGCCCACCACAGCCCGTCCCAGCCCACCACAGACCATTCCAGACCACCACATCCCGTCCCAGCCCACCACAGCTCGTCCCCGCCCACCACGGCCCGTCCCAGCCCATCACAGCCCGTCCAAGCTCGTTCCAGACAACCAGAACTCGTCTCAGCCCGTCCCAGCCCACCACAGCCCGTCTCAAGCTCAGCAGAACCCACCACAGCCCACCATGGCCCGTCCCAGACCACCACAGCCCGTCCCAGCACACCACAGCCCGTCCGAGCACACCACAGCACGTCCCAGCCCGTCCCAGCCCACCACAGCCCGTCCCAGCCCACCACAGCCCGTCCCAGCCCACCACAGCCCGTGCCAGCCCACCACAGCCCGTGCCAGCCCACCACAGCCCGTGCCAGCCCATCCCAGCCCACCACAGCCCGTCCCAGCCTGTTCCAGACCACCAGAGCCCATCCCAGCCCGTCCCAGCCCACCACAGCCCGTCTCAAGCTCACCAGAACCCACCACAGCCTGTCCCAGACTACCACGGCCCACCACAGCCCACCATGGCCCGTCCCAGCCCACCACAGCCGACCACAGCGAACCACGGCCCACCACAGCCCACCACAGCCCGTCCCAGCCCACCACGGACCGTCCCAGCCGTCCCAGCAAATCCCAGCCCACCACAGCCCATCTCAGCTCACTACAGCGCGTCCCAGTCCACCACACCCACCACAGCCCGTCCCAGCCCATTCCAGCCCACCACAGCCTGTCACAGCTCACCACAACCCACCACAGCCAACCGCAGCCGGTCCCAGCCCACCACAGCCCACCGCAGCCCGTCCCAGCCCACCGCAGCCCGTCCCAGCCCACCACAGCCCACCGCAGCCCGTCCCACCACTCCAGAGTCCATCCCAGCCCACAACGGCCCGTCACAGCTTACCACGGCCCACCACGGCTTTCCACGGCCCATCCCAGCCCACCACGGCCCTTCCCAGCCCGCCACGGCCCGTCCCAGCCCACCACGGCCCGTCCCAGCCCACCACGGCCCGTTCCAGACCACCATGTCCCGTCCCAGCTCGCCACAGCCCGTCCCAGCCCGCCACAGACCACCACAGTTCGTCCCGGCCCACCACGGCCCGTCCCGGCCTACTACGGCTCGTCCCAGCCCACCACGGCCCGTCCCAGCCCGCCACGGCCCGTCCCAGCCCGCCACGGCCCGTCCCAGCCCGTCCCAGCCCACCACAGCCCACCAAAGCCAGTCCCAGCCCGTCCCAACCGGCCCCAGCCCACCACGGCCCGTCCCAGCCCACCACGACCCGTCCCAGCCCAACACAGCCCACCACAGCCGGTTACAGCTTATCACAGCCCGTCCCAGCCCAACACAGCCCACCACAGCCGGTTACAGCTTATCACAGCCCGTCCCAGCCCAACACAGGCCGTCTCTGCTCACCACCAGAGCCCGTCCCAGCCCACCACGGCCCGTCCCAGCCCACCATGGCCCGTCCCAGCCCACAACGGCTCTCCACAGCTCACCACGGCTCTCCACAGCTCACCACGGCCCGTCCCCGCCCACCACAGCCTGTCCCCGCCCACCACAGCCCGTCCCCGCCCACCACAGGCCACTACAGCACACCACAGCCTAGCGCAGACCACCACAGCCCGTCCCACCCCGTCACAGCTCGTACCAGCCCGACACAGCCCACCACAGCCCGTCTCAGCTCACCACAGCCTGTCCCAGCCCACCACGGCCCACCACAGCCCGTCCCAGCCAAACACAGTCTGTCCCAGCCCGTCCCAGCCCACCACACTCACCACAACTCGTCCCAGACCGTTCCAGCACGGCACAGCCCATTCCAGCCCACCGCATCCCGTCCCAGCCCACCACAGCCCACCACAGCCCGTCCCAGCCCACCACAGCCCGTCCCTGAGCACCACAGCCCGTCCCAGCCCACCACGGCCCGTCCCAGCCCACCATGGCCCATCCCAGCCCACCACGGCCCGTCCCCGCCCACCACGGCCCGTCCCAGCCCACCACGGCCCGTCCCAGCCCACCACGGCCCATCCCAGCCCACCACGGCCCGTCTCAGCCCACCACGGCCCGTCCCAGCCCACCACTAGCCCGTCCCAGCCCACCACAGCCCGTCCCAGCCCGTCCCAGCCCACCACAGCCCGTCCCAGCCCACCACAGGCCGTCCCCGCCCATTACAGCCCATCCCAGCCCGTCCCAGACCACCACAGCCCGTCTCAAGCTCACCAGAACCTACCACAGCCCACCACAGCCCGTCCCAGACCACCACGGCCCACCACAGCCCACCACGGCCCGTCCCAGCCCACCACGGCCCAACCAAGCCCACCACGGCCCGAACAAGCCCACCACGGCTCGTAGCGGCCCACCACAGCCCGTCGCGGCCCACCACGGCCCACAGCGGTCCGTCCCGGCCAACCACGGTCCGTCGCAGCCGACCATGGCCCACCTCAGCCCACCACGGCCCTTCCCAGCCCACCACGGCCCACCTCAGCCCACCACGGCCCTTCCCAGCCCACCACAGCCCGTCCCAGCCCACCACAGCCCGTCCCAGCCCACCACAGCCCACCGCAGCCCACCACAGCCTGTCCCAGCCCACCAGAACCCGCCTCAACCCAAAACAGCTCTTCCCAGGCCACCACAGCCCGTCCCAGGCCACCACAGCCCGTCCCAGCCCACCACAGCCCGTCCCAGCCAGTGTCAGACCGTACCAGCCCACCACAGCCCGTGCCAGCCCGTCCCAGCTCGTCCCAGCCCACCACAGCCCGTCCCAGCTCGTCCCAGCCCACCACAGCCCGTCCCAGCTCGTCCCAGTCCACCACAGCCCGTCCCAGCTCGTCCCAGCTCACCACAGCCAGTCCCCGTCGACCACAGCCCGTCCCAGCCCACCACGGCCCGTCTCAGCCCACAACGGCCCGTCCCAGCCCACCACGGCCCGTCCCAGCCCACCACGGCCCGAAACAGCCCAGCACGGCCCGAACAAGCCCAGCACGGCCCGAACAAGCCCAGCACGGCCCGAACAAGCCCACCACGGCTCGTAGCGGCCCACCACAGCCCATCGTGGCCCACCACGGCCCACAGCGGTCCGTCCCGGCCAACCACGGTCCATCGCAGCCCACCATGGCCCACCTCAGCCCACCACGGCCCTTCCCAGCACACCACAGCCCGTCCCAGCCCGTCCCAGCCCGTCCCAGCCCACCACAGCCCGTCCCAGCCCACCACAGCCCGTCCCAGCCCACCACAACCCACCACAGCCTATCCCAGCCCACCAGAACCTGCCTCAACCCAAAACAGCTCTTCCCAGGCCACCACAGCCCGTCCAAGCCCACCACAGCCCGTCCCAGCCCACCACAGCCCGTCCCAGCCAGTGTCAGACCGTACCAGCCCACCACAGCCCGTGCCAGCCCGTCCCAGCTCGTCCCAGCCCACCACAGCCCGTCCCAGCCCACCACAGCCCGTCCCAGCTCACCACAGCCCGTCCCAGCTCGTCCCAGCCCACCACAGCCCGTCCCAGCTCGTCCCAGCCCACCACAGCCCGTCCCAGCTCGTCCCAGCCCACCACAGCTGGTCCCAGCCTGTCCCAGCCCACCACAGCCCGTCCCAGCCCACCACAGCCCGTCTCAGCCCACCACAGCCCGTCCAAGCCCACCGCAGCCCGTCCCAGCCCACCGCAGCCCGTCCCAGCTCACCGAAGCCCGTCCCAGCCCACCGCAGCCCGTCCAAGCCGTCCCAGCAAATCCCAGCCCACCATAACCCGTCTCAGCTCACCACAGCGCGTCCCAGTCCACCACACCCACCACAGCCCATCCCAGCTCACCACAGCCCGTCCCAGCCCACCACAGCCCGTCCCAGCCCAGCGCAGCCCGTCCCAGCCCACCACAGCCCGTGCCAGCCCACCACAGCCTCTCCCAGCATACCACAGCTCGTCCCAGCACACCACAGCCTGTCCCAGCCCACCACAGCCCACCACAGCCCGTCCCAGCCCGTCTCCACCCACCATAAACAGTCCTCGCCCACCACAGCCTGTCCCCGCCCAGCAAAATCTCTCCCCGCCCACCACAGCCCATCCCAGCCCACCACAAACCACCACAGCCCACCACAGCCCGTCCCAGACCATCCCAGCCCATCCCAGCCCACCACAGCCTGTCACAGCCCGTCCCAGCCCACCGCAGCCCGTCCCAGCCCACAACAGCCCGTGTCAGCCCGTCCCAGCCCACCACAGCCCGTCCCAGCCCACCACAGCCCGTACCAGCCCACCACATCAAGTACCAGTCCGTCCTAGCCCACCACGGCTTGTCCCAGCCCACCACGGCCCGTCTCTGCTCACCACAGCACGTACCAGCCTTTCTCAGCCTACCACAGCCCATCCCAGCTTGTCCCAGCCCACCACAGCCCGTCCTAGCCCATCCCAGCCCACCACGGCCCGTCCCAGCCCACCACGGCACATCACAGCCCGTCCCAGCCCTCCACAGCACACCACAGCCCACTACAGCACATCCCAGCGCACCACAGCCCGTCCCAGCCCACCACAGCCCACCACAACCCGTCCCAGCCTGTCCCAGCTCATCCCAGCCCACCATAGCCCACCACAGTTTGTCCCAGCCCACCACAGCCCGTCCCAGCCCACCACAGGCCACTACAGCACACCACAGGCCACTACAGCACACCACAGGCCACTACAGCACACCACAGCCCGTCACAGCTCGTCCCAGCCCGTCACAGCTCGTCCCAGCCCGTCACAGCTTTTCCCAGCCCACCACAGCCCACCACAGCATGTCCCAGGCCCCCACAGCCCACGACAGCCCGTCCCAGCCCACCACAGCCCGTCCCAGCCCACGACAGCCCGTCCCAGCCCACCACAGCCCGTCCCAGCCCACCACAGCCCGTCCCAGCCCACCACAGCCCCTTCCAGCCGTCCCAGGAAATCCCAGCCCACCACAGCCCGTCTCAGCTCACCACAGCGCGTCCCAGGCCACCACACCCACCACAGCCCGTCCCAGCCCATTCCAGCCCACCACAGCCCACCGCAGATGGTCCCAGCCCACCACAGCCCACCACAGCCCACCACAGCCAGTCCCAACCCACCACAGCCCACCACAGCCCGTCCCGGCCCACCAGAGCCCATCCCGGCTTACCACAGCCCGTCCCGGCCCACCATGGCCCGTCCCGTCCCGGCCCAGCCCACAGCCCGTCCCAGCTCACCACATCCCGTCCCAGACCTTGCCAGCCCACCACAGCCCACTACAGACCGTCCCAGCCTGTCCAAGCCCACCACAGCACGTCCCCACCCACCACAGCCCGTCCCTGTCCACCACATCCCGTCCCAGCCCACCGCAGCCCATCCCAGCCCACCACAGTCGACCACAGCCCGTCCCAACTCACCACAGCCCACCACAGCCCGTCCTGGCCTACCAGAGCCCGTCCCGGATTACCATGGCCCGTCCCAGCGAACCACAGCCCGTCCCTAGCACAACACAGCCCGTCCCAGCCCGTGCCAGCCCATCCCAGCCCGTCCCAGCCCACCACAGCCCGTCCCAGCCCACCACAGACCAGCACAGCCCGTCCCAGCACACCACAGCCCGTCCCAGCCCGTCCCAGCCCACCACAGACCGTCCCAGCCCACCACAGACCGTTCCAGACCACCACAGCCCGTCCCCGCCCACCACAGCCCGTCCCAGCCCACCACAGCCCGTCCCCGCCCACCACAGACCATCCCATCCCACCACAGACCGTCCCATCCCACCACAGCCCGTCCCAGCCCACCACAACCCATCCCAGCTCGTTCCAGCCCACCACAGCCCGTCTCAAGCTCAGCAGAACCCACCACAGCCCACCACAGCCCGTCCCAGCCCGTCCCAGACCACCACAGCCCACCACAGCCCGTCCCAGCACACCACAGCCCGTCCCAGCCCGTCCCAGCCCGTCCCAGCCCGTCCCACCAAACCACAGACTGTCCCAGTCCACCACAGACCGTCCCAGCATGTCCCAGCCCGTCCCAGCCCATCACAGCCCGTTCCAGATCACCACAAACCGTTCCAGCCCACCACAGCCCACCACAGCCCTTCCCAGCCTGTCCCAGCTCACTACAGACCATCACCGCACACCACAGCCCTTCCCAGCCTGTCCCAGCCCACCACAGCCCGTCACCACCAGCAACAGCCCGTCCCTGCACAACACAGCATGTCCCAGCCCACCACAGCCCGTCCCAGCCCACCACAGCCCACCACAGAATGTCACAGCCCGCCCCGGCCCACCACAGCCCGTCCCGGCCCACCACAGCCCGTCCCGGCCCACCACAGCCCGTCACAGAATGTCCCGGCCCACCACAGCCCGTCACAGAATGTCCCAGCCCACCACAGCCCGTCACAGAATGTCCCAGCACACCACAGCCCGTCCCGGACCACCGCGGCCCGTCCCGGACCACCGCGGCCCGTCCCGGACCACCGCGGCCTGTCCCAGCCCACGACAGCCCGTCCCGGACCACCGCGGCCCGTCCCGGACCACCGCGGCCCACCAGGGCCCGGCCCGGCCCAGCACAGCCCGTCCCAGCCCACCTGTGTTAGGAAGAATATCTCACCTTCTTGATTTTGGCACCGCCTTTCCCTACGATATTCTTGTGGAACTGTTTGCAGATGGGGACAGAAATAGAAAAGCTGTTTTCAACCTAAGGGAGAAAGGAAGGGAGACCTGAAGATTACACTGTCGTGGCAAGGGAGGCCCGACTTCAGGAGCTCTGATAAACGAGCTTTTGAAAACAGACTCAAGGAAGTTCTCTATACGAGGGACTTTTGTAAGACTAAACAAAGGCAAGGACGTTCCCCTATAGCCTTCCCATAACAGGTACTACCCCCTGCCTCCATTCAGCCAAAACAGCGCCGACAGCTCCCTCCTCTTGAGGTGTTTTAGCTCTACCCAAGCCAGTAGAGCTCTGCTTTGCCCCAGGGTTATCCAGGCACGTAGAAGGGAAGAGCAGGCAGACCTCCTTACCAGGTCTGCCACCATCTTTTCCATCGCAGCCCACCACAGCCCGTCTCAGCTCACCACAGCTCTTCCCAGCGCACCACAACCACCACGGCCCGTCCCGGCCCATCACGGCCCACCAGAGCCAGTCCCGGCCCATCCCAGCCTGTCCCATCCGGTCCCAGCCCGTCCCGTCCCGTCCCAGAACAGCCCGTCCCAGCCTGTCGCGTCCCGTCCCAGCTCGTCCCGTCCCGTCCCAGGCCTTCCCAGGCCACCGCAGCCCGTCCCAGCCCGTCCCAGCTCGTCCCAGCCCGTCCCAGCCCACGACAGCCCGTCCCAGCTCTTGAAAGCCCGTCCCAGCTTACCACATCCCGTCCCAGCTTACCACAGCCCATCACAGCCCACCACGGTCCACCACAGCCCACCACAGCCTGTCCCAGCCCACCATGGCCCGTCCCAGCCCACCACGGCCCGTCCCGTCCCGCCACGGCCCGTCCCGGCCCACCACGGCCCGTCCCAGCCCACCCCAGCCCGTCCCAGCCCACCACAGAGCGTCCCAGACCACCACAGCCCGTCCCAGCCCACCACAGCCCGTCCCATCACACCACAGTCCGACCCAGCCCACCACGGCCCATCACAGCTTACCACGGCCCACAACGGCTTGCCACGGCCCAGCCCAGCCCACCACAGCCCGTCCCAGCCCACCACGGCCCGTCCCAGCCAACCATGGCCCGTCCCAGCCCACCACGGCCCGTCCCAGCCCGCCACGGCCCGTCCCAACCCGCCACGGCCCGTCCCAGCCCGCCACGGCCCGTCCCAGCCTACCACAGCCCGTCCCAGATCACCACAGCCCGTCCCAGCCCACCACAGACCACCACAGTTCGTCCCAGTCCTCCACAACCCGTCCCAGCCCGCCACGGCCCGTCCTGGCCCACCACGGCCCGGCCCGTCCCACCACGGCCCGTCCCAGCCCACCACAGCCTGTCCCAGCCAAACACAGCCCGTCCCGGCCCACCACGGCCCGTCCCAGCCCACCACGGCCCGTCCCGGCCCACCACGGCCCGTCCCGGCCCACCACGGCCCGTCCCGGCACACCACGGCCCGTCCCAGCCCACCGCAGCCCGTCCCAGCCCACCGCAGCTCGTCCCAGCCCACCGCAGCCAATCCCAGCCCGTCCCAGCCCGTCCCAGCCCACCGCAGACCGTCCCAGCCCACCACAGCCCGTCCCAGCCCACCACAGCCCCTTCCAGCCGTCCCAGCAAATCCCAGCCCACCACAGCCCGTCCCGGCCCACCACAGCCCGTCCCAGGCCACCACACCCACCACAGCCTGTCCCAGCCCACCATAACCCGTCCAAGCCCACCACAGGTCGTACCTATCCATCCCAGCCCACCACAGCCCACCACAGCCCGTCCCAGCCAACCAGAGCCAGTCCCAGCCCACCACAACACGTCCAAGCCCTCCACAGGTCGTACCTGTCCATCCCAGCCCACCACAGCCCGTGTCAGCCCGTCCCAGACCGTCCCAGCTCACCACAACCCACCACAGCCCGTCCCCGCCCAGCAGAGCCCGTCCCCGCCCAGAAGAGCCCGTCCCCGCCCAGCACAGCTCGTCCCAGCCTGTCCCAGGCCTTCCCAGCCCACCACAGCCCGTCCCGGCCCACCACAGCCCTGTCTGGCCCACCACGGCGCACCACAACCCACCACAACTTGTCCCAGCACACCACAGCCCGTCCTAGCCCACCACAGCCCGTCCCAGCCCACCACAGCCCGTCCCAGCCCGTCCCAGCCCGTGCCAACCCGTCCCAGCCCGTCCCAGCCCACCACAGCCCGTGCCTACCCACCACAGCCCGTCCTAGCCCACCACAGCCCGTCCCAGCACACCACAGCCCACCACAGCCAGTCCCAGCCCACCACAGCCCGTCTCCGCCCACCACAACCTGTCCTCGCCCACCACAGCCTGTCCCCGCCCAGCAAAATCTCTCCCCGCCCACCAAAGCCAATCCCAGCCCACCACAGCTCACCACAAACCACCACAGCCCACTACAGCCCGTCCCAGACCATCCCAGCCCATCCCAGCCCACGACAGCCCGTCACAGCCCGTCCCAGCCCACAACAGCCAGTCCCAGCTTGTCCCAGACCACCACAGCCCGTCCCAGCCCACCACAGCCCGTACCAGCCCACCACATCAAGTACCAGTCCGTCCTAGCCCACCACGGCCCGTCCAAGCCCACTACAGCCCGTCTCCGCTCACCACAGCACGTACCAGCCTGTCTCAGCCTACCACAGCCCGTCCCAGCATGTCCCAGCCCACCGCAGCCCGTCCCAGCCCATCACAGCTCGCCCCAGCCCGTCACAGCTCGTCCCAGCCCTTCCCAGCCCACCACAGCATGTCCCAGGCCCCCACAGCCCACGACAGCCCGTCCCAGACCACGACAGCCCGTCCCATCCCACGACAGCCCGTCCCAGCCCACCACAGACCATTACAGCACACCACAGCCTACCGCAGCCCACCACAGCCCGTCCCAGCCCGTCACAGCTCGTCCCAGCCCGTCACAGCTCGTCCCAGCCCGTCCCAGCCCACCACGGCCCGTCCCAGCCCACAACAGACCACCACAGTTCGTCCCAGCCCGCCACAACCCGTCCAAAACCGCCACGGCCCGTCCCAGCCCACCATGGCCCGTCCCGGCCCACCACGGCCCGTCCCGGCCCACTACGCCCCGTCCCGGCCCACCACGGCCCGTCCCGGCCCACCACGGCCCGTCCCGGCCCACCACAGCCTTTCCCAGCCCACCACAGCCCGTTCCAGCCCACCACAGACCGTCGCAGCTCACCACAGAAAGTCCCAGCCCATCCCAGCCCACCACAACCCGTCCCAGCTTACCACAGCCCACCACAGCCCGTGTCAGCCCGTCCCAGCTCACCACAACCCACCACAGCCCGCTCCAGCCCGCCACAGCCCGTACCAGCCCACCACAGCCCGTCCCAGCCAACCACGGCCCGTCCCAGCTTGTCGCAGCCCACCACAGCGCGTCCCAGCCCACCACAGCCAACCACAGCCAGTCCCAGCCCGTCCCAGCCCACCACAGCCTGTCCTAGCCCATCCCAGCCCACCATGGCCCGTCCCAGCCCACCACGGCACATCACAGCCCGTCCCAGCCCTCCACAGCACACCACAGCCCACTACAGCCCATCCCAGCGCACCACAGCCCGTCCCAGCCCACCACAGCCCACCACAACCCGTCCCAGCCTGTCCCAGCTCATCCCAGCCCACCATAGCCCACCACAGTTTGTCCCAGCCCACAACAGGCCACTACAGCACACCACAGGCCACTACAGCACACCACAGCCCGTCACAGCTCGTCCCAGCCCGTCACAGCTTGTCCCAGCCCTTCCCAGCCCACCACAGCATGTCCCAGCCCACCACAGCCCACGACAGCCCGTCCCAGCCCACCACAGAATGTCACAGCCCGCCCCGGCCCACCACAGCCCGTCCCGGCCCACCACAGCCCGTCCCGGCCCACCACAGCCCGTCACAGAATGTCCCGGCCCACCACAGCCCATCACAGAATGTCCCAGCCCACCACAGCCCGTCACAGAATGTCCCAGCACACCACAGCCCGTCCCGGACCACCGCGGCCCGTCCCGGACCACCGCGGCCTGTCCCAGCCCACGACAGCCCGTCCCGGACCACCGCGGCCCGTCCCGGACCACCGCGGCCCACCAGGGCCCGGCCCGGCCCAGCACAGCCCGTCCCAGCCCACCTGTGTTAGGAAGAATATCTCACCTTCTTGATTTTGGCACCGCCTTTCCCTACGATATTCTTGTGGAACTGTTTGCAGATGGGGACAGAAATAGAAAAGCTGTTTTCAACCTAAGGGAGAAAGGAAGGGAGACCTGAAGATTACACTGTCGTGGCAAGGGAGGCCCGACTTCAGGAGCTCTGATAAACGAGCTTTTGAAAACAGACTCAAGGAAGTTCTCTATACGAGGGACTTTTGTAAGACTAAACAAAGGCAAGGACGTTCCCCTATAGCCTTCCCATAACAGGTACTACCCCCTGCCTCCATTCAGCCAAAACAGCGCCGACAGCTCCCTCCTCTTGAGGTGTTTTAGCTCTACCCAAGCCAGTAGAGCTCTGCTTTGCCCCAGGGTTATCCAGGCACGTAGAAGGGAAGAGCAGGCAGACCTCCTTACCAGGTCTGCCACCATCTTTTCCATCGCAGCCCACCACAGCCCGTCTCAGCTCACCACCGCTCTTCCCAGCGCACCACAACCACCACGGCCCGTCCCGGCCCATCACGGCCCACCAGAGCCAGTCCCGGCCCATCCCAGCCTGTCCCATCCGGTCCCAGCCCGTCCCGTCCCGTCCCAGAACAGCCCGTCCCAGCCTGTCGCGTCCCGTCCCAGCTCGTCCCGTCCCGTCCCAGGCCTTCCCAGGCCACCGCAGCCCGTCCCAGCCCGTCCCAGCTCGTCCCAGCCCGTCCCAGCCCACGACAGCCCGTCCCAGCTCATGAAAGCCCGTCCCAGCTTACCACATCCCGTCCCAGCTTACCACAGCCCACCACGGTCCACCACAGCCCACCACAGCCTGTCCCAGCCCACCATGGCCCGTCCCAGCCCACCACGGCCCGTCCCGGCCCGCCACGGCCCGTCCCGGCCCACCACGGCCTGTCCCAGCCCACCCCAGCTTGTCCCAGCCCACCACAGCCCGTCCCAGCCCACCACAGCCCGTCCCATCACACCACAGTCCGACCCAGCCCACCACGGCCCATCACAGCTTACCACGGCCCACCACGGCTTGCCACGGCCCAGCCCAGCCCACCACAGCCCGTCCCAGCCCACCACGGCCCGTCCCAGCCCACCACGGCCCGTCCCAGCCCGCCACGGCCCGTCCCAACCCGCCACGGCCCGTCCCAACACGCCACGGCCCGTCCCAGCCCGCCACGGCCCGTCCCAGCCCGCCACAGTTTGTCCCAGCCTACCACAGCCCGTCCCAGATCACCACAGCCCGTCCCAGCCCACCACAGCCCACCACAGTTCATCCCAGCCCACCACAGTTTGTCCCAGCCCGCCACGGCCCGTCCCGGCCCACCACGGCCCGTCCCGGCCCACCACGGCCTGTGCCAGCCCACCACAGCCCGTCCCAGCCCACCACAGCCCGTCCCAGCTCACCACGGCCCGTCCCAGCCCGTCCCAGCCCACGACAACCCGTCCCAGCCCACGAAAGCCCGTCCCAGCTTACCACAGCCCATCACAGCCCACCACGGTCCACCACAGCCCACCACAGACCACCACAGTTCGTCCCAGTCCTCCACAACCCGTCCCAGCCCGCCACGGCCCGTCCCGGCCCACCACGGCCCGTCCCAGCCCACCACAGCCTGTCCCAGCCCACCACAGCCTGTCCCAGCCAAACACAGCCTTTCCCGGCCCACCACGGCCCGTCCCGGCCCACCACGGCCCACCACAGCCCGCCACAGTTTGTCCCAGCCTACCACAGCCCGTCCCAGATCACCACAGCCCATCCCAGCCCACCACAGCCCACCACAGTTCATCCCAGCCCACCACAGTTCGTCCCAGCCCGGCCCACCACGGCTCGTCCCAGCTCACCACAGCTCGTCCCAGCCCACGACAACCCGTCCCAGCCCATGAAAGCCCGTCCCAGCTTACCACATCCCGTCCCAGCTTACCACAGCCCATCAGAGCCCACCACGGTCCACCACAGCCCACCACAGCCCGTCCCAGCCCACCACAGCCCTACCCAGCCCATCACAGGCCACTACAGCACACCACAGCCTAGCGCAGACCACCACAGCCCGTCCCACCCCATCACAGCTCGTACCAGCCCGACACAGCCCACCACAGCCCGTCTGAGCTCACCACAGCCTGTCCCAGCCCACCACGGCCCACCACAGCCCGTCCCAGCTAAACACAGTCCGTCCCAGCCCGTCCCAGCCCACCACACTCACCACAACTCGTCCCAGACCGTTCCAGCACAGCACAGCCCATCCAAGCCCACCACAGCCCGTCCCAGCCCACCATAGCCGTTCTAGCCCGTCCCAGCCCACCACAGCCCTTCCCAGCCCCCCACAGCCCACCACAGCCCCTCCCAGCCCTACACAGGCCGTCCCAGCCCACCACAGTGCGTCCAAGTCCGTCCCAGCCCACCAGAGCCCGTCCCAGGCCTCCACAGCCCACCAGAGCCTGTCCCGGCCCACCCCGGCCCATCACAGCCCGTCTCAGCTCATCACAGCTCGTCCCAGCCCACCACAGCCCGTCCCAGCCCACCACAGCCCGTCCCGGACCTACCAGAACCCGTCCCTGACCACCACAGCAGGTCCAAGCCCACCACAGCCCGTCCCAGCCCACCACAGCCTGTCCCAACCCACCACAGCCCATTCCAGCCCTTCCCAACCCACCACAGCCGGTTTGAGACCACCACAGCCCGTCCCCGCCCACCACAGCCCGTCCCAGCTCGTCCCAGCCCGTCCCAGGCCTTCCCAGCCCACCACAGCCCGTCCTGGACCACGACAGCCCATCCCGGACCTACCACAACCCGTCCCCGACCACCACAGCAGGTCCAAGCCCACCACAGCCTGTGCCAGCCCACCACACACCGTGCCAGCCCACCATAGCCCATGCCAACCCACCACAGCCCATTCCATCCCTTCCCAGCCCACCACAGCCCGGTCCATACCACCAGAGCCCGTCCCAGCCCACCACGGCCCGTCCCAGCCCACCACAGACCACCACAGTTCGTCCCAGCCCGCCACAACCCGTCCCAGCCCGCCACAGCCTGTCCCAGCCCACCACAGCCCGTCCCAGCCCACCACAGCCCGTCCCAGCCCACCACAGCCCGTCCCAGCCCACCACAGCCCGTCCCAGCCCATCCCAGCCCACGACAGCCCGTCTCAGCCCGTCCCAGCACACCACAGCCCGTCCCAGCCCACCACAGCCTGTCCCAGCCCACCACAGCCCGTCCCAGCCCACCACAGCCCGTCCCAGCCCACCACAGCCCGTCCCAGCACGGCCCAGCACACCACAGCCCGTCCCAGCCCACCACGGCCCGTCCCAGCCCACCACGGACCATAACAACCCAACACGGCCCGTCCCAGCCCACCACAGCCTGTCCCAGCCCACCACGGCCCGTCCCAGCCCACCACGGCCCGTCCCAGTCCGTCCCAGCCCACCACAGCCCTCCACAGCCAGTCCCAGCCCGTCCCAACCCGCCCCAGCCCACCACGGCCCGTCCCAGCCCACCACGACCCGTCCCAGCCCACCACGACCTACCACAGTCGGTTACAACTTATCACAGCCCGTCCCAGCCCAACACAGGCCGTCTCTGCTCACCACCAGAGCCCGTCCCAGCCCACCACGGCCCGTCCCTGCCCAACACGGCCCGTCCCAGCCCACCACGGCTCTCCACAGCTCTCCATAGCCCGGTCCAATCCTCCACAGCCCGTCCCAGCCCAACACAGCCCGTCCCAGACCACCACAGCCCGTCCCCGCCCACCACAGCCCGTCCTAGCCCACCACAGCCCGTCCCAGCCGTCCCAGCAAATCCCAGCCCACCACAGCCCGTCTCAGCTCACTACAGCGCGTCCCAGTCCACCACACCCACCACAGCCCGTCCCAGCCCATTCCAGCCCACCACAGCCTGTCCCAGCTCACCACAACCCACCACAGCCAACCGCAGCCGGTCCCAGCCCACCACAGCCCACCACAGCCCGTCCCAGCCCATCACAGCCCGTCCCAGCTCGTTCCAGACAACCAGAACTCGTCTCAGCCCGGTCCCAGCCCACCACAGCCCGTCTCAAGCTCAGCAGAACCCACCACAGCCCACCACAGCCCGTCCCAGCCCACCACAGCCCGTCCCAGCACACCACAGCACGTACCAGCCCGTCCCAGCACACCACAGCCCGTCCCAGCCCACCACAGCCCGTCCCAGCCCACCACAGCCCACCACAGCCTGTCCCAGCCCATCCCAGCCAACGACAGCCCGTCACAGCACGTCCCAGCATACCACAGCCCGTCCCAGCCCACCACAGCCCGTCCCAGCCCACCACAGCCCGTCCCAGCCCACCACAGCCCGTCCCAGCCCACCACAGCCCGTCCCAGCACGGCCCAGCCCGTCCCAGCACGGCCCAGCCCACCACAGCCCGTCCCAGCCCACCACAGCCCGTCCCAGCCCATCACGGCACACCACAGCCCACCACGGCCCGTCCCAGCCCACCACGGCCCGTCCCATCCCACCACGGCCCGTCCCAGCCCACCACGGCACACCACAGCCCACCACGGCACACCACAGCCCACCACGGCACACCACAGCCCACCACGGCCCGTCCCAGCCCATCACGGCACACCACAGCCCACCACGGCCCGTCCCAGCCCACCACATCAAGTACCGTCCCGTCCCAGCCCACCCCGGCCCGTCCCAGCCCACCACGGCCCGTCCCAGCCCACCACAGCACACCACAGCCGGTTACAGCCTGTCCCAGCCCGTCCCGGCCCACCGCGGCCCGTCCCGGCTCACCTGTGTTAGGAACAGTATCTCACCTTCTTGATTTTGGCACCTCCTTTCGCTATGATGTTCTTGTGGAACTGTTTGCAGATGGGGACAGAAATAGAAAAGCTGTTTTCAACCTAAGGGAGAAAGGAAGGGAGACATGAAGTTTACACTGTCGTGGCAAGGGAGGCCCGACTTCAGGAGCTCTGATAAACGAGCTTTTGAAAACAGGCTTAGACCCAAGGAAGTTCTCTATACGAGGGACTTTTGTAAGACTAAACAAAGGCAAGGACGTTCCCCTATAGCCTTCCCATAACAGGTACTATCCCCCTGCCTCCATTCAGCCAAAACACCGCCGACAGCTCCCTCCTCTTGAGGTGTTTTAGCTCTACCCAAGCCAGTAGAGCTCTGCTTTGCCCCAGGGTTATCCAGGCACGTAGGAGGGAAGAGCAGGCAGAAGACCTCCTTACCAGGTCTGCCACCATCTTTTGCATGTACTCGGTGCACTTCTCCACCTCGTTTTTGGGACCTCGGAGTTGGACGATGTCACTCTTGTGTGCAGGGTCTGGGAAGCTGATGATAACCTGCAGGAGCGGTCATTTCTAGTTAGCTCAAGCAAAAGCAAGAACCCTTGTGTCAGACACATGCAAAGGTTGGGGGGATCCTACTCATGCCCTTTTCCCATTCAGAAACGGGGAACCGTGTTAGCGGCCTCTGGCTAAAAGAACTATCTTCTCAGACACTTGCGCTACAGAGCCACTAAAGTTACGACTTCTGTGACGACAGGCCTACTACCCATGTAGGAAATATCCCCTCTGGATTCCTCCTCTCCTACAAAGCCTTACCTCTGGGAATTGCTCCCGGATTTCCCAGACCCGCTCAGCCTTCTGCCCAATGATGGTCCGGTGGAATTTCTGCTCGACGATTAGGTCCGCAGCGTGTTCATTTTCCTGATGGGAACAGAGGGCACACTGAGTGTTCAGCCGGAGAGCCATCTACTTTGACTTAGCGGTTTGCTGCCCGACGGTTTACTTGCCAGCACTGTCCCTCTTTTCTCCAGACAAAATTCACTCTGCGTTGACAGAGAAAGGCTACCCGAGGGAACAGGGGAAGACATTTGTGAAGAGGAACTTGCACTTGTCATGAGATCCAAGTGCTCCGTGGGCAAGGGGCACACACTCGCACCAGAAGGTTACAAGGGAACACGAGAGCGCAAACGCTGCAGTCTCCCAAACATCACGTCCTACCCACTCACCATACGGGAAGCGAGTTCCAGCAGCTCTTTCTTGGCCTGTGGGACCCCCTGTGGGTCTCCTTCCATTCTGATCGGGTTGCTCTTCTCGTTGTCCGGGGGAATGCGCACAGACACCTTGTACAGATCCTTCATCCTGTTCACTTCGAGGCAAGGACTGTGGTGACGCCATCTGCTAGGCAAAGACCTGGAAGCAAGGCACCTTGATTATCACTGCTCAGAGGCTGTTGAAGAAGTAAAGCCGCCTCTGGGAAGGGCTCAGCGGGGTAGGGTTGAGACAGGGGAAATTGCCTCTTCCCCCTGGAGTTCAGCGAGAGCAGACCTGTGCCACACGAGAGCCTGTCCAAGTAAATACCGTGGCATCTACAGAGCCCATTGTTCCCTTGTCAGAGCGAGGCGTGTTTCTTCCCCAAACAGTATCACATTTAGAGCAGAGGATAATCGTTCCTTTCTACCCCAAACTCTTGGCTGGGGTCACGTTGCAGTGCTATCAAACTAGCAGACCGCAACAAGGCTTTACCGTTGACCATATTCTACTGCCGGTGCTGTAGCGCCTTCCTCCAGAGGCCAGACCACACTGCTCCTCCTCCAGCTGACACCCTCTCCCACAAGCCACAGGGCTATTTAACCCCTTAGCGGGAACCAGCTACACCTGCACGTCATCCACGTCAATCAACCCACTGCCTCTGAGGCAAGGCCACAGCTGCGTGTTATCAATGCTAATCAACCCACCGCCTTCATTCCTCTACAGGGAGAAGCTCACCAAGCACATTTCCACCACCCACAACTGGCTGCTAAAATGTCATTCGCACAGAGAAGTAATTCCACTACTGTTCAGGCTCCCAAGGTACTTTCACACGTTAAAGCCATCGCAAGGCCTCACGGCCCATTTCTCTCCTTGTACCACCACCACTCCAGGAAAGCAGAGGAAACGTGATGGAGACAGCACACTGGGTGAGCTACAGAGCCCCTGATACCATCTACTAAACACGAAGAGTGTGAGCATGGGAAGGACTAGAAAGGCACTCCACTTACCGTTTAGCTGCGTTCTTGCCAATGAGGTGTCGGTGGAATTGGTGGTCAGCCTTGATTATTGCGTAATCCATCCCGTGGATCTAAAAAGAATTATATTTTTATATCTATATCTATATATGTATGTATGTCCACTATTATATATTATATTATATAGGGCCAGGTAGGACAGGCCACCGCTTCTGTCTCGTGCCCTAAGTAACTGCCTCCTGCCAGTATTGGCACTGACTCACCAGCGGTCAGCTACAAGCACTTCTGCTCTTAAGCAGAGCACAAGCATTCCTCTGCTTTGAGAAGAGAGCATTGTGCTCATGAAACATTGAAAAGACTCACTTCTATGCCTCTCCAGCTATAACCAAGAGAATCCTTCCTTCTCCGCACCAAAAAAATTAATGCTGACTTTTCAAGGATGCTATGGATGACCAAGGGGTGTCATCCACCTGCCACACAATTTGTCTCCTGCAAGTTCGATTAAGCATGCCAAGACATCCTATGGATGTGACAAACACCTCATCACCTCTGCTCTGTTGCCCCTTCTTCCCCCAGTTTCTTACTGGAACTAGTAACTGCAGCTCACCAGTTCCTTGAGCACGGCTTCAATCTGTTCCTGAGCCACATGCACATCTTCTGTAGGTCCTTCCAAAGTGATGTTATCCTCTCCTCCAGTGAATTTGATGTGAACCTTGAGGTGAAGGACAATGAATCTCTTCAGAATTTGCCAAGATCCAAGCCAGGCCAATGCTTTTGGTCAGGCCTACACCATCGATCCCTGCCACTGAGAGATGCGCTCCTTCCCCAAAAGCCCAGACCAAATCCCCACAATTTTACAAGTCAGAAACTTAACAATTTCGGCCATATGGCAGTGCCTAGAGCCCAAGGCTCTGGTGCCGTCCCGGTTTCTGCAAGGGCTTTGGAGAAGTCTACTCATTTAGCCTTTATCTAGATACCGTCTAACTCCCCAGGGAGAAGCCTTGCTGCACTCGCCATTTCCAGGTATCCTACTACATCAGTTCTCAAAACAGCACCACATAAAGCTTCCTTGGAAGGGCTCAACCCATGACAATAACATAGGAGGAGCAGTGTTTGCAGCAGTAAAAGAGAGGGTTCCCTTGAACAGCAAAGATCTGTGTCATTTCCCCCTGGTTTTACCCACGCTAGAATACACCTCTCTCTTTCGTGACGAGTGATCTGGACTAAACCTTTTTCTACGCGGGGGGTGCTAAGCTAACCAGCTCACCCATACCTTTGGCATCTGCTGAGTTATTTTGGCCAGGTCCTGTCCTTTCTTTCTAATAATGAAACGATGAAGCCAAGAGGGGGCAGAGACCGAGGAGATGGTAAAACTGTTGGCCTGAGAGACAGAAAAACAGAGAAGCTGTTTGATGGACAAACCACAGCACACCACAGCAAGTCCCAGCCCACCACAGCCCGTCCCAGCCACCCACAGCCCGTCCCAGCCCGTCCCAGCTCACCACAGCCCATCCCAGCCCACCACAGCCCACCAGAGCCCGTCCAGGACCACCACAGTCCGTTCCAGCCCACCACAGCCCGTCCCCGCCCAACACAGCCCGTCCCAGACCACCACAGCCCGTCCCAGCCCCTCCCAGCCCGTCTCAGCCCACCACAGACCGTCCCAGCCTGTCCCAGCCCGTCCCAGACCACCAGAGCCCGTCGCAGCCCACCACAGCCCGTCACAGCTCTCCACAACCCACCACAGCCCGTCCCAGCCCGTCCTCGCCCACCACAGCCCGTCCCAGCCCACCACAGCCCACGAAAGCCCACCACGGCCCACCACAGTTCACCACAGCCCGTCCCAGCCCACCACAGCCCTCCAGAGCCCGTCTGAGCTCACCACAGCCTGTCCCAGCCCACCACAGCCCACCGCAGCCCATCCCAGCCCACCACGGCCCGTCCCAGCCCGTGCCAACCCGTCACAACACACCACAGCCCACCACAGCCCGTCCCTATCCACCACAGCGTGTCCCAACCCACCACAGCACACCACAGCCCTTCAGAACCCACCACAGCACGTCCCAGCCCACCACAGACCACCACAGCCCACCACAGCCCACCACAGCCCGTGCCAGCCCACCACAGCCCGCCTCAGCCCACTACAGCCCATCCCAGCCCACCACAGCCCGTCCCAGCCCACCACAGCCCACCACAGCTTGTCCCAGACCACCACAGCTCTTCCCAGCCCACCATAACCAACCACAGCCTATCCCAGCCAATCCCAGCCCACCACAGCCCGTCCCATCACACCACAGCCCACCACAGCCCGTCCCAGCCAACCATGGCCCGTCCCAGCCCACCACAGCCCGTCCCAGCCCACCACGGCCCACCACGGCCCATCCGGGCCCAACACAGCCCACCAAGGCGCACCACAGCCCATCCCAGCCCATTACAGCCTGTCCCAGACCACCACATCCCATCTCAGCCCACCACAGCCCGTCCCAGCCCACCACAACCGACCACAGCCCACCACAGCCCACCACGGCCGACCACAGCCCACCACGGCCCACCACAGCCCACCACGGCCCATCCAAGCCCACCACGGCCCATCCAAGCCCACCACGGTCCACCACGGCACGTCCCAGCCCACCACAGAGCACCACAGCCCGTCCCAGCCCGTCCCAGCACACCACAGTATGTCCCAGACCACCAGAGCCCGTCCCAGCCCACCACAGCCCGTTTAGCTCACCACAGCCTGTCCCAGGCTGTCCCAGCTCGTCCAAGACTGTCCCAGAGCCCGTCGCAGCCCACCACAGCCCGTCACAGCCCGTCCCAGCTCTCCACAACCCACCGCAGCCCGTCCCAGCCCACCACAGCCCGTCCCAGCCCACCACGGCCCACAAAAGCCCACCACAGCCCGTCCCAGCCCACCACAAGCCGTCCTAGTCCACCACAGACTTCCAGAGCCCGTCTCAGCTCACCACAGCCTATCCCAGCCCACCACGGCCCAGCACATCACACCACGGCCCACCGCAGCCTATCCCAACCCGTCCCAGCCCAATACGGCCCGTCCCAGCCCACCACAGCCCGTCCCAGCCCACCACAGCCCGTCCCAGCCCGTCCCAGCCCACGACAGCCCGTCCCAGCCCACCAGAGCCCACCAGAGCCCACCACAGCCCGTCCCAGCCCACCACAGCCCTCCACAGCTCTCCACAGCCCGCCCCAACCCACCACAGACTGTCTCAGCTCATCACAACCCAACACAGCGCACTACAGCCCGTCCCAACCCACGACAGCCCGTCCCAGCCCACCACATCCCGTCCCAGCTCGTCCCAGACCACCACAGCCTCTCACAGCACACCACAGCCCGTAACAGCCCACCACAGCAAGTACCAGCCCGTCCCAGCCCACCACGGCCCGTCTCAGCCCACCACGGCCCGTCTCAGCCCACCACGGCCCGTCTCAGCTCAGCACAACCCGTCCCAGACGACCACAGCTCGTCCCAGCCCACCACAGCCCACCACAGCCCGTCCCAGCCCACCACGGCCCGTCCCAGCCCACCACAGCCCGTCCCAGCCCACCAGAGCCTGTCCCAGCCTGTTTCAGCCCACCACGGCTAACCACGGCCTGTCCCGGCCCACCACGGCCAACCACGGTCCACCATGGCCCACAAGAGCACACCACGGCCCACCACAGCCCGTCCCAGTCCACCACAGCCCACCACAGCCTGTCCCAGCCCACCACGGCCCGTCCCAGCCCACCACGGCCCACCCCAGCCCACCACGGCCCGTCCCAGCACACCACGGCCCGCCATGGCCCACCACAGCTCGTCCCAGATAAACAAGGCGCACCACAGCCCACCACGGCCCGTCCCGGCCCACCACAGCCTGTCCCAGCACACCACAGCCCACCACAGCCCATCACAGCCCACCACAGCCCATCACAGCCCACCACAGCCCGTCCCAGCTTACCACAGCCCACCACAGACCGTCCCAGCCCACCACAGACCGCCCCAGCCCCTCCCAGCCCGTCTCAGCCCACCACAGCCTGTCCCAGCTCGTCCAAGCCTGTCCCAGACCCCCAGAGCCCGTCGCAGCCCACCACAGCCCGTCACAGCCCGTCCCAGCTCTCCACAACCCACCGCAGCCCGTCTCAGCCCACCACAGCCCGTCCCAGCCCACCACGGCCCACGAAAGCCCACCACAGCCCACCACGGCCCACCACAGCCCGTCCCAGCCCACCACAAGCCGTCCTAGCCCACCACAGACCTCCAGAGCCCGTCTCAGCTCACCACAGCCTATCCCAGCCCACCACGGCCCACCACAGCACACCACGGCCCACCGCAGCCTATCCCAACCCGTCCCAGCCCACCACGGCCCGTCCCAGCCCACCACGGCCCGTCCCAGCCCGTCCCAGCCCACGACAGCCCGTCCCAGCCCACGACAGTCCGTCCCAGCCCACCAGAGCCCACCAGAGCCCACCACAGCTCGTCCCAGCCCACCACAGCCCACAAGAGCTTGTCACAGACCACCACAGCCCGTCCCAGCCCACCACAGCCCACTACGGCCCACCACAGCCCGTCCCAGCCCACCACAGCCCGTCCCAGCCCACCACAGCCCGTCCCAGACCACCACAGCCTCTCACAGCACATCACAGCCCGTAACAGCCCACCACAGCAAGTACCAGCCCGTCCCAGCCCACCACAGCCCGTCTCAGCCCACCACGGCTTGTCTCAGCTCACCACAACCCGTCCCAGACGACCACAGCCCGTCCCAGCCCACCACTGCCCGTCCCAGCCCACCACATCCCGTCCCAGCCCACCAGAGCCCGTCCCAGCCTGTTTCAGCCCAGCACGGCTAACCACGGCCTGTCCCGGCCCACCACGGCCAACAACGGTCCACCATGGCCCACCAGAGCACACCACGGCCCACCACGGCCCTTCCCAGTCCACCACAGCCCACCACGGCCCACCACAGCCCACCACGGCCCGTCCCAGCCCACCACGGCCCACCCCAGCCCACCACGGCCCGTCCCAGCCCACCACGGCCCGTCCCAGCCCACCACGGCCCATCACAGCCCACCACAGTTCACCACAGCCCGTCCTAGCCCAGCACGGCCCGTCCCAGCCCACCACGGACCACCACGGCCCATCTCAGCCCACCACAGCCTGTCCAAGCCCAGCACAGCCCTCCACAACCCTCCACAGCCCGTCCCAACCCTCCACAGCTCATCCCAGCCTACCACAGCCCGTTGCAGCCCAACACAGCTTATCCCAGCCCACCGCAGCCCGTCCCAGCCCACCGCAGCCCGTCCTAGCCCACCGAAACCCGTCCCAGCCCATCGCAACCCGTCCCAGCCCACCACAGCCAACCACAGGTCACCACAGCCCACCACCGGTCACCACAGCCCACCACCGGTCACCACAGCCCACCACAGGTCACCACAGCCTCTTTCAGCCCACCATGGCAAACCACGGCCCGTCCCAGCCCACCACGGCCCGCCATGGCCCACCACAGCTCATCCCAGATAAACAAGGCGCACCACAGCCCACCACGGCCCGTCCCGGCCCACCACAGCCCGTCCCAGCTTACCACAGCCCACCACAGACCGTCCCAGCCCACCACGGCCCGTCCCAGCCCACCACGGCCCGTCCCAGCCCGTCCCAGCCCACGACAGCCCGTCCCAGCCCACGATAGTCCGTCCCAGCCCACCAGAGCCCACCAGAGCCCACCACAGCTCGTCCCAGCCCACCACAGCCCACAAGAGCTTGTCACAGACCACCACAGCCCGTCCCAGCCCACCACAGCCCACTACGGCCCACCACAGCCCGTCCCAGCCCACCACAGCCCGTAACAGCCCACCACAGCAAGGACCAGCCCGTCCCAGCCCACCACGGCCTGTCTCAGCCCACCACGGCCCGTCTCAGCCCACCACGGCCCGTCTCAGCTCACCACAACCCGTCCCAGCCCACCACAGCCCACCACGGCCCGTCCCAGGCCACCACAGCCCGTCCCAGCCCACCACAGCCCGTCACAGCCCACGACAGCCCGTCCCAGCCCACCAGAGCCCACCAGAGCCCACCACAGCTCGTCCCAGCCCACCACAGCCCACAAGAGCTTGTCCCAGCCCACCACAGCCCGTCCCAGCCCACCACAGCCCACTACGGCCCACCACAGCCCGTCCCAGCTCGTCCCAGACCACCACAGCCTCTCACAGCACATCACAGCCCGTAACAGCCCACCACAGCAAGTACCAGCCCGTCCCAGCCCACCACGGCCCGTCTCAGCCCACCACGGCCCGTCTCAGCTCAGCACAACCCGTCCCAGACAACCACAGCCCGTCCCAGCCCACCACAGCCCACCACAGCCTGTCCCAGCCCACCACGGCCCGTCCCAGCCCACCACAGCCCGTCCCAGCCCACCAGAGCCCGTCCCAGCCTGTTTCAGCCCACCACGGCTAACCACGGCCTGTCCCGGCCCACCACGGTCCACCATGGCCCACCAGAGCACACCACGGCCCACCACGGCCCTTCCCAGTCCACCACAGCCCACCACAGCCTGTCCAAGCCCACCACGGCCCGTCCCAGCCCACCACGGCCCACGCCAGCCCACCACGGCCCGTCCCAGCCCACCACGGCCCGTCACAGCCCACCACAGTTCACCACAGCCCGTCCTAGCCCAGCACGGCCCGTCCCAGCCCACCACGGACCACCACGGCCCATCTCAGCCCACCACAGCCTGTCCAAGCTCAGCACAGCCCTCCACAACCCTCCACAGCCCGTCCCAACCCTCCACAGCTCATCCCAGCCTACCATAGCCCGTCCCAGCCCAACACAGCTTATCCCAGCCCACCGCAGCCCGTCCCAGCCCACCGCAGCCCGTCCTAGCCCACCGCAACCCGTCCCAGCCCACCGCAACCCGTCCCAACCCTCCAAAGCCCGTCCCAGCACACCACAGCCCACCACAGCCCGTCCCAGCTTACCACAGCCCACACCAGACCGTCCCAGCCCACACCAGACCGTCCCAGCCCACCACAGCCCACCACAGGTCACCACAGCCCACCACCGGTCACCACAGCCCACCACCGGTCACCACAGCCCACCACCGGTCACCACAGCCTGTTTCAGCCCACCACGGCAAACCACGGCCCGTCCCAGCCCACCACGGCCCACCATGGCCCACCACAGCTCGTCCCAGCTAAACAAGGCGCACCACAGCCCACCACGGCCCGTCCTGGCCCACCACAGCCCGTCCCAGCCCACCACTGCCCGTCCCAGCCCGTCCCAGCCCGTCCCAACCCTCCAAAGCCCGTCCCAGCACACCACAGCCTACCACAGCCCATCACAGCCCACCACAGCCCGTTCCAGCTTACCACAGCCCACACCAGACCGTAACAGCCCACCACAGACCGTCCCAGCCCACCACAGCCCGTCCCAGCCCACCACAGCCCGTTCTAGCCCACCACTGCCCGTCCCAGCCCACCACTGCCCGTCCCAGCCCGTCCCAACCCACCACAGCCCGTCCCAGCCCACCACAGCCCACCACAGCCCACCGCAGCCCATCCCAGCCCACCACGGCCCGTTGCAGCCCGTGCCAACCCGTCAAAACACGCCACAGCCCGTCCCAGCCCACCACAGCCCACCGCAGCCCATCCTAACCCACCACAGCCCGTCCCTACCCACCACAGCGTGTCCCAACCCACCACAGCCCACCACAGCCCTTCAGAACCCACCACAGCCCACCACAGCCCGTCCCAGCCCACCACAGCACGTCCCAGGCCACCACAGACCACCACAGCCCACCACAGCCCATGAAGCCCACCACAGCCCGTCCCAGCCCACCACAGCCCGTCCCAGCCCACCACAGCCCACCACAGCTTGTCCCAGACCACCACAGCTCTTCCCAGCCCACCATAACCAACCACAGCCTATCCCAGCCGATCCCAGCCCACCACAGCCCGTCCCATCACACCACAGCCCACCACAGCCCGTCCCAGCCCACCACGGCCCACCACAGCCCACCACGGCCCATCCGGGCCCAACACAGCCCACCAAGGCGCACCACAGCCCATCCCAGCCCATTACAGCCTGTACCAGACCACCACATCCCATCTCAGCCCACCACAACCGACCACAGCCCACCACAGCCCACCACGGCCGACCACAGCCCACCACGGCAGACCACAGCCCACCACGGCCCATCCAAGCCCACCACGGCCCATCCAAGCCCACCACGGTCCACCACGGCACGTCCCAGCCCACCACAGAGCACCACAGCCCGTCCCAGCCCGTCCCAGCCCACCACAGTATGTCCCAGACCACCAGAGCCCGTCCCAGCCCACCACAGCCCGTCCCAGCCCACCACAGCCCACCACGCCTCGTGCCAACCCACCAGAGCCCGTCCCAGCCCACCACAGCCCACCACAGCCCGTCCCAGACCACAAGAGGTCGTCCCAGCCCACCACTAACCCACCAAAGCCCGTCCCCGCCCACCACAGCCCGTCCCAGCCCACCACAGCCCACCACGCACCGTGCCAACCCACCAGAGCCCGTCCCAGCCCACCACAGCCCGTCACAGCCCGTCCCAGCCCACCAGAGGTCGTCCCAGCTCACCACAACCCACCACAGCCCTTCCCAGCCCACCACAGCCCATTCCAGACCACCAGAGCCCTTCCCAGTTCACCACAGCATGTCACAGCACACCACAGCCCACCACAGCCCGTCCAATTTCACCACAGCCCGTCTCAGCTCACCACACCCACCACAGCCCGTCCCAGCACACCGCAGCCTATCCCAACTTGTCCCAGCCCACCACGGCCCGTCCCAGCCCACCACGGCCCGTCCCAGCCCGTCCCAGCCCACGACAGCCCGTCCCAGCCCACGACAGTCCGTCCCAGCCCACCAGAGCCCACCAGAGCCCACCACAGCTCGTCCCAGCCCACCACAGCCCACAAGAGCTTGTCCCAGCCCACCACAGCCCGTCCCAGCCCACCACAGCCCACTACGGCCCACCACAGCCCGTCCCAGCCCACCACAGCCCGTCCCAGCCCACCACAGCCCGTAACAGCCCACCACAGCCCGTAACAGCCCACCACAGCAAGTACCAGCCCGTCCCAGCCCACCACGGCCCGTCTCAGCCCACCACGGCCCGTCCCAGACCACCACGGCCCGTCTCAGCTCACCACGACCCGTCGCAGACGACCACAGCCCGTCCCAGCCCACCACAGCCCACCACAGCCCGTCCCAGCCCACCACGGCCCGTCCCAGCCCACCACATCCCGTCCCAGCCCACCAGAGCCCGTCCCAGCCTGTTTCAGCCCACCACGGCTAACCACGGCCTGTGCCGGCCCACCACGGCCAACCACGGTCCACCATGGCCCACCCGAGCACACCACGGCCCACCACGGCCCTTCCCAGTCCACCACAGCCCACCATGGCCCGTCCCAGCCCACCACGGCCCACCCCAGCCCACCACGGCCCGTCCCAGCCCACCACGGCCCGTCCCAGCCCACCACAGCCCATCACAGCCCACCACAGTTCACCACAGCCCGTCCCAGCCCACCACAGCACACTACGGCCCACCACAGCCCGTCCCAGCCCACCACAGCCCGTCCCAGCCCACCGCAGCCCACCACAGCCCACCACGCCCCATGCCAACCCACCACAGCCCGTCCCAGCTCGTCCCAGACCACCACAGCCTCTCACAGCACACCACAGCCCGTAACAGCCCACCACAGCAAGTACCAGCCCGTCTCAGCCCACCACGGCCCGTCTCAGCCCACCACGGCCCGTCTCAGCTCACCACAACCCGTCCCAGACGACCACAGCCCACCACAGCCCACCACAGCCCGTCCCAGCCCACCACAGCCCGTCCCAGCCTGTCCCGGCCCACCACGGCCAACCACAGTCCACCATGGCACACCAGAGCACACCACGGCCCACCACGGCCTTTCTCAGTCCACCACAGCCCACCACAGCCTGTCCCAGCCCACCACGGCCCATCCCAGCCCACCACGGCCCGTCCCAGCCCACCACGGCCCGTCCCAGCCCACCACGGCCCATCACAGCCCACCACAGTTCACCACAGCCCGTCCTAGCCCAGCACGGCCCGTCCCAGCCCACCACGGACCACCACGGCCCATCTCAGCCCACCACAGCCTGTCCAAACCCAGCACAGCCCTCCACAACCCTCCACAGCCCGTCCCAACCCTCCACAGCTCATCCCAGCCTACCACAGCCCGTCGCAGCCCAACACAGCTTATCCCAGCCCACCGCAGCCCGTCCCAGCCCACCGCAGCCCGTCCTAGCCCACCGAAACCCGTCCCAGCCCACCGCAACACGTCCCAGCACACCACAGCCCACCACAGCCAATCACAGCCCACCACAGCCCGTCCCAGCTTACCACAGCCCACCACAGACCGTCCCAGCCCACCACAGCCCGTCCCAGCCCACCACAGCCCGTCCCAGCCCACCACTGCCCGTCCCAGACCACCACTGCCCGTCCTAGCCCACCACTGCCCGTCCCAGCCCGTCCCAGCCCGTCCCAACCCACCAAAGCTTGTCCCAGCCCACCACAGCCCACCACAGCCCACCGCAGCCCATCCCAGCCCACCACGGCCCGTCCCAGCCCGTGCCAACCCGTCACAACACACCACAGCCCACCACAGCCCGTCCCTACCCACCACAGCGTGTCCCAACCCACCACAGCCCACCACAGCCCTTCAGAACCCACCACAGCCCACCACAGCCCGTCCCAGCCCACCACAGCACGTCCCAGGCCACCACAGACCACCACAGCCCACCACAGCCCGTGAAGCCCACCACAGCCCGCCTCAGCCCACTACAGCCCGTCCCAGCCCACCACAGCCCGTCTCAGCCCACCACAGCCCACCACAGCTTGTCCCAGACCACCACAGCTCTTCCCAGCCCACCATAACCAACCACAGCCTATCCCAGCCGATCCCAGCCCACCACAGCCCGTCCCATCACACCACAGCCCACCACAGCCCGTCCCAGCCAACCACGGCCCGTCCCAGCCCACCACAGCCCGTCCCAGCCCACCACAGCCCACCACAGCCCACCACGGCCCATCCGGGCCCAACACAGCCCACCAAGGCGCACCACAGCCCATCTCAGCCCACCACAGCCCGTCCCAGCCCACCACAACCGACCACAGCCCACCACAGCCCACCACGGCCGACCACAGCCCACCACGGCCGACCACAGCCCACCACGGCCCATCCAAGCCCACCACGGCCCATCCAAGCCCACCACGGTCCACCACAGCACGTCCCAGCCCACCACAGAGCACCACAGCCCGTCCCAGCCCGTCCCAGCCCACCACAGTATGTCCCAGACCACCAGAGCCCGTCCCAGCCCACCACAGCCCGTCCCAGCCCACCACAGCCCACCACGCCCCGTGCCAACCCACCAGAGCCCGTCCCAGCTCACCACAGCCCACCACAGCCCGTCCCAGACCACAAGAGGTCGTCCCAGCCCACCACTAACCCACCAAAGCCCGTCCCCGCCCACCACAGCCCGTCCCAGCCAACCACAGCGCACCACAGCCTGCCCCAACCCACCTGAGCCCGTCCCAGCTTACCACAGCCCACCACAGCCCGTCACAGCCCGTCCCAGCCCACCAGAGGTCGTCCCAGCTCACCACAACCCACCACAGCCCTTCCCAGCCCGTCCCAGCCCACCACGGCCGCCGCAGACCATCAGAGCCCGTCCCAGCCCACCACAATCCCGTCCCAGCCCACTATAGCCCGTCCCAGCCCACCACAACCCGTTCTAGCTCACCACAACCCACCACAGCACACCATAGCCCACCACAGCCCGTCCCAGCCCACCACAGCCCATTCCAGACCACCAGAGCCCTTCCCAGCCCACGACAGCCCACCACAGCCCGTCCAATTTCACCACGGCCCATCTCAGCCCACCACAGCCTGTCCAAGCTCAGCACAGCCCTCCACAACCCTCCACAGCCCGTCCCAACCCTCCACAGCTCATCCCAGCCTACCACAGCCCGTCGAAGCCCAACACAGCTTATCCCAGCCCACCGAAACCCGTCCCAGCCCACCGCAACCCGTCCCAGCCCACCACAGGTCACCACAGCCCACCACCGGTCACCACAGCCCACCACAGGTCACCACAGCCTGTTTCAGCCCACCACGGCAAACCACGGCCCGTCCCAGCCCACCACGGCCCGCCATGGCCCACCACAGCTCGTCCCAGATAAACACGGCGCACCACAGCCCACCACGGCCCGGCCCGGCCCACCACAGCCCGTCACAGCCCGTCCCAGCTCTCCTCAACCCACCGTAGCCCGTCCCAGCCCACCACAGCCCGTCCCAGCCCACCACGGCCCACAAAAGCCCACCACAGCCCACCACGGCCCACCACAGCCCGTCCCAGCCCACCACAAGCCGTCCTAGCCCACCACAGACCTCCAGAGCCCGTCTCAGCCCACCACAGCCTATCCCAGCCCACCACGGCCCACCACAGCACACCACGGCCCACCGCAGCCTATCCCAACCCGTCCCAGCCCACCACGGCCCGTCCCAGCCCACCACGGCCCGTCCCAGCCCGTCCCAGCCCACGACAGCCCGTCCCAGCCCACCAGAGACCACCACAGCTCGTCCCAGCCCACCACAGCCCACAAGAGCTTGTCACAGACCACCACAGCCCGTCCCGGCCCACCACAGCCCGTCCCAGCCCACCACAGCCCGTCCCAGCCCACCACAGCCCGTCCCAGCTCGTCCCAGACCACCACAGCCTCTCACAGCACACCACAGCCCGTAACAGCCCACCACAGCAAGTACCAGCCCGTCCCAGCCCACCACGGCCCGTCTCAGCCCACCACGGCCCGTCTCAGCTCACCACAACCCGTCCCAGACGACCACAGCCCGTCCCAGCCCACCACAGCCCACCACAGCCCGTCCCAGCCCACCACGGCCCGTCCCAGCCCACCACATCCCGTCCCAGCCCACCAGAGCCCGTCCCAGCCTGTTTCAGCCCAGCACGGCTAACCACGGCCTGTCCCGGCCCACCACGGCCAACCACGGTCAACCATGGCCCACCAGAGCACACCACGGCCCACCTTGGCCCTTCCCAGTCCACCACAGCCCACCACAGCCCGTCCCAGCCCACCACGGCTTGTCCCAGCCCACCACGGCCCACCCCAGCCCACCACAGCCCGTCCCAGCCCACCACAGCCCGTTCCAGCCCACCACTGCCCGTCCCAGCCCACCACTGCCCGTCCCAGCCCGTCCCAAGCCACCACAGCCCGTCCCAGCCCACCACAGCCCACCACAGCCCACCGCAGTCCATCCCAGCCCACCACGGCCCGTCCCAGCCCGTGCCAACCCGTCACAACACACCACAGCCCACCACAGCCCGTCCCTACCCACCACAGCGTGTCCCAACCCACCACAGCCCACCACAGCCCTTCAGAACCCACCACTCACCCACCAAAGCCCGTCCCAGCCCACCACAGCCCGTCCCAGCCCACCACAGCCCACCACGCCCCGTGCCAACCCACCAGAGCCCGTCCCAGCCCACCACAGCCCGTCACAGCCCGTCACAGCCCACCAGAGGTCGTCCCAGCTCACCACAACCCACCACAGCCCTTCCCAGCCCGTCCCAGCCCACCACAGCCCGTCCCAGCCCACCACGGCCGCCGCAGACCATCAGAGCCCGTCCCAGCCCACCACAACCCGTTCTAGCTCACCACAACCCACCACAGCGCACCATAGCACACCACAGCCCACCACAGCGCACTAGAGCCTGTCCCAGCCCACCACAGCCCGTCCCAGCCCACCGCAGCCCGCCACGGCCCGTCCCAGCCCACCACAGCCCATTCCAGACCACCAGAGCCCTTCCCAGTTCACCACAGCATGTCCCAGCACACCACAGCCCACCACAGCCCGTCCAATTTCACCACAGCCCGTCTCAGCTCACCACAACCCACCACAGCCCGTCCCAGACCACCGCAGCCTATCCCATCCCGTCCCAGCCCACCACGACCCGTCCCAGCCCACCACGGCCCGTCCCAGCCCACCACGGCCCGTCCCAGCCCGTCCCAGCCCACGACAGCCCGTCCCAGCCCACGATAGTCCGTCCCAGCCCACCAGAGCCCACCAGAGCCCACCACAGCTCGTCCCAGCCAACCACAGCCCACAAGAGCTTGTCACAGCCCACCACAGCCCGTCCCAGCCCACCACAGCCCACTACGGCCCACCACAGCCCGTCCCAGCCCACCACAGCCCGTCCCAGCCCACCACAGCCCGTAACAGCCCACCACAGCAAGTACCAGCCCGTCCCAGCCCACCACGGCCCGTCTCAGCCCACCACGGCCCGTCTCAGCCCACCACGGCCCGTCTCAGCCCACCACAGCCCGTCCCATCACACCACAGCCCACCACAGCCCGTCCCAGCCAACCACGGCCCGTCCCAGCCCACCACAGCCCGTCCCATCACACCACAGCCCACCACAGCCCGTCCCAGCCAACCACGGCCCGTCCCAGCCCACCACAGCCCGTCCCAGCCCACCACGGCCCACCACAGCCCACCACGGCCCATCCGGGCCCAACACAGCCCACCAAGGCGCACCACAGCCCATCCCAGCCCATTACAGCCTGTCTCAGACCACCACATCCCATCTCAGCCCACCACAGCCCGTCCCAGCCCACCACAACCGACCACAGCCCACCACAGCCCACCACGGCCGACCACAGCCCACCACGGCAGACCACAGCCCACCACGGCCCATCCAAGCCCACCACGGCCCATCCAAGCCCACCACGGTCCACCACGGCACGTCCCAGCCCACCACAGAGCACCACAGCCCGTCCCAGCCCGTCCCAGCCCACCACAGTATGTCCCAGACCACCAGAGCCCGTCCCAGCCCACCACAGCCCGTCCCAGCCCACCACAGCCCACCACGCCCCATGCCAACCCACCAGAGCCCGTCCCAGCTCACCACAGCCCACCACAGCCCGTCCCAGACCACAAGAGGTCGTCCCAGCCCACCACTAACCCACCAAAGCCCGTCCCCGCCCACCACAGCCCGTCCCAGCCCACCACAGCACACCACGCCCCGCCCCAACCCACCTGAGCCCGTCCCAGCTTACCACAGCCCACCACAGCCCGTCACAGCCCGTCCCAGCCCACCAGAGGTCGTCCCAGCTCACCACAACCCACCACAGCCCGTCCCAGCCCACCACAGCCCGTCCCAGCCCACCACAGCCCGTCCCAGCCCACCACGGCCGCCGCAGACCATCAGAGCCCGTCCCAGCCCACCACAATCCCGTCCCAGCGCACTATAGCCCGTCCCAGCCCACCACAACCCGTTCTAGCTCACCACAACCCACCACAGCGCACCATAGCCCACCACAGCCCACCACAGCGCACCAGAGTCTGTCCCGGCCCACCAGAGCCTGTCCCAGCCCACCACAGCCCGTCCCAGCCCACCGCAGCCCGCCACGGCCCGTCCCAGCCCACCACAGCCCATTCCAGACCACCAGAGCCCTTCCCAGTTCACCACAGCCCACCACAGCCCGTCCAATTTCACCACAGCCCGTCTCAGCTCACCACAACCCACCACAGCCCGTCCCAGCCCACCGCAGCCTATCCCAACCCGTCCCAGCCCACCACGGCCCGTCCCAGCCCACCACGGCCCGTCCCAGCCCGTCCCAGCCCACGACAGCTCGTCCCAGCCCACGACAGTCCGTCCCAGCCCACCAGAGCCCACCAGAGCCCACCACAGCTCGTCCCAGCCCACCACAGCCCTCAAGAGCTTGGCACAGACCACCACAGCCCGTCCAAGCCCAACACAGCCCACTACGGCCCACCACAGCCCGTCCCAGCACACCACAGCCCACCACAGGTCACCACAGCCCACCACCGGTCACCACAGCCCACCACAGGTCACCACAGCCTGTTTCAGCCCACCACGGCAAACCACGGCCCGTCCCAGCCCACCACGGCCCGCCATGGCCCACCACAGCTCGTCCCAGATAAACACGGCGCACCACAGCCCACCACGGCCCGGCCCGGCCCACCACAGCCCGTCCCAGCACACCACAGCCCACCACAGCCCATCACAGCCCACCACAGCCCGTCCCAGCTTACCACAGCCCACCACAGCCCGTCCCAGCCCACCACAGCCCGTCCCAGCCCACCACTGCCCGTCCCAGCCCACCACAGCCCGTCCCAGCCCGTCCCAACCCTCCAAAGCCCGTCCCAGCACACCACAGCCCACCACAGCCCGTCCCAGCCCACCACAGCCCGTACCAGCCCACCACATCAAGTACCAGTCCGTCCCAGCGCACCACGGCCCGTCCCAGACCACCACAGCCCATCCCAGCCCACCACAGCCCGTCCCAGCCCACCACTGCCCGTCCCAGCCCACCACTGCCCGTCCCAGCCCGTCCCAGCCCGTCCCAACGCACCACAGCCCGTCCCAGCCCACCACAGCCCACCACAGCCCACCGCAGCCCATCCCAGCCCACCACGGCCAGTTGCAGCCCGTGCCAACCCGTCACAACACACCACAGCCCACCACAGCCCGTCCCTACCCACCACAGCGTGTCCCAACCCACCACAGCCCACCACAGCCCTTCAGAACCCACCACAGCCCACCACAGCCCGTCCCAGCCCACCACAGCACGTCCCAGGCCACCACAGACCACCACAGCCCACCACAGCCCGTGAAGCCCACCACAGCCCGCCTCAGCCCACTACAGCCCGTCCCAGCCCACCACAGCCCACCACAGCTTGTCCCAGACCACCACAGCTCTTCCCAGCCCACCATAACCAACCACAGCCTATCCCAGCCGATCCCAGCCCACCACAGCCCGTCCCATCACACCACAGCCCACCACAGCCCGTCCCAGCCAACCACGGCCCGTCCCAGCCCACCACAGCCCGTCCCAGCCCACCACGGCCCACCACAGCCCACCACGGCCCATCCGGGCCCAACACAGCCCACCAAGGCGCACCACAGCCCATCCCAGCCCATTACAGCCTGTCCCAGACCACCACATCCCATCTCAGCCCACCACAGCCCGTCCCAGCCCACCACAACCGACCACAGCACACCACAGCCCGTAACAGCCCACCACAGCAAGTACCAGCCCGTCCCAGCCCACCACGGCCTGTCTCAGCCCACCACAGCCCGTCTCAGCTCACCACAACCCGTCCCAGACGACCACAGCCCGTCCCAGCCCACCACAGCCCACCACAGCCCGTCCCAGCCCACCACGGCCCGTCCCAGCCCACCACAGCCCGTCCCAGCCCACCACGGCCCGTCCCAGCCCACGACAGCTCGTCCCAGCCCACGACAGTCCGTCCCAGCCCACCAGAGCCCACCAGAGCCCACCACAGCTCGTCCCAGCCCACCACAGCCCAGAAGAGCTTGTCACAGACCACCACAGCCCGTCCAAGCCCACCACAGCCCACTACGGCCCACCACAGCCCGTCCCAGCCCACCACAGCCCGTCCCAGCCCACCACAGCCCGTCCCAGACCACCACAGCCTCTCACAGCACACCACAGCCCGTAACAGCCCACCACAGCAAGTACCAGCCCGTCCCAGCCCACCACGGCCCGTCCCAGACGACCACAGCCCGTCCCAGCCCACCACAGCTCACCACAGCCCGTCCCAGCCCACCAGAGCCCGTCCCAGCCCACCAGAGCCCGTCCCAGCCTGTTTCAGCCCACCACGGCTAACCACGGCCTGTCCCGGCCCACCACGGCCAACCACGGTCAACCATGGCCCACCAGAGCACACCACGGCCAACCACGGCCCTTCCCAGTCCACCACAGCCCACCACGGCCTGTCCCAGCCCACCACGGCCCGTCGCAGCCCACCACGGCCCGTCCCAGCCCACCACGGCCCGTCCCAGCCCACCATGGCCCATCACAGCCCACCACAGTTCACCACAGCCCGTCCTAGCCCAGCACGGCCCGTCCCAGCCCACCACGGACCACCACGGCCCATCTCAGCCCACCACAGCCTGTCCAAGCCCAGCACAGCCCTCCACAACCCTCCACAGCCCGTCCCAACCCTCCACAGCTCATCCCAGCCTACCACAGCCCGTCGCAGCCCAACACAGCTTATCCCAGCCCACCGAAACCCGTCCCAGCCCACTGCAACCCGTCCCAGCCCACCACAGCCCACCACAGGTCACCACAGCCCACCACCGGTCACCACAGCCCACCACAGGTCACCACAGCCTGTTTCAGCCCACCACGGCAAACCACGGCCCGTCTCAGCCCACCACGGCCCACCACAGCTCGTCCCAGATAAACACGGCGCACCACAGCCCACCACAGCCCGTCCCGGCCCACCACAGCCCGTCACAGCCCGTCCCAGCTCTCCACAACACACCGCAGCCCGTCCCAGCCCACCACAGCCCGTCCCAGCCCACCACAGCCCACCACAACCCGTCCCAGCTCACCACTAAGCCGTCCTAGCCCACCACAGACCTCCAGAGCCCGTCTCAGCTCACCACAGCCTATCCCAGCCCACCACCGCCCACCACAGCACACCACGGCCCACCGCAGCCTATCCCAACCCGTCCCAGCCCACCACGGCCCGTCCCAGCCCACCACGGCCCGTCCCAGCCCACCACGGCCCGTCCCAGCCCGTCCCAGCCCACGACAGCCCGTCCCAGCCCACCAGAGCCCGTCCCAGCCCACCAGAGCCCACCAGAGCCCACCACAGCTCGTCCCAGCCCACCAGAGCCCACCACAGCTTGTCCCAGACCACCACAGCCCGTCCCAGCCCACCACAGCTCACCACAGACCGTCCCAGCCCACCACAGCCCGTCCCAGCTCGTCCCAGACCACCACAGCCTCTCACACCACACCACAGCCCGTAACAGCCCACCACAGCAAGTACCAGCCCGTCCCAGCCCACCACGGCCCGTCTCAGCCCACCACGGCCCGTCTCAGCTCACCACAACCCGTCCCAGACGACCACAGCCCGTCCCAGCCCACCACAGCTCACCACAGCCCGTCCCAGCCCACCATGGCCCGTTCCAGCCCACCACATCCCGTCCCAGCCCACCAGAGCCCGTCCCAGCCTGTTTCAGCCCAGCACGGCTAACCACGGCCTGTCCCGGCCCACCACGGCCAACCACGGTCCACCATGGCCCACCAGAGCACACCACGGCCCACCACGGCCCTTCCCAGTCCACCACAGCCCACCACGGCCTGTCCCAGCCCACCACGGCCCGTCCCAGCCCACCACGGCCCGTCCCAGCCCACCACGGCCTGTCGCACCCCCACCATGGCCCGTCCCAGCCCACCACGGCCCATCACAGCCCACCACAGTTCACCACAGCCCGTCCTAGCCCAGCACGGCCCGTCCCAGCCCACCACGGACCACCACGGCCCATCTCAGCCCACCACAGCCTGTCCAAGCCCAGCACAGCCCTCCACAACCCTCCACAGCCCGTCCCAACCCTCCACAGCTCATCCCAGCCTACCACAGCCCGTCGCAGCCCAACACAGCTTATCCCAGCCCACCGCAGCCCGTCCCAGCCCACCGCAGCCCGTCCTAGCCCACCGAAACCCGTCCCAGCCCACCGCAACCCGTCCCAGCCCACCAGCGGTCACCACCGGTCACCACAGCCCACCACAGGTCACCACAGCCTGTTTCAGCCCACCACGGCAAACCACGGCCCGTCCCAGCCCACCACGGCCCGCCATGGCCCACCACAGCTCGTCCCAGATAAACACGGCACACCACAGCCCACCACGGCCCGTCCCGGCCCACCACAGCCCGTCCCAGCTTACCACAGCCCACCACAGACCGTCCCAGCCCACCACAGCCCATCCCAGCTTACCACAGCCCACCACAGACCGTCCCAGCCCACCACAGACCGTCCCAGCCCACCACGGCCCGTCCCAGCCCACCACAGCTCGTCCCAGCCCACCACAGCCCAGAAGAGCTTGTCACAGACCACCACAGCCCGTCCAAGCCCACCATAGCCCACTACGGCCCACCACAGCCCGTCCCAGCCCACCACAGACCGTCCCAGCCCACCACAGCCCGTCCCAGACCACCACAGCCTCTCACAGCACACCACAGCCCGTAACAGCCCACCACAGCAAGTACCAGCCCGTCCCAGCCCACCACGGCCCGTCCCAGCCCACCACAGCTTGTCCCAGCCCACCAGAGCCCGTCCCAGCCCACCAGAGCCCGTCCCAGCCTGTTTCAGCCCAGCACGGCTAACCACGGCCTGTCCCGGCCCACCACGGCCAACCACGGTCAACCATGGCCCACCAGAGCACACCACGGCCCACCACGGCCCTTCCCAGTCCACCACAGCCCACCACGGCCCGTCCCAGCCCACCACAGTTCACCACAGCCCGTCCTAGCCCAGCACGGCCCGTCCCAGCCCACCACGGACCACCACGGCCCATCTCAGCCCACCACAGCCTGTCCAAGCCCAGCACAGCCCTCCACAACCCTCCACAGCCCGTCCCAACCCTCCACAGCTCATCCCAACCTACCACAGCCCGTCGCAGCCCAACACAGCTTATCCCAGCCCACCGAAACCCGTCCCAGCCCACTGCAACCCGTCCCAGCCCACCACAGCCCACCACAGGTCACCACAGCCCACCACCGGTCACCACAGCCCACCACAGGTCACCACAGCCTGTTTCAGCCCACCACGGCAAACCACGGCCTGTCCCAGCCCACCACGGCCCACCACAGCTCGTCCCAGATAAACACGGCGCACCACAGCCCACCACGGCCCGTCCCGGCCCACCACAGCCCGTCACAGCCCGTCCCAGCTCTCCACAACACACCGCAGCCCGTCCGAGCCCACCACAGCCCGTCCCAGCCCACCACGGCCCACGAAAGCCCACCACAGCCCACCACAGCCCGTCCCAGCCCACCACTAAGCCGTCCTAGCCCACCACAGACCTCCAGAGCCCGTCTCAGCTCACCACAGCCTATCCCAGCCCACCACGGCCCACCACAGCACACCACGGCCCACCGCAGCCTATCCCAACCCGTCCCAGCCCACCACGGCCCGTCCCAGCCCACCACGGTCCGTCCCAGCCCGTCCCAGCCCACGACAGCCCGTCCCAGCCCACCAGAGCCCGTCCCAGCCCACCACAGCCCGTCCCAGCCCACCAGAGCCCACCAGAGCCCACCACAGCTCGTCCCAGCCCACCAGAGCCCACCACAGCTTGTCCCAGCCCACCACAGCCCGTCCCAGCCCACCACGGCCCGTCCCAGCCCACCACGGCCCGTCGCAGCCCACCACGGCCCGTCGCACCCCACCACGGCCTGTCCCAGCCCACCACGGCCCATCACAGCCCACCACAGTTCACCACAGCCCGTCCTAGCCCAGCACGGCCCGTCCCAGCCCACCACGGCCCGCCATGGCCCACCACAGCTCGTCCCAGACAAACACGGCGCACCACAGCCCACCACGGCCCGTCCCGGCCCACCACAGCCCGTCCCAGCACACCACAGCCCACCACAGCCAATCACAGCCCACCACAGCCCGTCCCAGCTTACCACAGCCCACCACAGACCACCACAGCCCACCACAGCCCGTCCCAGCCCCTCCCAGCCCGTGTCAGCCCACCACAGCCTGTCCCAGCCTGTCCCAGCTCGTCCAAGCCTGTCCCAGACCCCCAGAGCCCGTCCCAGCCCACCACGGCCCACAAAAGCCCACCACAGCCCACCACAGCCCGTCCCAGCCCACCACAAGCCGTCCTAGCCCATCACAGACCTCCAGAGCCCGTCTCAGCTCACCACAGCCTATCCCAGCCCACCACGGCCCACCACAGCACACCACGGCCCACCGCAGCCTATCCCAACCCGTCCCAGCCCACCACAGCCCGTCCCAGCCCACCACGGCCCGCCATGGCCCACCACAGCTCGTCCCAGATAAACACGGCGCACCACAGCCCACCACGGCCCGTCCCGGCCCACCACAGCCCGTCCCAGCACACCACAGCCCACCACAGCCCGTCCCAGCTTACCACAGCCCACCACAGCCCGTCCCAGCCCACCACAGCCCGTCCCAGCCCACCACTGCCCGTCCCAACCCACCACTGCCCGTCCCAGCCCGTCCCAACCCACCACAGCCCGTCCCAGCCCACCACTGCCCGTCCCAGCCCACCACTGCCCGTCCCAGCCCGTCCCAACCCACCACAGCCCGTCCCAGCCCACCACAGCCCACCACAGGCCACCGCAGGCCATCCCAGCCCAAAACAGACGGTCCCAGCCAACCACAGCCCGTCGAGCCCACCACAGCCCGTCCCAGCCCTCCACAGCCCGTCCCAGCCCTCCACAGCCCACCACAGCCCGTCCTAGGTCACCACAGCCCGTCCCAGCCTACCACAGCCCAGCACGGCTCACCACGGCCCACTACAGCCCACCACGGCCAACGACGGCCCGCCACAGCCCGCCACAGACTGTCCCGGCCCGCCAAAGCCCATCCCAGCCTGCCACAGCCCGACCCAGCCCACCACAGCCTGTCACAGCCCACCACAGCCCGTCCCGGTCCACCACAGCCCGTCCCTGACCACAACAGCCCGTCCCAGCCCACCACAACCAACCACAGACCGTCCCAACCCACCACAGCCCGTCTAAGCTCACCATAACCCACCACAGCCCACCACAGCCCGTCCCGGCCCACCACAACTCGTCCCAGCCCACCACAGGCCGTCCCGGCCCACCACAGCCCGTCCCGGCCCACAACAGCCCGTCACAGCCCACCACAGCCTGGCACAGCCCGTCCTAGCCCGGCATAGCCCGTCCCAGCTCGGCACAGCCCACCACAGCCCGTCCTAGCCCACCACAGACCGTCCCAGCCTGTCCCAGCCCTTCCCAGCCCGTCCTAGCCCACCACAGCCCGGCACAGCCCACCACAGCCCACCACAGCCCACCAGAGCCCGTCCCGGCCCACCAGAGCCCGCCCCGAGCCACCACGGCCCGTCCCAGCCCACCACGGCTGACCACAGCCTGTCCCAGCCCACTACAGCCGGTGCCAGCCCACCACAGCCCACCAGAGCCCGTCCCAGCCCACCACGGCCGGTCCCGGCCCACCACGGCCCACCACAGCCCGTCCCAGCACATCACAGCCTGTCCCAGCCCACCACAGCTCGTCCCAGCCCACCACAGCCCGTGCCAGCCCACCACGGCTGACCACAGCCCGTGCCAGGCCACCACGGCCCACCACAGCCCATCACAGTTCACCACGGCCCTTCCCAGCCCACCACGGACCACCGCAGCCCACCACGGCCCGTCCCAGTTCACCACGGCCTGTCCCAGCCCACCACAGCCCATCCCAGACCACCACAGACCGTCCCAGCCCACCACAGCTTGTCCCAGCACATCACAGCCCGTCCCAGCCAGCCACAGCCCACCGCAGCCCATCCCAGCCCACCCCAGCCAGCCTCAGCCCACCACAGCCCACCACAGCACGTCCCAGACCGTCCCAATCCTTCCGAGCCCGTCCTAGCCAAACAAAGACCGCCACAGCCCACCACAGCCCACCACAGCCCGTCCCAACCCACCAGAGCCCGTCCGGAGCCACAACGGCCCGTCCCAGCCCACCACGGCTGATCAAAGCCCTTCCCTGCCCACCACAGCACGTCCCTGCCCACCACAGCACGTCCCCGCCGACCACAGCCCACCACAGCCCAACACAGCCCAACACAGTGCACCCCAGCCCGTCCCAGCCCACCACAGCCCATCACAGCACGTCCCAGCTCGTCCCAGCCCACCACAGCTTGTACCAGCCCACCATAGCCCGTCCAAGCTCACCACAACCCACCATAGCCCGTCCCAGCCCGTCCCAGCCCGGCCTAGCCCACCACAGCCCGTCCCCGCCAACCACAGCCCGTCCCCGCCCACCACAGCCCGTCCCCGCCCACCATAGCCCGTCCCCGCCCACCACAGCCCGTCCCCGCCCACCACAGCCCACCACAGCCCGTCCCAGCCCACCACAGCTTGTCCCAGCCCGTCCCAGCCCACCACAGCCCGACTCAAGCTCACCAGAACCCACCACGCCCCACCACAGCCCAACACGGCCCGTCCCAGCCCACCACTGCCCACCACAGCCCACCACAGTTCACCACGTCCCATCCCAGCCCACCACGGCATGTCTCAGCCCACCACAGCCCGTCCCAGCCCATCCCAGACCACCACATCCCGTCCCAGCCCACCACAGGCCACCACAGCCCGTCCCAGCCCACCACAGCCCGTCCCAGCCCACCAGAGCCCGTCACAGCCCGTCCCAGCCCACCATATAAAGTACAAGCCCATAGAAGCCCACCACAGCCCGTCCCAGCCCACCACGGCCCGTCCCAGACCACCACAGCCCACCACAGCCGGTTACAGCTTATCACAGCCCATCCCAGCCCACCACAACCCGTCCCAGCCCACCACAGCCCGTCCCAGCCCACCACAACCCGTCCCAGACCACCACAACCCACCATAGCCCGTCCCAGCCCACCACAACCCGTCCCAGCCCGTCCCAGCCTACCACAGCCCGTCCCAGCCCACCGCAGCCAGTCCCAGCCCGTCCCAGCCCACCACAGCCCACCACAGCCTGTCCCAGCCCATCCCAGCCCACGACAGCTCGTCACAGCCCACCACAGCCAGTCCCAGCTTGTCCCAGACCACCACAGCCCGTCCCAGCCCACCACAGCCCGTACCAGCCCACCACATCAAGTACCAGTCCGTCCCAGCGCACCACGGCCCGTCCCAGACCACCACGGGCCGTCCCATCCCACCACGGCCTGTCTCCACTCACCACAGCACGTACCAGCCTGTCTCAGCCTACCACAGCCCGTCCCCGCCCACCGCAGCCCGTCCCAGCCCACCACAGCCCGTCCCAGCCCACCACAGCCCGTCCCAGCCCAGCGCAGCCCGTCCCAGCCCAGCGCAGCCCGTGCCAGCCCACCACAGCCCGTCCCAGCACACCACAGCTCGTCCCAGCACACCACAGCCCGTCCCAGCCCACCACAGCCCACCACAGCCCGTCCCAGCCCGTCTCCGCCCACCACAAACTGTCCTCGCCCACCACAGCCTGTCCCCGCCCAGCAAAATCTCTCCCCGCCCACCACAGCCCATCCCAGCCCACCACAGCTCACCACAAACCACCACAGCCCACCACAGCCCGTCCCAGACCATCCCAGCCCATCCCAGCCCACGACAGCCTGTCACAGCCCGTCCCAGCCCACCGCAGCCCGTCCCAGCCCACAACAGCCAGTCCCAGCCCGTCCCAGCCCACCACAGCCCGTCCCAGCCCACCACAGCCCGTACCAGCCCACCACATCAAGTACCAGTCCGTCCTAGCCCACCACGGCTTGTCCCAACCCACCACAGCCCGTCTCTGCTCACCACAGCACGTACCAGCCTGTCTCAGCCTACCACAGCCCGTCCCAGCATGTCCCAGCCCACCGCAGCCCGTCCCAGCCCACCGCAGCCCGTCCCAGCACAGCGCAGCCCGTCACAGCCCAGCGCAGCCCGTCCCAGCCCAGCGCAGCCCGTCCCAGCCCACCGCAACCCGTCCCAGCCCGTCCCAGCCCACCACAGCCCGTCCCGGCTCACCACAGCCCGTACCAGCCCACCACATCAAGTACCAGTCCATCCTAGCCCACCACGGCTTGTCCCAGCCCACCACGGCCCGTCTCTGCTCACCACAGCACGTACCAGCCTGTCTCAGCCCACCGCAGCCCGTCCCAGCCCACCGCACCCCGTCCCAGCCCAGCGCAGCCCGTCCCAGCCCAGCGCAGCCCGTCCCAGCCCACCACAGCCCGTCACAGCCCGTCCCAGCCCACCACAGCCCGTCCCGGCTCACCACAGCTCGTCCCGTCCCAACACGGCCGACCACAGCCCATTACGGCCCACCACAGCCTGTCCCAGCCCACCACGGCCCGTCCCAGCCCACCACGGCCCGTCCCAGCCTACCACGGCCCGTCCCAGCCCACCTCAGCCCACCACAGCCCGTCCCAGCCCACCACAGCCCGTCCCAATTCACCACGGCCCGTCCCAGCCCACCACGGCCTGTCCCAGCGAACCGCAGCCCGTCCCAGCCCACCACAGCCCACCATAGTCAGTCCAAGCCCACCACAACACGTCCAAGCCCTCCACAGGTCGTACCTGTCCATCCCAGCCCACCACAGCCCGTGTCAGCCCGTCCCAGACCGTCCCAGCTCACCACAACCCACCACAGCCCGTCCCCGCCCAGCAGAGCCCGTCCCCGCGCAGAAGAGCCCGTCCCCGCCCAGCACAGCTCGTCCCAGCCTGTCCCAGGCCTTCCCAGCCCACCACAGCCCGTCCCGGCCCACCACAGCCCTGTCCGGCCCACCACGGCGCACCACAACCCACCACAACTTGTCCCAGCACACCACAGCCCGTCCTAGCCCACCACAGCCTGTCCCAGCCCACCACAGCCCGTCACAGCCCGTCACAGCCCGTGCCAACCCGTCCCAGCCCGTCCCAGCCCACCACAGCCCGTGCCTACCCACCACAGCCCGTCCCAGCCCACCACAGCCCGTCCCAGCCCACCACAGCCCACCACAGCCTGTCCCAGCCCACCACAGCCCACCACAGCCCGTCTCCGCCCACCACAAACTGTCCTCGCCCACCACAGCCTGTCCCCGCCCAGCAAAATCTCTCCCCGCCCACCAAAGACAATCCCAGCCCACCACAGCTCACCACAAACCACCACAGCCCACTACAGCCCGTCCCAGACCATCCCAGCCCATCCCAGCCCACGACAGCCCGTCACAGCCCGTCCCAGCCCACAACAGCCAGTCCCAGCTTGTCCCAGACCACCACAGCCCACCACAGCCCACCACAGCCCGTACCAGCCCAGCACATCAAGTACCAGTCCGTCCTAGCCCACCACGGCCCGTCCAAGCCCACCACAGCCCGTCTCCGCTCACCACAGCACGTACCAGCCTGTCTCAGCCTACCACAGCCCGTCCCAGCATGTCCCAGCCCACCGCAGCCCGTCCCAGCCCATCACAGCTCGCCCCAGCCCGTCACAGCTCGTCCCAGACCTTCCCAGCCCACCACAGCATGTCCCAGGCCCCCACAGCCCACGACAGCCCGTCCCAGCCCACGACAGCCCGTCCCAGCCCACGACAGCCCGTCCCAGCCCACCACAGACCACTAGAGCACACCACAGCCTACCGCAGCCCACCACAGCCCGTCCCAGCCCGTCACAGCTCGTCCCAGCCCGTCACAGCTCGTCCCAGCCCGTCCCAGCCCACCACGGCCCGTCCCAGCCCACCACAGACCACCACAGTTCGTCCCAGCCCGCCACGGCCCGTCCCAAACCGCCACGGCCCGTCCCAGCCCACCATGGCCCGTCCCGGCCCACCACGGCCCGTCCCGGCCCACTACGCCCCGTCCTGGCCCACCACGGCCCGTCCCGGCCCACCACGGCCCGTCCCAGCCCACCACAGCCTTTCCCAGCCCACCACGGCCCGTACCAGCCCACCACAGACCACCACATTTCGTCCCAGTCCTCCACAACCCGTCCCAGCCCGCCACGGCCCGTCCCAGCCCACCACGGCCCGTCCTGGCCCACCACGGCCCGGCCCGGCCCACCACGGCCCGTCCCGGCCCACCACGGCCCGTCCCGGCACACCACGGCCCGTCCCGGCACACCACGGCCCGTCCCAGCCCACCGCGGCCCGTCCCAGCCCACCGCGGCCCGTCCCAGCCCACCGCAGACCGTCCCAGCCCACCGCAGACCGTCCCAGCCCACCACAGCCCCTTCCAGCCGTCCCAGCAAATCCCAGCCCACCACAGCCCGTCTCAGCTCACCACAGCGCGTCCCAGGCCACCACACCCACCACAGCCCGTCCCAGCCCATTCCAGCCCACCACAGCCCACCGCAGCCGGTCCCAGCCCACCACAGCCCACCACAGCCCACCACAGCCAGTCCCAACCCACCACAGCCCACCACAGCCTGTCCCGGCCCACCAGAGCCCATCCCGGCTTACCACAGCCCGGCCCGGCCCACCACGGCCCGTCCCGGCCCGTCCCAGCCCACAGCCCGTCCCAGCTCACCACATCCCGTCCCAGACCTTGCCAGCCCACCACAGCCCACTACAGACCGTCCCAGCCCGTCCCAGCCCGTCCAAGCCCACCACAGCACGTCCCCACCCACCACAGCCCGTCCCTGTCCACCACATCCCGTCCCATCACACCACAGCCCGTCCCAACTCACCACAGCCCACCACAGCCCGTCCCGGCCTACCAGAGCCCGTCCCGGATTACCATGGCCCGTCCCAGCGAACCACAGCCCGTCCCAGCCCACCACGGCCCACCACGACAGATCTCAACCCACCACAGCCTGCCACAGCCCACCACAGCCCTCCACAGCCCTCCACAGCCCGCCCCAACCCACCACAGACTGTCTCAGCTCATCACAACCCAACACAGCGCACTACAGCCCGTCCCAACCCACCACAGCCCGGCCCAGCCCACCACATCGTGTCCCAGCCCACCACAGCCCGTCTCAACTCACCACAGCCCGTCCCAGACCACCACAGCGCGTCCACGCCCACCACAGCGCGTCCACGCTCACCACAGCACGTCCTAGACCACCACAGCCCGTCCCAGCCCACCACAGCGCGTCCCAGCCCACCACAGCGCGTCCCAGCCCACCACAGCGCGTCCCAGCCCACCACAGCGCGTCCCAGCCCACCACAGCCCGTCCCAGCCCACCACAGCCCGTCCCAGCCCACCACAGCCTACAACAGCACGTCCCGGCCCACCAAAGCCCGTCCCAGCCCACTACGGTCCACCACGGCCCGTCCCGGCCCACCATGGTCCGTCCCAGCCCACCATGGTCCGTCCCGGCCCACCGTGGCCCACCTCAGCCCACCACTGCCCGTCCCAGCCCACCACTGCCCGTCCCAGCCCACCACAGCCCGTCCCAGCCCGTCCCAGCTCGTCCCAGCCCACCACAGGCCTTCCCAGCCCCTCCCAGACCCCCAGAGCCGGCCCAGCCCGTTTCAGCCCCTCCCAGACCGTCTCAGCTCACCACAACCCACCACAGCCCATCCCAGCCCACCACGGCCTGTTCCAGCCCACCAGAGCCCGTCCCAGTCCACCAGAGCCCGTCGCAACCTACCACAGCTTGTCCCGGCCCACCACAGCCCGTCCCAGCCCACCACAACACGTCCCAGCCCACTGCGGCCCATCCCAGCCCACCACAGCCCGTCTTAGCCCGACCCAGCCCCCCACAGCCCGTCCCAACCTACCACAGTTCACCACGGCCCATCCCAGCCCACAATGGCCCACCACGGCCCACCACAGCCCGTGTCAGCCCACCACAGCGCGTCCCAGCCCACCACAGCACGTCCCAGCCCACCACAGCCCGTCACAGCCTACCACAGCCCGTCCCGGCACACCACAGCCCGTCCCGGCCCACCAGAGCCCGTCTCAGCACACCACAGCCCGTCCCGGCTCACCACAGACCGTTCCGTCCCACCACAGCCTACCACAGCCCGTCCCAGCCCACCACAGCCCGTCCCAGCCCACCACAGGCCACTACAGCACACCACAGGCTACCGTAGACCACCACAGCCCGTCCCAGCCCACCACGGCCCACCACAGCCCGTCCCAGCCCACCACAGCCCATCCCAGGCCACCACAGCCGGTCACAGCCCGTCACAGCTCGTCCCAGCCCATCACAGCCCGTCCCAGCCCACCACGGCCCGTCCCTGATTACCATAGCCCGTCCCGGCCCACCACGGCCCGTCCCGGCCCACCACGGCCCGTCCCAGCACACCACGGCCCACCACGACAGATCACAACCCACCACAGCCTGTCCAAGCCCACCACAGCCCTCCACAGCTCTCCACAGCACGCCCCAACCCACCACAGACTGTCTCAGCTCATCACAACCCAACACAGTGCACCAGAGCCCATCCCAACCCACCACAGCCCGGCCCAGCCCACCAAATCGTGTCCCAGCACACCACAGCCCGTCTCAACTCACCACAGCCTGTCCCAGCCCACCACAACCCACCACAGCCAAACACGGCCCACCACAGCCCGTCCCAGCCCACCACAGCTTGTCCCAGCCCACCACAGCCCGTCCCAGCCCACCACAGGACACTACAGCACACCACAGCCTACCGCAGACCACCACAGCCCGTCCCAGCCCACCACAGCCCGTCCCAGCCCTCCACAGCCCACCTCAGCCCACCACAGCCCGTCCCAGCCCACCACAGCCCGTCCCAGCCCACCACAGCCCGTCCCAGCCCGTCCCAGCCCACCACAGCCCGTCCCAGCCCACCACAGCCCGTCCCAGCCCACCACAGCCCGTCCCAGCCCACCACAGGCCACTACAGCACACCACAGGCTACCGTAGACCACCACAGCCCGTCCCAGCCCACCACAGCCTGTCCCGTCCCACCACAGCCCACCACAGCCCGTCCCAGCCCACCACAGCCCGTCCCAGCCCACCACAGCCCACCATAGCCCAATACAGCCCACCACAGCCCGTCCCAGCCCGTCCCAGCCCATCTCAGCTCACCACAACCCACCACAACCCGTCCAAGCCCACCACAGCCCATTACAGCTCTTTCCATCCTGTTCCAGCCCAGCAGAGCCCGTTCCAGCCCACCAGAGCCCACCAAAGCCCATCCCCGCCCAACACAGCCCGTCCCCGCTCACCACAGCCCGTCCCAGGCCACCACAGCCCTTCCCTGCTCACCACAGCCTGTCCCCGCCCACCACAACTTGACCCGGCCCACTACAGCCCGGCCCGGCCCACCACGGCCCGTCACGGCCAACCAAGGCCAGTCCTGGCCCACCACGGCCCGTCCTGGCCCACCACGGCCCGTCCCAGCCCACCACAGCTTGTCCCAGCCCACCACGTCCGACCACAGCCCACCACGGCCCACCACAACCCACCACGGCTTACCACAGCCCACCACAGTTCACCACGGCACACCACGGCACGTCATAGCCCACCACAGCCTGTCCCAGCCCACCACGGCCCACCACAGCCCACCACGGCCCACCGCATCCCGTCCCAGCCCACCACAGCCCGTCCCAGCCCACCACAGCCCATCCCAGGCCACCACAGCCGGTCACAGCCCGTCACAGCTCGTCCCAGCCCATCACAGCCCGTCCCAGCCCACCACGGCCCGTCCCTGATTACCATAGCCCGTCCCGGCCCACCACGGCCCGTCCCGGCCCACCACGGCCCGTCCCAGCACACCACGGCCCACCACGACAGATCACAACCCACCACAGCCTGTCCAAGCCCACCACAGCCCTCCACAGCTCTCCACAGCACGCCCCAACCCACCACAGACTGTCTCAGCTCATCACAACCCAACACAGTGCACCAGAGCCCATCCCAACCCACCACAGCCCGGCCCAGCCCACCAAATCGTGTCCCAGCACACCACAGCCCGTCTCAACTCACCACAGCCTGTCCCAGCCCACCACAACCCACCACAGCCAAACACGGCCCACCACAGCCCGTCCCAGCCCACCACAGCCCGTCCCAGCCCACCACAGCCCGTCCCAGCCCACCACAGGACACTACAGCACACCACAGCCTACCGCAGCCCACCACAGCCCGTCCCAGCCCACCACAGCCCGTCCCAGCCCTCCACAGCCCACCTCAGCCCACCACAGCCCGTCCCAGCCCACCACAGCCCGTCCCAGCCCACCACAGCCCGTCCCAGCCCACCACAGCCCATCCCAGCACACCACAGCCTACCACAGCACGTACCGGCCCACCAGAGCCCGTCCCAGCCCACCACAGCGCGTCGCAGCCCACCACAGCGCGTCGCAGCCCACCACAGCGCGTCGCAGCCCACCACAGCCCGTCCCAGCCCACCACAGCGCGTCCCAGCCCACCACAGCCCGTCCCAGCCCACCACAGCCCGTCCAAGCCCACCACAGCCCGTCCCAGCACACCACAGCTTACAACAGCACGTCCCGGCCCACCAAAGCCCGTCCCAGCCCACTACGGTCCACCACGGCCCGTCCAGGCCCATCACCGCCCGTCCCAGCCCACCACGGCCCGTCCCAGCCCACCACAGCCCGTCCCAGCCCACCACAGCCCACCACAGCGCGTCCCAGCCCACCACAGCCCACCACAGCCCACCACAGCCCGTCCCAGCCCACCACAGCCCGTCCCAGCCCACCACAGCCCGTCCCAGCACACCACAGCCTACAACAGCACGTCCCGGCCCACCAAAGCCCGTCCCAGCCCACTACGGTCCACCACGGCCCGTCCAGGCCCATCACCGCCCGTCCCGGCCCACCATGGTCCGTCCCGACCCACCGCGGCCCACCTCAGCCCACCACAGCCTGTCCCAGCCCACCACAGCCCGTCCCAGCCCACCACTGCCCGTTCCAGCCCACCACTGCCCGTCCCAGCCCACCACTGCCCGTCCCAGCCCGTCCCAGCTCGTCCCAGCCCACCACAGGCCTTCCCAGCCCCTCCCAGACCCCCAGAGCCGGCCCAGCCCGTTTCAGCCCCTCCCAGACCGTTTCAGCTCACCACACCCCACCACAGCCCATCCCAGCCCACCACGGCCTGTTCCAGCCCACCAGAGGCCGTTCCAGTCCACCAGAGCCCGTCCCAACCTACCACAGCTTGTCCCGGCCCACCATAGCCCGTCCCAGCCCGCCACAGCCCGTCCCAGCCCACTGCGACCCGTCCCAGCCCACCACAGCCCGTCTTAGCCCGACCCAGCCCCCCACAGCCCGTCCCAACCCACCACAGTTCACCACGGCCCGTCCCAGCCCACAACGGTCCACCACAGCTCACCACAGCCCGTCCCAGCCCACCACAATTCGTCCCAGTGCACCACAGCGCGTCCCAGCCCACCACAGCCCGTCCCGGCACACCACAGCCCATCCCGTCCCACCACAGCCCGTCCCGTCCCACCACAGCCCGTCCCGTCCCACCACAGCCCGTCCCGGCCCACCAGAGCCCATCACGGCCCACCACAGCCCGTCACGGCCCACCAGAGCCCGTCTCAGCACACCACAGCCCGTCCCAGCCCACCACAGCCCATCCCGTCCCACCACAGCCCACCAAAGCCCGTCCCAGACCACCACAGCCCAATACAGCCCACCACAGCCCAATATAGCACACCACAGGCTACCGTAGACCACCACAGCCCGTCCCAGCCCACCACAGCCCATCCCGGCCCACCACAGCCCACCACAGTGCGTCCCAGCCTGCCACAGCCCGTCCCAGCCCGCCACAGCCCAATACAGCCCACCACAGCCCAATACAGCCCACCACAGCCCGTCTCAGCTCACCACAACCCACCACAGCCCGTCCAAGCCCACCACAGCCCATTACAGCTTACCACAGCCCGTCCCAGCCCACCAGACCCCGTTCCAGCCCACCAGAGCCCACCAAAGCCCGTCCCCGCCCACCACAGCCTGTCCCCGCTCACCACAGCCCGTCCCAGCCCGTCCCAGGCCACCACAGCCCTTCCCTGCTCACCACAGCCTGTCCCCGCCCACCACAACTTGTCCCCGCTCACTACAGCCCGTCCCAGCCCACCACGGCCCGTCATGGCCAACCAAGGCTGGTCCTGGCCCACCACAGCCCGTCCCAGCCCTTCCCAGCCCACCGCAGCGCGTGCCAGCCCACCACAGCCCGTCCCAGCCCACCACAGCCCGTCCCAGCCCACCACAGCGCGTCCCAGCATAGCACAGCGCGTCCCAGCCCACCACAGCCCGTCCCAGCCCACCACAGCCCGTCCCAGCCCACCACAGCCCGTCCCAGCACACCACAGCCTACAACAGCAAGTCATAGCCCACCAAAGCCCGTCCCAGCCCACTACAGTCCACCACGGCCCGTCCAGGCCCATCACCACCCGTCCCGGCCCACCATGGTCCGTCCCGGCCCACCGCGGCCCACCTCAGGCCACCACTGCCCGTCCCAGCCCACCACTGCCCGTCCCAGCCCGTCCCAGCTCGTCCCAGCCCATCACAGGCCTTCCCAGCCCCTCCCAGACCCCCAGAGCCGGCCCAGCCCGTTCCAGCCCCTCCCAGACCGTCTCAGCTCACCACACCCCACCACAGCCCATCCCAGCCCACCACGGCATGTTCCAGCCCACCAGAGCCCGTCCCAGTCCACCACAGCCCGTCCCAACCTACCACAGCTTGTCCCGGCCCACTATAGCCCATCCCGTCCCACCACAGCCCGTCCTGGCCCACCAGAGCCCGTCTCAGCACACCACAGCCCGTCCCGGCCCACCAGAGCCCGTCCCAGCCCACCATAGCCCAATACAGCCCACCACAGCCTGTCCCAGCCCGTCCCAGCCCATCTCAGCTCACCACAACCCACCACAGCCCGTCCAAGCCCACCACAGCCCATTACAGCTTACCACAGCCCGTCCCAGCCCACCAGAGCCCGTTCCAGCCCACCAGAGCACACCAAAGCCCGTCCCCGCCCAACACAGCCCGTCCCAGCCCGTCCCAGCCCACCACAGCCCTTCCCTGCTCACCACAGCCTGTCCCAGCCCACCACGTCCGACCACAGCCCACCACGGCCCACCACAACCCACCAGGGCTTACCACAGCCCACGACAGTTCACCACGGCACACCACGGCACGCCATAGCCCACCACAGCCTGTCCCAGCCCACCACGGCCCACCGCATCCCGTCCCAGCCCACCACAGCCCGTCCCAGCCCACCACAGCCCGTCCCAGCCCTCCACAGCCCGTCTCAGCCCACCACAGCCCACCACAGCTTGTCCCAGCCCACCACAGCCCGTCCCAGCCCACCAGAGCCCGTTCCAGCCCACCAGAGCACACCAAAGCCCGTCCCCGCCCAACACAGCCCGTCCCAGCCCGTCCCAGCCCACCACAGCCCTTCCCTGCTCACCACAGCCTGTCCCAGCCCACCACGTCCGACCACAGCCCACCACGGCCCACCACAACCCACCAGGGCTTACCACAGCCCACGACAGTTCACCACGGCACACCACGGCACGCCATAGCCCACCACAGCCTGTCCCAGCCCACCACGGCCCACCGCATCCCGTCCCAGCCCACCACAGCCCGTCCCAGCCCACCACAGCCCGTCCCAGCCCTCCACAGCCCGTCTCAGCCCACCACAGCCCACCACAGCTTGTCCCAGCCCACCACACTCCGTCCCAGCCCACCACAGCCTATCCCAGCACACCACAGCCCGTCCCAGCACACCACAGCCCATCCCAGCACACCACAGCCTACCACAGCACGTCCCGGCCCACCAGAGCCAGTCCCAGCCCACCACAGCCCATCCCAGCCAACCACAGCCCGTCCCAGCCCACCACAGCCCGTCCCAGCACTTCCCAGCCCACCACAGCGCGTCCCAGCCCACCACAGCGCATCCCAGCCCACCACAGCCCGTCCCAGCCCACCACAGCGCATCCCAGCCCACCACAGCCCACCACAGCTTGTCCCAGCCCGTCCCACCCCACCACAGCCCGTCCCAGCCCACCAGAGCCCGTCCCACCCCACCACAGCCCGTCCCAGCCCACCAGAGCCCACCGCAGCTTGTCCCAGCCCACCACAGCCCGTCCCAGCCCACCACAGCCCACCAAAGCCCGTCCCCGCCCACCAAAGCCCGTCCCCGCCCACCACAACACGTCACCGCCCACCACAACCCGTCCAAGGCGTCCCAACCCGTCCCAGCCCATGTCAGCCCGTCCCAGCCCACCACAACTCGTCCCAGCCCACCACAGCCCGTCCCAGCCTGTCCCAGTCCATTGCGGCCCACCACATCCCGTCCCAGCCCGTCCCATCCCACCATAGACCACCACAGCTCGTCCCATCCCACCACAGCCCACCACAGCCCGTCCCAGCCCGTCCCGGCCCACCACAGCCCGTCTCAGCCCGATCCAGCTCACCACAGCCCGTCCCAGCTCACCACATCCCGTCATAGCCCCCCACAGCCCATCCCAGGACACCACAGCTCACCACAGTTCACCACGGCCCGTCCCAGCCCACAACGGCCCACCGCGGCCCACCACAGCCCGTCCCAGCCCACCACGGCCCGTCCCAGCCCACCACGGCCCGTCCCAGCCCACCACGGCCCGTCCCAGTTCGTGCCAGCCAATACCAGCCCACCACAGCCCGTGCCAGCCTGTCCCAGCCCACCACAGCCCTTCCCAGCCCACCACATCCAGTCCCAGCCCAACAAAGCCCACGACAGCCCGTCCCATCCCACCAGAGCCCACCACAGCTTGTCCCAGACCACCACAGCCCGTCCCAGCCCGTAACAGCCCACCACAGCCCGTCCCAGCCCACCACAGCCCGTCCCAGCCCACCACAGCCCTTCCCAGCACACGACAGCCCATCCCAGCACACCACAGCCTACCACAGCACGTACCGGCCCACCAGAGCCTGTCCCAGCCCACCACAGCCCATCCCAGCCCACCACAGCCCGTCCCAGCCCACCACAGCCCGTCCCAGCACACCACAGCTTGTCCCCGCCCACCACAACTTGTCCCCGCCCACTACAGACCGGCCCGGCCCACCACAGCCCGTCACGGCCAACCAAGGCGGGTCCTGGCCCACCACGACCCGTCCCAGCCCACCACAGCCCGTCCCAGCCCTTCCCAGCCCACCACAGCGCGTCCCAGCCCACCACAGCGCGTCCCAGCCCACCACAGCCCGTCCCAGCCCACCACAGCCCGTCCCAGCCCACCACTGCCCGTCCCAGCCCACCACTGCCCGTCCCAGCCCGTCCCAGCTCGTCCCAGCCCACCACAGGCCTTCCCAGCCCCTCCCAGACCCCCAGAGCCGGCCCAGCCCGTTTCAGCCCCTCCCATACCGTCTGAGCTCACCACACCCCACCACAGCCCATCCCAGCCCACCACGGCCTGTTCCAGCCCACCAGAGCCCGTCCCAGTCCACCAGAGCCCGTCCCAACCTACCACAGCTTGTCCCGGCCCACCATAGCCCATCCCGGCCCACCACAGCCCGTCCCGGCCCACCAGAGCCCGTCTCAGCACACCACAGCCTGTCCTGGCTCACCGCAGCCCGTCCCGTCCAACCACAGCCCACCACAGCCCGTCCCAGCCCACCACAGGCCACTACAGCACACCACAGGCTACCGTAGACCACCACAGCCCGTCCCAGCCCACCACAGCCTGTCCCGTCCCACCACAGCCCACCACAGCCCGTCCCAGCCCGTCCCAGCCCATCTCAGCTCACCACAACCCACCACAGCCCGTCCAAGCCCACCACAGCCCATTACAGCTTGCCACAGCCCGTCCCAGCCTACCAGAGCCCGTTCCAGCCCACCAGAGCCCACCAAAGCCCGTCCCCGCTCACCACAGCCCGTCCCAGCCCGTCCCAGGCCACCACAGCCCTTCCCTGCTCACCACAGCCTGTCCCCGCCCACCACAACTTGTCCCCGCCCACTACAGCCCGGCCCGGCCCACCACAGCCCGTCACGGCCAACCAAGGCCGGTCCTGGCCCACCACGGCCCGTCCCAGCCCACCACAGCTTGTCCCAGCCCACCACGTCCGACCACAGCCCACCACGGCCCACCACAACCCACCACGGCTTACCACAGCCCACCACAGTTCACCACGGAACACCACGGCACGTCATAGCCCACCACAGGCTGTCCCAGCCCACCACGGCCCACCACAGCCCACCACGGCCCACCGCATCCCGTCCCAGCCCACCACAGCCCGTCCCAGACCACCACAGCCCGTCCCAGCCCACCACAGCCCGTCCCAGCCCACCACAGCCCTTTTCAGCCCACCACAGCCCACCACAGCTTGTCCGAGCCAACCAGAGCCCGTCCCAGCCCACCACAGCCCGTCTCAGCCCACCACAGTCCACCCCAACTTGTCCCAGCCCACCACAGCCCGTCCCAGCCCACCACAGCCCGTCCCAGCACACCACAGCCCGTCCCAGCCCTTCCCAGCCCGTCCCAGCCCGTCCCAGCCCACCACAGCCCGTCCCAGCCCACCACAGCCCGTCCCAGCCCACGACAGCCCATCCCAGCACACCACAGCCTACCACAGCAAGTCCCGGCCCACCAGAGCCAGTCCCAGCCCACCACAGCCCATCCCAGCCAACCACAGCCCGTCCCAGCCCACCACAGCCCGTCCCAGCCCTTCCCAGCCCACCACAGCCCGTCCCAGCCCTTCCCAGCCCACCACAGCTTGTCCCAGCCCACCACAGTCCGTCCCAGCCCACCGCAGCCCGTCCCAGGACACCACAGTCCGTCCCAGCCCACCACAGTCCGTCCCAGCCCACCACAGTCCGTCCCAGCCCACCACAGCCCGTCCCAGCCCTTCCCAGCCCACCACAGCACGTCCCAGCCCACCACAGCGCATCCCAGCCCACCACAGCGCATCCCAGCCCACCACAGCCCGTTTCAGCCCACCACAGCCCACCACAGCTTGTCCCAGCCCACCAGAGCCCGTCCCAGCCCACCAGAGCCCACCACAGCTTGTCCCAGCCCACCGCAGTCCGTCCCAGCCCACCGCAGCCCGTCCCAGCCCACCATAGCCCGTCCCAGCTCACCACAACCCACCAAAGCCCGTCCCCGCTCACCACACCCCGTCCCCGCCCACCACAGCCCGTCCCCGCCCACCACAGCCCGTCCCCGCCCACCACAGCCCGTCCCTGCCCACTACAATTTGTCCCCGCCCACCACAACTTGTCCCCACCCACTACTGCTCTTCCCGGCCCACCACGGCCCGTCCCAGCCAACCAAGACCGGTCCCGGCACACCACGGCACGGCCCAGCCCACCAAAGCCCGTTCCAGCCCACCAAAGCCCTTCCCCGCCCACCACAACCCGTCACCGCCCACCACAACCCGTCCAAGGCGTCCCAGCCCGTCCCAGCCCATGTCAGCCCGTCCCAGCCCACCACAACTCGTCCCAGCCCACCACAGCCCGTCCCAGCCTGTCCCAGCCCACCACAGCCCGTCCCAGCCTGTCCCAGTCCATTGCGGCCCACCACATCCCGTCCCAGCCCGTCCCATCTTACCATAGACCACCACAGCTCGTCCCAGCCCACCACAGCCCACCACAGCCCGTCCCAGCACGTCCCAGCCCGTCCCGGCCCACCACAGCCCGTCCCAGCCTTTCCCAGCCCACCACAGACCATCCCGGCCCACCACGGCCCACCACAGCCCACCGCAGTCCGTCCCAGCCCAGCACAGCCCGTCCCAGCCCAGCACAGCCCGTCCCAGCCCAGCACAGCCCGTCCCAGCCCACCACAGCCCACCACGGCCACCCACAGCCCACCACGGCCACCCACAGCCCACCACGGCCCACCACGGCCCCTTCCAGACCAACACAGCATGTCCCAGCCCTCCACAGCCCGCCACAGACCATCTCAGCCCACCACAGCCCGTCCCAGCTCACCATAGCCCACCACAGCCCGTCCCGGCCCCCCACAGTGCGTCCTTGCCCACCACAGCCCGTCCCAGCACACCACAGCCCATCCCCGCATACCACAGCCCGTCCCAGCGCACCACAGCCCATCCCAGCCTGCCACAGCCCACCACAGACCGTCCCAACCCACCGCAGCCCGTCCCAGCCCACCACAGCGCATCCCAGCCCACCACAGCCCACCACAGCTTGTCCCAGCCCACCAGAGCCCGTCCCACCCCACCACAGCCCGTCCCAGCCCACCAGAGCCCACCACAGCTTGTCCCAGCCCACCACAGCCCGTCCCAGCCCACCACAGCCCGTCCCAGGACACCACAGTCCGTCCCAGCCCACCACAGCCCACCACAGCCCGTCCCAGCCCACCACAGCTCGTCCCAGCCCACCACAGGCCACCAAATCCCGTCCCAGCCCACCACAGCCCATCCCCGCCCACCACAGCCCGTCCCCGCCCACCACAGCCCGTCCCTGCCCACCACAACTTGTCCCCACACACTACGGCCCTTCCCGGCCCACCACGGCCCGTCCCAGCCAACCAAGACCGGTCCCGGCCCACCACAGCCCATCCCAACCCACCACAGCCTGTTCCAGCCCACCACAGACCGTGCCCGCCCACCACAGCACACCCAAGCCCGTCCCAGCCCACCACAACCCGTCACCGCCCACCACAACCCGTCACCGTCCACCACAGCCCGTCCAAGGCGTCCCAGCCCACCACAGCCCATCTCAGCCCGTCCCAGCCCACCAGAACTCGTCCCAGCCCACCACAGCTCGTCCCAGCCCACCACAGCCCGTCCCAGCCCACCAAAGCCCGTCCCAGCCCACCACAGCCCACCAAAGCCCGTCCCCGCCCACCAAAGCCCGTCCCCGCCCACCACAACACGTCACCGCCCACCACAACCCGTCCAAGGCGTCCCAACCCGTCCCAGCCCATGTCAGCCCGTCCCAGCCCACCACAACTCGTCCCAGCCCACCACAGCCCGTCCCAGCCTGTCCCAGTCCATTGCGGCCCACCACATCCCGTCCCAGCCCGTCCCATCCCACCATAGACCACCACAGCTCGTCCCATCCCACCACAGCCCACCACAGCCCGTCCCAGCCCGTCCCGGCCCACCACAGCCCGTCTCAGCCCGATCCAGCTCACCACAGCCCGTCCCAGCTCACCACATCCCGTCATAGCCCCCCACAGCCCATCCCAGGACACCACAGCTCACCACAGTTCACCACGGCCCGTCCCAGCCCACAACGGCCCACCGCGGCCCACCACAGCCCGTCCCAGCCCACCACGGCCCGTCCCAGCCCACCACGGCCCGTCCCAGCCCACCACGGCCCGTCCCAGTTCGTGCCAGCCAACTACAGCCCACCACAGCCCGTGCCAGCCTGTCCCAGCCCACCACAGCCCTTCCCAGCCCACCACATCCAGTCCCAGCCCAACAAAGCCCACGACAGCCCGTCCCATCCCACCAGAGCCCACCACAGCTTGTCCCAGACCACCACAGCCCGTCCCAGCCCGTAACAGCCCACCACAGCCCGTCCCAGCCCACCACAGCCCGTCCCAGCCCACCACAGCCCTTCCCAGCACACGACAGCCCATCCCAGCACACCACAGCCTACCACAGCACGTACCGGCCCACCAGAGCCTGTCCCAGCCCACCACAGCCCATCCCAGCCCACCACAGCCCGTCCCAGCCCACCACAGCCCGTCCCAGCACACCACAGCTTGTCCCCGCCCACCACAACTTGTCCCCGCCCACTACAGACCGGCCCGGCCCACCACAGCCCGTCACGGCCAACCAAGGCGGGTCCTGGCCCACCACGACCCGTCCCAGCCCACCACAGCCCGTCCCAGCCCTTCCCAGCCCACCACAGCGCGTCCCAGCCCACCACAGCGCGTCCCAGCCCACCACAGCCCGTCCCAGCCCACCACAGCCCGTCCCAGCCCACCACTGCCCGTCCCAGCCCACCACTGCCCGTCCCAGCCCGTCCCAGCTCGTCCCAGCCCACCACAGGCCTTCCCAGCCCCTCCCAGACCCCCAGAGCCGGCCCAGCCCGTTTCAGCCCCTCCCAGACCGTCTGAGCTCACCACACCCCACCACAGCCCATCCCAGCCCACCACGGCCTGTTCCAGCCCAGCAGAGGCCGTTCCAGTCCACCAGAGCCCGTCCCAACCTACCACAGCTTGTCCCGGCCCACCATAGCCCATCCCGGCCCACCACAGCCCGTCCCGGCCCACCAGAGCCCGTCTCAGCACACCACAGCCTGTCCTGGCTCACCGCAGCCCGTCCCGTCCAACCACAGCCCACCACAGCCCGTCCCAGCCCACCACAGCCCGTCCCAGCCCACCACAGGCCACTACAGCACACCACAGGCTACCGTAGACCACCACAGCCCGTCCCAGCCCACCACAGCCTGTCCCGTCCCACCACAGCCCACCACAGCCCGTCCCAGCCCGTCCCAGCCCATCTCAGCTCACCACAACCCACCACAGCCCGTCCAAGCCCACCACAGCCCATTACAGCTTGCCACAGCCCGTCCCAGCCTACCAGAGCCCGTTCCAGCCCACCAGAGCCCACCAAAGCCCGTCCCCGCTCACCACAGCCCGTCCCAGCCCGTCCCAGGCCACCACAGCCCTTCCCTGCTCACCACAGCCTGTCCCCGCCCACCAAAACTTGTCCCCGCCCACTACAGCCCGGCCCGGCCCACCACAGCCCGTCACGGCCAACCAAGGCCGGTCCTGGCCCACCACGGCCCGTCCCAGCCCACCACAGCTTGTCCCAGCCCACCACGTCCGACCACAGCCCACCACGGCCCACCACAACCCACCACGGCTTACCACAGCCCACCACAGTTCACCACGGAACACCACGGCACGTCATAGCCCACCACAGGCTGTCCCAGCCCACCACGGCCCACCACAGCCCACCACGGCCCACCGCATCCCGTCCCAGCCCACCACAGCCCGTCCCAGACCACCACAGCCCGTCCCAGCCCACCACAGCCCGTCCCAGCCCACCACAGCCCTTTTCAGCCCACCACAGCCCACCACAGCTTGTCCGAGCCAACCAGAGCCCGTCCCAGCCCACCACAGCCCATCTCAGCCCACCACAGTCCACCCCAACTTGTCCCAGCCCACCACAGCCCGTCCCAGCCCACCACAGCCCGTCCCAGCACACCACAGCCCGTCCCAGCCCTTCCCAGCCCGTCCCAGCCCGTCCCAGCCCACCACAGCCCGTCCCAGCCCACCACAGCCCGTCCCAGCCCACGACAGCCCATCCCAGCACACCACAGCCTACCACAGCACGTCCCGGCCCACCAGAGCCAGTCCCAGCCCACCACAGCCCATCCCAGCCAACCACAGCCCGTCCCAGCCCACCACAGCCCGTCCCAGCCCTTCCCAGCCCACCACAGCCCGTCCCAGCCCTTCCCAGCCCACCACAGCTTGTCCCAGCCCACCACAGTCCGTCCCAGCCCACCGCAGCCCGTCCCAGGACACCACAGTCCGTCCCAGCCCACCACAGTCCGTCCCAGCCCACCACAGCCCGTCCCAGCCCTTCCCAGCCCACCACAGCACGTCCCAGCCCACCACAGCGCATCCCAGCCCACCACAGCGCATCCCAGCCCACCACAGCCCGTTTCAGCCCACCACAGCCCACCACAGCTTGTCCCAGCCCACCAGAGCCAGTCCCAGCCCACCAGAGCCCACCACAGCTTGTCCCAGCCCACCGCAGTCCGTCCCAGCCCACCGCAGCCCGTCCCAGCCCACCATAGCCCGTCCCAGCTCACCACAACCCACCAAAGCCCGTCCCCGCTCACCACACCCCGTCCCCGCCCACCACAGCCCGTCCCCGCCCACCACAGCCCGTCCCTGCCCACTACAATTTGTCCCCGCCCACCACAACTTGTCCCCACCCACTACTGCTCTTCCCGGCCCACCACGGCCCGTCCCAGCCAACCAAGACCGGTCCCGGCACACCACGGCACGGCCCAGCCCACCAAAGCCCGTTCCAGCCCACCAAAGCCCTTCCCCGCCCACCACAACCCGTCACCGCCCACCACAACCCGTCCAAGGCGTCCCAGCCCGTCCCAGCCCATGTCAGCCCGTCCCAGCCCACCACAACTCGTCCCAGCCCACCACAGCCCGTCCCAGCCTGTCCCAGCCCACCACAGCCCGTCCCAGCCTTCCCAGTCCATTGCGGCCCACCACATCCCGTCCCAGCCCGTCCCATCTTACCATAGACCACCACAGCTCGTCCCAGCCCACCACAGCCCACCACAGCCCGTCCCAGCACGTCCCAGCCCGTCCCGGCCCACCACAGCCCGTCCCAGCCTTTCCCAGCCCACCACAGAAAATCCCGGCCCACCACGGCCCACCACAGCCCACCGCAGTCCGTCCCAGCCCAGCACAGCCCGTCCCAGCCCAGCACAGCCCGTCCCAGCCCAGCACAGCCCGTCCCAGCCCACCACAGCCCACCACGGCCACCCACAGCCCACCACGGCCACCCACAGCCCACCACGGCCCACCACGGCCCCTTCCAGACCAACACAGCATGTCCCAGCCCTCCACAGCCCGCCACAGACCATCTCAGCCCACCACAGCCCGTCCCAGCTCACCATAGCCCACCACAGCCCGTCCCGGCCCCCCACAGTGCGTCCTTGCCCACCACAGCCCGTCCCAGCACACCACAGCCCATCCCCGCATACCACAGCCCGTCCCAGCGCACCACAGCCCATCCCAGCCTGCCACAGCCCACCACAGACCGTCCCAACCCACCGCAGCCCGTCCCAGCCCACCGCAGCCGGTCCCAGCCCGTCCCAGCCCACCGCAACCCGTCCCAGCCCATCGCAGCCCGTCCAAGCTCACCACAGCCCGTCCCAGCCCACCGCAGCCCGTCCCAGCCCACCGCAACCCGTCCCAGCCCACCGCAACCCGTCCCAGCCCACCGCAACCCGTCCCAGCCCACCGCAGCCTTTCACAGCCCACCACAGGTCACGACACCCCACCACAGCCCGCCACAGCCCTCCACAGCCCAACCCAGCCTACCACAGCTTATCCCAGCACACCACAGCTCGTCACAGACCACCACAGCCCACCACAGGCCACCACGGCCCATCTCAGCCTACTACAGCCCACCACAGCCCGTCCCAGCCCATCACAGATGATCCCAGCAAACCACAACCCGTCCCAGCCCACCGCAGCCCGTCCCAGCCCACCACAGCCCGTCCCAGCCCACCACAGCCCGTCCCAGTGCACCACAGCCCGTCCCAGCGCACCACAGCTTATCGCAGTCCACCACAGCCCGTCCCAGCCATTCACACATGACCCCAGCAAACCACAGCCCGTCCCAGCACACCACAGCCCGCCCCAGCCCACCACAACCCGTCTCCGCCCACCACAGACCATCCCCGCCCACCACAGCTCATCCCCGCCCACCACAGCCCATCCCGGCCCACCACAGCCCGTCCCGGCCCACCACAGCCCGTCCCGGCCCACCACAGTATGTTCCAGACCACCAGAGCCCGTCCCAGCCCACCACAGAATGTCCCAGGCCACCACAGCCTGTCTCAGCCTATCCTAGCCCGTCCCAGCCCACCACAGCCCTTCACCGCCCACCACAGCCCGTCCCTGCTCCTCCCAGCCCGTCCCAGCCCACCACAGAATGTCCCAGCCCACCACAGACCGTCCCAGGCCGTCTCCGCCCACCACAGCCCGTCTCCGCCCACCACAGCCCGTCCCCGCCCACCACAGCCCGTCCCCGCAAACCACAGCTTGTCCCAGCCCACCACAGCCCGTCCCAGCCCAACCACAGCCCGTTCCAGACGACCAGAGCCCACCACAGCCCACCACAGAATGTCTCAGCCTATCCCAGCCTGTACCAGCCCGTTCCAGCCCGTCCCAGCCCACCACAGACCGTCCCAGCCCACCACAGACCGTCCCAGCCCACCACAGACCGTACCCGCCCACCACAGCCCGTCCCGGACCACGACAGCCCGTCCCGGACCACGACAGCCCCTCCTGGACCACGACAGCCCCTCCCGGACCACGACAGCCCCTCCTGGACCACGACAGCCCCTCCCGGACCACCACAGCCCGTCCCCGCCCACCACAGCTTGTCCCCGCAAACCACAGCTTGTCCCAGCCCACGACAGCCCGTCCCAGCCCAACCACAGCCCGTCCCGGATCACCAGAGCCCACCACAGCACACCACAGAATGTCTCAGCCTATCCCAGCCTGTCCCAGCCCGTCCCAGCCCACCACAGACCGTCCCAGCCCACCACAGACCGTCCCAGCCCACCACAGCCCGCCCCAGCCCACCACAGACCGCCCCAGCCCACCACAGCCCGTCCCCGCCCACCACAGCCCGTCCCCGCCCACCACAGCCCACTACGGCCCACCATGGCTCGCCATGGCTCACGACAGCCCACCACAGCCCACCACAGCCGGTTACAGCCTGTCCCAGCCCGTCCCGGCCCACCGCGGCCCGTCCCGGCCCACCTGTGTTAGGAACAGTATCTCACCTTCTTGATTTTGGCACCTCCTTTCGCTATGATGTTCTTGTGGAACTGTTTGCAGATGGGGACAGAAATAGAAAAGCTGTTTTCAACCTAAGGGAGAAAGGAAGGGAGACCTGAAGATTACACTGTCGTGGCAAGGGAGGCCCGACTTCAGGAGCTCTGATAAACGAGCTTTTGAAAACAGACCCAAGGAAGTTCTCTATACGAGGGACTTTTGTAAGACTAAACAAAGGCAAGGACGTTCCCCTATAGCCTTCCCATAACAGGTACTACCCCCTGCCTCCATTCAGCCAAAACAGCGCCGACAGCTCCCTCCTCTTGAGGTGTTTTAGCTCTACCCAAGCCAGTAGAGCTCTGCTTTGCCCCAGGGTTATCCAGGCACGTAGGAGGGAAGAGCAGGCAGACCTCCTTACCAGGTCTGCCACCATCTTTTCCATCGCAGCCCACCACAGCCCGTCTCAGCTCACCACAGCCCTTCCCAGCCCACCACACCCACCACAGCCCGTCCCAGCCCACCACAGCCCGTCCCACCCCACCACGGCCCATCCCGGCCCCCCATGGCCCGTCCCGGCCCACCACGGCCCACCAGAGCCAGTCCCGGCCCATCCCAGCCCGTCTCGTCCCGTCCCAGCTCGTCCCGTCCCGTCCCAGAACAGCCCGTCCCGTCCCAGCCCACCACAACCCGTCCCGTCCCTTCCCAGCACAGCCCGTCCCAGCCTGTCCCGTCCCGTTGCAGCTCGTCCCGTCCCGTCCCAGGCCTTCCCAGCCCACCGCAGCCCGTCCCAGCCCACCACAGCTCGTCCCAGCCCGTCCCAGGCCTTCCCAGCCCACCCCAGCCCGTCCCAGCCCACCGCAGCCCGTCCCCGCCCACCGGAGCCCGTCCCCGCCCACGAAAGCCCGTCCCAGCTTACCACATCCCGTCCCAGCTTACCATAGCCCATCACAGCCCACCACGGTCCACCACAGCGCACCACAGCCTGTCCCAGCCCACCATGGCCTGTAACAACCCACCACGGCCCGTCCCAGCCCACCAGAGCCCATCCCAGCCTACTACGGCTCGTCCCAGACCACCGCAGCCCGTCCCAACCCACCGCAGCCCGTCCCAGCCCGTCCCAGCCCACCGCAGCCCGTCCCAGCCAACCTTAGCTCGTCCCAGCCCACCACAGCCCGTCCCAGACCACCACAGCCCGTCCCAGACCACCACAGCCCGTCCCAGACCACCACAGCCCACCGCAGTCCGTCCCAGTCCACCGCAGCCCGTCACGGCCCACCGCAGCCCGTCCCAGCCAACCACAGCCCCTTCCAGCTGTCCCAGCAAATCCCAGCCCACCACAGCCCGTCTCAGTTCACCACAGCGCGTCCCAGTCCACCACACCCACCACAGCCCGTCCCAGCCCAATCCAGCCCACCACAGCCCACCGCAGCCCGGTCCCAGCCCACCACACCCCACCGCAGCCGGTCCCAGCCCACCACACCACACCGCAGCCGGTCCCAGCCCACCACAGCCCGTCCCACCACACCAGAGTCCGTCCCAGCCCACCACGGCCCGTCCCAGCCCGTCTCGGCCTGTCCCAACCCGCCACGGCCCGTCCCAGCTCGCCACAGCCCGTCCCAGCCCGCCACGGCCCGTCCCAGCCCGCCACGGCCCGTCCCAGCCCACCACGGCCCGTCCCAGCCCACCACGGCCCGTCCCAGCTCACCACAGCCCGTCCCAGCCCACCACTGACCACCACAGTTCATCCCAGCCCACCACAGTTCGTCCCAGCCCGCTACGGCCCGTCCCGGCCCACCACGGCCCGTCCCAGCCCACCACGGCCCACCACGGCCCGTCCCAGCCCACGAAAGCTCGTCCCAGCTTACCACATCCCGTCCCAGCTTACCATAGCCCATCACAGCCCACCACGGTCCACCACAGCGCACCACAGCCCGTCCCAGCCCACCATGGCCTGTAACAACCCACCACGGACCGTCCCAGCCCACCACGGCCCGTCCCGGCCTACTACGGCTCGTCCCAGCCCACCACAGCCTACCCCAGCCCACCAGAGCCCATCCCAGCCCACCACCGCTCGTCCCAGCTCACCACGGCCCGTCCCAGCCCGTCCCAGCCCACCACAGCCCGTCCCAGCCCACCACAGCCTGTCCCAGCCCACCACAGCCCGTCCCAGCCCACCGCAGCCCGTCCCAGCCCACCACAGCCCGTCCCAGCCGTCCACAGGCCACTACAGCACACCACAGGCAATTACAACACACCACAGCCCGTCACAGCTCGTCCCAGCCCTTCCCAGCCCACCCCAGCATGCCCCAGGCCCCCACAGCCCACGACAGCCCATCCCAGACCAAGACAGCCCGTCCAAGCCCACCACAGACCACTACAGAACACCACAGACCACTACAGAACACCACAGCCTACCGCAGCCCACCACAGCCCGTCCCAGCTCGTCCAAGCCCGTCCCCGCCCACCACAGCCCGTCCCAGGCCTTCCCAGCCCACCACAGCCCGTCCCGGACCACGACAGCCCATCCCGGACCTACCACAACCCGTCCCCGACCACCACAGCAGGTCCAAGCCCACCACAGCCTGTCCCAGCCCACCACAGACCGTCCCAGCTCTCCACAGCTCTCCATAGCCCGTCCCAATCCTCCACAGCCCATCCCAGCCTAACACAGCCCGTCCCAGCCCAACACAGCTTATCCCAGCCCACTACAGCCCGTCCCAGCCCACCACAGCCCCACCCAGCCCATCACAGGCCACTACAGCACACCACAACCTACCGCAGACCACCACAGCCCGTCCCAGCCCATCACAGCTCGTACCAGCCCGACACAGCCCACCACAGCCCGTCTCAGCTCACCACAGCCTGTCCCAGCCCACCACGGCCCACCACAGCCCGTCCCAGCTAAACACAGTCCGTCCCAGCCCACCACACTCACCACAACTCGTCCCAGACCGTTCCAGCACAGCACAGCCCGTCCCAGCCCACCACAGCCCGTCCCAGCCCACCATAGCCGTTCTAGCCCGTCCCAGCCCACCACAGCCCTTCCCAGCCCCCCACAGCCCACCACAGCCCCTCCCAGCCCTACACAGGCCGTCCCAACCCGTCCCAGCCCACCACAGCCAGTACCAGCCCACCACAGCTCACCGCAGACGGTCCCAGCCCACCACACCCCACCGCAGCCTGTCCCAGCCCACCACAGCCCGTCCCACCACACCAGAGTCCGTCCCAGCCCACCACGGCCCGTCACAGCTTACCACGGCCCACCACGGCTTGCCACGGCCCATCCCAGCCCACCACAGCCCTTCCCAGCCAACCACGGCCCACCACAGCCCGTCACGGCCCGTCCCAGACCGTCCCAGCCCACCACAGCCCGTCCCAGCCCACCACAGCCCGTCCCAGCCCACCACAGCCCGTCCCAGCCCGTCTCAGCTCACCACAGCCCGTCCCAGCCCACCACAGCCCTCCAGAGCCCGTCTCAGCTCACCACAGCCTGTCCCAGCCACCACAGCCCACCGCAGCCCATCCCAGCCCACCACGGCCCGTCCCAGCCCGTGCCAACCCGTCACAACACACCACAGCCCACCACAGCCCGTCCCTACCCACCACAGCGTGTCCCAACCCACCACAGCCCACCACAGCCCTTCAGAACCCACCACAGCCCACCACAGCCCGTCCCAGGCCACCACAGACCACCACAGCCCAACACAGCCCGTGCCACCCCACCACAGCCCGCCTCAGCCCACTACAGCCCATCCCAGCCTACCACAGCCCGTCCCAGCCCACCACAGCCCACCACAGCTTGTCCCAGACCACCACAGCTCTTCCCAGCCCACCATAACCAACCACAGCCTATCCCAGCCAATCCCAGCCCACCACAGCCCGTCCCATCACACCACAGCCCACCACAGCCCGTCCCAGCCAACCACGGCCCGTCCCAGCCCACCACGGCCCACCACGGCCCATCCGGGCCCAACACAGCCCACCAAGGCGCACCACAGCCCATCCCAGCCCATTACAGCCTGTCCCAGACCACCACATCCCATCTCAGCCCACCACAGCCCGTCCCAGCCCACCAGAACCGACCACAGCCCACCACAGCCCACCACGGCCGACCACAGCCCACCACGGCAGACCACAGCCCACCACGGCCCATCCAAGCCCACCACGGCCCATCCAAGCCCGCCACGGTCCACCACGGCACGTCCCAGCCCACCACAGAGCACCACAGCCCGTCCCAGCCC